>NC_043709.1:97471643-97538037 GCF_006229205.1 Suricata suricatta
GGGGGGGGGGGGGGGGGGGGGGGAAGCGCCGATAGGGCCGGGCGGGCGCATGTGACCCGGAGCCCCCGGTGAGTCAGGAGCCTCCCGCGGAGCCGCACGTAGGAAGGCGGGTGGGGGGGGCCTGTTGGGGGTGGGATGGGGGAGAGCTCGGGGGAGAGCTATGGGGGAGGAGCAAGGGGCGACCCCAGACCTGGCCCCCAGCACCTCGCGCGCTCGCACCCACCGTCTGCCCCCTCGAAGACAGGCACAGCCTCACACCGTTGTAGCCCATGACAGTCTCGGTGGCTCACAACCCCAGTCAGACACAAGAATATAAAAATGTCTCTTTATTTGAAAACCGAACTGTTGTAACACACCCAGCCGCCTTCGCAGCAACTCTGCAGCCAACTCTAGGAGCATCCCTTGGGCCCATCCAGGCCTGATTTCCCTGTACCTACCCGAGGGCTCCCACACCCAAACATACACAGGCAGGCACGCACGTTCCAAGTGGAGCTCAGGCCCACCCAGACACTGCCCAAGTGCCCACCACAGAGGGCTTGTGGTAAATACCCAGGTATGAGGCAAGAGAAAGCATGCTCCTTTCAGGATGAGGGGTGTGAATGTGGCAGCCGCCCTAACTGGGAGTCTTCTCAGGTCTTGAGACCAGTGTCTTTGATCTCCTGGAGGAAGAGGACAGAAGCTAAGTCTCCTTGCCTTACAGCATTCTCCCTGCTGCCTATGACCCCATCCCAGTGCCCAGCGGCCACACCTCCCTGGCCTCATCTCAGTCTTTCTGCTTCATCTCCCCTCCTTTCTTCTTCAGACCATCTCCTGTTATTTTTAGCTTCAGAGTTTTAGTGCAAGATCTCCCTCCCTGCCTCTTCTCCTAGGCCCAGTTTCCACCCGCACCTACCACCTCCACCCCTTCACCACCACGCCCCAGACCTATCCTTTACAGCTGGTCTTCACTGTGTGTCACATGTGGCCACTGGCCTCCCACAGCATCTCTGCCAGCTTCCCCTGATTCTCTTCTCTTCATTCCCAAGCCCTCCTCGTCCTCTCTCCAAGACACCCCCTGACTCCTAACCCTGGTCTCTCCAAGTGTTCTCCTCATCATGTCCCTGCCTCAGCCACCTCCGGTAGCAGCTTCTCTTCCCCTGTCTGACGGACCCTTGGCCTCCTCTTCCTGCCCCTCTGTCAGCTTCCTTACTACCCTTGGAGGCTAGAAGAGCTGCTGCTACATGGATGGCTGCTCCAGTTCGAAGTCATGCTCGGGCTCAGCCTCCTGCTCCTGGATCTCCTTCATCCTCTGACGGATCTCATCAGCCTCAGCCCGCTCCTCCTCCTCGTAGAAATCTTTATCCAGGCGTTCGAGGTGTGCTATCTGGACCAGGGCCTCCTGGCGATAGTCACTCTCGTCTGTACATGGGTTGTCCAACAGCACCAAGGCTCGAAGCCTGGGCAGGTCCTGAAGCTTGGCCAGCTCTCCCAGGTGGGTCACCATGTTGCCCCTGCCGGTGTGGTCAGGAGGGATTCACCTTGGAGAAGAATGGGCTTTGGGGGCTGGCTCCCAGGAATGGGGCCTCTGGGGGAATGTCCCACCGTGTTCTGGTCTCCCTAGAAACAGTGCACTGGCATGCTCAGCGGTGCCAGCTTTTCTGGAGAGGGGCTATCTGTCCAGCCTGCTGCAGTCCTGCCTCCGCCCTTCCAGGAAGCTGTGGGCACACAGTCTGTTCTGTTATGTGCTAGTCGTATTTGTCCTTCTGGAGCAGCAAAGCTAGGTCCCAGCCCTGTCTTGTAGTGGGGAGGGAGGACATCTCCCTCACAAACTTCTTCTGTATCAATCATACCTAATCAAAGGTTAGAAAGTAGGAGCCAGGCCAGTGGACAAGGATCTGGGATCTAAGTTCACAGAGGTGGTTGGTGCTGTGTGGGTGCTCTGCTCAGGAAGGAGCCTAGAGCTGAGGCTGGTCTGGGGCCTCCTGGCCTGAAGAACAAGCTTCATCCCCTAATGTGCCTCATTAAACATAAAGTATGTTTATTTTCATGTTCTCACCTCATGCCTCTAGGAAATCAGGTTTAATTGTTTCAGCTTTAACTTCAAGGGTGGTGACTAAACCTCATGGGGTGTTTCTCACTGGGAGCACTATGTGTACTTTGTGCTGGGCTGTCCTGTGCATTCCAGGAGGCTTAGCGTCTTTGGCCCCAGAGGCATCTTCCAGTTATTGAGCTACCTCTTCCCCTCTACACTTAACTTCCAAACAACCTCCATTAACAGCCATTGAGCAGGGTCTGTGTCTCAGGCTAGACCTTTGAAGGAGAGGAACACACTGCCTCTCCCTCCCAGCTCAACCCTGCCAGACCAATATGGCAGAATTAGCAAGAGATTGCGCTAGGAGCCTTGGCAGGAATTGGAGCTTCAAGGTGCAATCACCTCTCTCTACTTTGAGATTCTCTTTCCATTGCCAGCTTTAAGGATTTGGCCATGTTGACTAAGGAGGCAGTGTCCTTACATCTTGCTTAAAGAAACACACATAAAATCCTCCATCAGGCAAGGGTTGCTGAAAGAAAATCCTGCCTGATCCCTAGTGCCTTTCTATCTAGAGAATTTCTTTCAAATACTCTTCTCTCCTCAAATCTGAGCACATTTTGTGTTTTATATCAATAAGGGAGCCATCCCTTACAGGTGGGGCTCAGGAGAAGAGAGGGAGGAAATGGGATGGGGAATAAGCTTCCTGGAGATGGGAGAAAGGGCAGCAGAAATCTATATGGAATAGGACTAAGAAAAGAGAATTGGAGCCAGACTCTGAGTCCCTTGAAAACAGGGACCATCACTGATTCCTTTAGATGTTCCCACAACACAGCACAAAGCCTTAGCACAGAGCACGTTCTCAAGAACTGTGGATTGAGTGAATAAAGATTCAGGAGGCTCAGGCATAAAGGTCTCAGTGCTGCAATTAGAGCTGAATGCAGAAGATGGTAAGGAAAGGAGGGGTAAGGATCAAGGTGGAGATTGAGAATCTGGGAGTGGACTAGGATTGGGAGTTTGGGGCCAGGGAGGAACATGGGGTCAAAAGCTGCTCCTGGTCCAGGGTAGGAGCAAGGTGGGGCCTGGAGGGGGTACATACCTCAGGTTGAGATACTGCAGTGATGTCATTTCCTTGGAGAAGCCACTAAGAGTTTCAATCTGGTTGTCTCGGAGATGCAAGGTAGTGAGATTGCTTAGGTTCTCCAAGCCCTCTACCTTCTTCAACATGTTCTGGGCCTAGACCCCAAGACACGGTACATAGATTGGGAGAAAGTAGCAGGGACAGGGAAGACAAGTCAGCAGAAACAGAGGGGTGCAGGAGGGGAGTGGAGATGGGTAGAGATGGGTGTAGAGAGTAGAGAAGACTAGGAGAAGCTTCCAGTCCAGAGAAAGGTCAGCAGTAACCCCCTACTGTTCATCCCACCAAAGCCACCTGATTAAGAGATGCTTCAACCCACTGCTAGGCCCAAGAGCCTCCACTCGTCCAGTGAGGAGAAACACACTATCATAGATTGAAAAATCTCAAGAATCAAAAAGACAACATTTAAGTGGCTTCTTTACCCTGATATCCGTACCACAGTTAGAGCAAATTATGCTACTTCCTGTATCAAAGCAAATTGTCTCTATTCCTATGTATTATCAACCCTCCTAGGTGGCTCTTTTCTGCTTTAACTTTGCATCCCCAGAGCATCTGGCACCAAATTATCATTATGGTGATGAAGCTAGTAGCTGAGCCTCCTAGAAGCCAGGCATCCCGGCTCCCAGAACAGTGCCCACCTTTCTACACCAACCACCCTCTAACCCAGTGAGCTACCAGGAAGAGGTTCTTCAGCTTAGGAAGGTTAATTCCCAGGGTGGTCTCCAGCTGGTTCCCTCGAAGCTCCAATGTGTGCAGGCTGATCAGCTTTTGGGGGTCCAGACCTGTCACCATGCGAATGCGGTTACCTAAGGAGCAGGAGGGTATTAGGAGCTCAAAGGGCCATTCCAGATATTCAGCAGGAGAGCCTCAATGTCAGGACCCTCTGCATCATCCTCTCCGTCTCATGTCAGGTGGATACGAGAAGGGACGAAGGGACGGCCCCAGAGTTAACACCCCTGGGGCCCTGGGCCAAGTGGTCTGGTAGTACAAGGGTCAAATGGACATGTTCACCCAAGCCTTTGAGGAGTGAATGAAGAGTGCCCAGCAATCCCCACGGTTAACCCCTTCCCCTCCTTCAAATCTTTTCTCAGCTCAAGCTTCTCAATGATGCTTACCAACCTGTTTGAAGTTGCATCTGTGCCTCTACTTATTCCCTTTGTCCTAATTTATTTTTCCACCGCACATATCACCTCTTAACATACTATATAAATTTGCTTATTTATTATATTCATTGACAGTTGTCTGTGTCTTCTGACTAGAACGTAAGCTACATTAGACTAAGGATTTTGTTTTGTTCACAGTTACATCTCCAGCATATAGAAATGTCATAACAAATCATAATGAATGTCTGAATGAATAAATGAATGAGTGCAAATTGCTGTGTGGCACAGCCAACGACCTTGCTGCCACTTCTATTGGCCCCAAGCTAAGAAGGAAAAAAAATCTCATGTAGCCTAACTTAAGAACCCACCTTTGAGATCCAGGCTGCCCAGACGAGGGTGAGAGATGCCCTCAGTGTCAGTGATCTGGTTGTAGGCAAAACTGGCAATCTGCAGATAGGGCAGTTCATTCAGCCAGGCACTCCGCAGACGGTTGCCATCAGCCTTGAGCCAGAGCAGGTGTGTAAGGAAACTGAGCGGGGACAAGTCTGTCAGGTGGTTCTCAGAAACATCCACATAGCGCAGATGGATGTAGGAACGCAACAAGTGGAGGTCTGTCAGATCCCTAGGAAATGGCAGAGGCCAGGGTTAGGGTTAAGAATCCAGCAAGGACTGGGAAAGGTGCTGAAGCAGGGGGCCATAGGGAGATGGCCTATAATGGAGAGAAGAATGAAGAGAAGGAAGGGGGACAGAAGGTAGATGATTCTTAACAGTGAGCAGTGAGGGTTTTTTTTTTTTTTTTGGTGAAGAGCCAAGAACCAACACTGAAGTACAAGTGAAGGAGTCCAGGAAGAATCTCCCAATATACCCTCACAGCCTCCAATTCCCCAGGACAGCTCTGATGGAGACACAGGGCTCCAGAAAAGTAAATTCTACCCTTCCCTTCCACTGGCCAAGGTAAGAGAGATCCAAACTCCCAGCTGAGGCACCCAGGAAAGAGGGTGAGAAAGGAAATTGGATTCTATAACCTCAAGCCTCTTCTGGTCCCTCATAAAGGCACCTGTCTTTAACCTCCAGCTTGACATAAGCATGAGCCAGTCCACTGCCTGTCTTGCAGAGCAAAGAAAGCCCTTCCTTCATCATGTCCTCCGTGAGGGGGGTGGGCAACCACTGCAAGAGGAAGTGAAGTCATGAATCCCTTTCCAGGCCAACCAGATCCCTTGCCCTAGGACTCCTCTCTCCCGTGCTCCCATGCTCGCACTTCCTCAGAGACGTCTTCTCCCTCCTTCCTGTACTCCTCCCACTCCTCTGTCTCCTTCTCATCCTCTTCCTTTTCCAGATCATCTTGGTCTACATCGAAGTCTTCCAGATCATCTTCATCTGACATCTTTCTTCTTGGCCGAAGGCTCCAGAGACAAATCAAGCTCAGTGCTCCTCCTGAGAAAGAACGTCTCCTCAGCTTTTTTTAGCCCTTAGCTCCCTCACCTCCATTGACAGGGTACCCCTTCCCATCACCCTTTACCTCTGACCTCCTTCCAACCGTGCTTCCTTTCTTATCCCTGTGAGCATCTCATTTGGACTCCCAACCTCCACTTCTGACTTCCCACCAAGGACGTCTCTGCCTTCAGGATGCCTTCCCAGACCTTTCCTACCCTTCACAGTGGCTTCAACTGGCTCCTAGTAGCTCCCTTCCCTGTTCCCTCGACTCTTCTACTAGTTCTTCCTATCTCCCCCTTAATCCACGTTCTCCTACCAGCCTTCTACATCTTTCCCTTCCCTTCCATCCCTAACACCTGATCCACTGATTTCTTTAAACTTTCCCACCCCGTCTAGTCCCATTTCCCTATCCCCGCTGGGGCACCAGACTGACACCGTCTCCAACCCTCCCACCCGATACTTCGCTCGCGAAGGGGCGCAGACCCAGGTTCTTCTCAACTAAAGAAGAGGTTCCGGAGAGGATCTTGGCCCCGACCGGGAGGGATAGTTTTGGAGAACAGGAAAGGCTCAAGGAGGTGTCGCGTACTGCTGTTATGGCAACCAGGGGGCGGGACACTTGACTACTTCCGCGGGGCAACTGCTTAAAGGGCGGCGAGGGGACCACGACAAACTGAACCCAAAATCTGCCGGGAGCAAGCGGACCAGTAGTTGCCTGGTAAGGAGGCCAGCTTCCTAACCCGCCGAAGTGCGTTAATTGGCCAAGAGCGAAAAGCAGTGGGTTTGGCTGGGAACGGAGTTGTGGGGAGGGGAAGATGGGCGCGGCTACTTGTACGTCACTCAAGATGTTAAAGGGACCGCACATCCTCAAAGCAAAAGTACTATGAATTCCAAAGAAACATCCTTGGTAGCTAAAGGGAGAAAAGGAGCAAGAAATACCAAGGTACGTGGTCTGGTTCCTACCCCTACCCCAGCCTTGCACTTAGTTGACCTTTGGAAGGTGGCTTGGTGGAGTGGAAGAAGCCCAGGCCCAATGTATCTTAAGGTCTGTGTTGGAGTCTTGGTAGATTTGCAGTTTATTAGCCATTTACCTAAGATTCTACTTTCTCATCTGTGAAATAGGCTTAAGTTATACAAACTGACAGGGATCGAGTATGAGTGTAATCTATGCTATCACACTGCAAATTGCTAAGCCCAGTTTGGGAGCATTTCACTTTTCCTCATATCTTGGACTGGTTTGATACAAACGTTTTAGGGGCTAGTAAGGGAGAAAATCCAAGTGTCTACTGAAATATTCCTCTTCCAACGTTGTTATATAAATAACAAGACCTGATACAACCATACCCAGACACTCCGATCTGTGTGACTTATTGAAGGAGATGAAAAAGAAGTTGAGATTCAAGAAATATTTCTGGAGAGTTTGTGCACTATGTGAGATGTCTTCACAAGTGATAACTTTATCTTCACACCAGTCCTGTGAGATAGATATTTGAAAGAAAAGGAAACTAAGGCCCAGGGAGATTACCATTTTGACACAGTTCCTGCCAGAGGAAAGAGAGATCGTACCAATCTTGTGGAATCTAATATAAACAATTGGGCAGTAAAAAGATATCATATGATTGCTAAATTCTGTGCTATAACTTTATATAACATGCAAAGTGATCTGATGGAAGATGTAGTGGGCTGGAAATCAGGACATGTTACCTCCTACTCTGTCTAGCATTGGGTAATACAGTTAATAGACAAATCTATTCAATTATGTCATGGAAGTAGCAGAGGCTTTAAAGTCAGAGACACCAAGTTCAAAACCCACTCTACCATTTAATAACAGTATGTTATATAATTTTACTGAGGTTTATTTTTCAGATTTGTGAAATGGAGATAAAAATGTCCACTTCCAAAAGGATTGTTAGAAGTTTAAAAGAGAAAATGTGGGTAAATGGACTTGCACTTAGTAGGCCCTTAGTTGGCTTAGTCCGTAAGCATTGCCCTGCCCTCTCCCCACCTCTTGCCTGTTTCCTCAGTCCTGGGGCTGTCATGAAGAATAAGAAAGTAAATATGAAACACCCAGGGAGGTTAGAAATGCTAGGCAGGGGGCCCCTGGGTGGTTCAGTCAGTTAAGCATCTGACTTTGGCTCAGGTCATGATTTCGCAGTTCATAGGTTCGAGCCCCGCGTCGGGCTCTGTGAACCATACTGTATTGTTGGAGTGGGAAAAAGAAAAGTCCATGTAGCTTGATGTAGCCAAAGGGAAAGAATGTGATTTTCCTTGGCCCAGAAAAAATAGGAAGATATATTAGGTGGGAAGAAAAGGCGTGACAGAAGGAATAGGGAGGTATCATTGAGCATATTTTCATTAAGTGCTTACTCTGTGCCAGCTAAGTACTAGGCCCTTAAGAACAGTGAAACAGTCCCTGTCATCTGGAACCTTACAGCCCACTGACAGGGTTAAGTAAACTCGTAATTCCATATAATGAGACACATGTGATAATAATGACACCCATGCTTTTACTAAGTGCCAGTGGATAATTTTACTGTACATGTGTATACATAATATCATATACTCAGGGCAGAAATTTCAGACAGTGGAAGCACCTTTGCTAAGGCCTGGAGGAGAGGGAGACCGACCAATACTTGTGTAAGGAAAGCAGGGAGTTCTGCTAGATGGAACAGTAGGTGCACTTAGGGGGATGGGGTAGGAGCAGCAAACGCAGCTGATCACTCTAGGGAATCTGGACTTTATCCTGGAAGCTGTGAAGAACCACTGGAGGTTTTATTTTGTGTTTTGTTGACAAGGACTGAATATATGCTGTGTCATGAAAGCTAGATACTCCATGTCCTCTTTTATGACATCCTCCCCCCTATAAGGGTCTAAATAGAATCTCCTTGAATTATAAAAGTAATGTTTAATTAAAATTAAAATGCAAATAATACAGGTGCCTGAGTAGCTCAATTGGTTAAGCGACCAACTCTTGATCTTGGCTCAGGTCATGATCTCATGGTCAGTCATGAGATGGAGCCCTGTGTTGGGCTCCATACTGGGCAGGGAGTCAGCTTAAGATTTTCTCCTTCCCTCCCCCACTCACACTCTCTATCAATCATGCAGTAAATAAAATGCAAATAGTAGAGAAGTGTATAGAGGGGAACATACAAGTCCATGATCTCCCTCAGCATGACCCTCCTTTATTAGAAAAGATATATATTTTTATTTTTTTATTTTTTGTTAAAAAATTTTAATGTTTATTTTTGAGAGAGAGAGAGAGAGAGAGAGAGAGAAAGAGAGAGAGAAAGAGATAGAATACAAGCTGGGGAGGGGTAGAGAGAGAGGGAGACACAGAATCCAAAGTAGGCTCCAGGCTCTGCGCTGTCAGCACAGAGCAGAACATTGCGCTTGAACCCAAAGACTGCAAGATCATGACCTGAGCCAAAATCAGACACTTAACCTACTGAGCCACCCAGACACCCCGAAGATACAGATTTTTCAAAAGCAAAAATGGTATTATTCATACATACTGTTCATCAACTGAATTATTTTCATTGAATAATATGTCTTGGACATTTTTCATTATCACTAAACATAGATCTACCTCTTTTTTTACAGTTGTTTAGTCATCCATTATATGGATTATGATAATTTTAACTGTTTCCTCTTGATTGATTTTACTATTATTATTATTTTAATATTTGTTTATTTTTGAGAGGGACACAGAATGAGAGTTGGAGAGGGTCAGAGAGAGAGAGGAATACACAGAATTTGAAGCAGGCTCCAGGCTCTGAGTGTCAGCACAGAGCCCAATGTGGGGCTTGAACCCACAAACTGTGAAATCAGACCTGACTGAGCCACCCAGGTGACCCCTATTGATGGATTTTAACTTTAAAAAATTGTCAACATTGGGGCCCTTGGCTGGCTCAGTTGGTAGAACATGCAACTCTTGATCTTGGAGTCATGAGTTTGAGCCCCTTGTTGGGTGTAGAGTTTACTTTAAAAAAAAAAACCAACACCTTTTCAAATTGTTTTTCTTGCCTGCCATGTCTTTAAAAACATTTTTTAAACGTTTATTTATTCTTGAGAGAGAGAGAGACAAAGCATGAGTGGAGGAGGGACTGAGAGAGAGGGAGACACAGAATCCCAAGCTGCCTCCAGGCTCTGAGCTGTCAGCACAGGGCCCCCATGACAGGGAGGGTGGGGCTCAAACTCACGAAATGAGAGAGATAGTGACCTGAGCCAAAGTCTGATGCTTAACCCACTGAGTCACTCAGGTGCCCTTAAGAGAACTGTTTTTAAACAGCTTTATTTTCTTAAAAGATTTCTTAAAGTAATCTCTACTTTCAACATGGGGCTCAAACGTACAATCTTAAGATCATGAGTTGCATGCTCTACTGACTGAGCCAGCCAGGCACTCCTTAACAGCTTTATTAATATATAATTCAGATACCATAAAGTTCACCCGTTTGAAATGTATAATTCAGTGGCTCTTCGTGTATTCAGCGTTGTGCAATGATTACCCTAATCATTTTTAGAACGTTTTCATTACCCCTGAAGGAAAGCCTGTGTTGCTTAATTATCATGTCCCTACCCTACCCCTATTCACCTCTGCCGCTGGCAAACACTAATTTACTGTCTCTACAGGTTTGTCTATTTTGCACAAATTATATAACATGTGGGCCTTTGTGACTACCTTCTTTCACCTCAACATCATGTTTTCACTTTTCATATGTTATAGCATATATCAGTACTCTGTCCCTTTTCACAGCTGAAAAGGTTGTGTGGTTTATACTACATTGTGTGGTTTATACTACATTTGATTTTTTTTCATTCATCAATTGATGGATATTTGAGTTTCTTCCATTCTTTGGCTATTATATAAGAATGTTCTTAGTAGCATTAGTCATAATAGCCAAAGAATGGAAGAAACTCAAATATCCATCAATTGATGAATGAAAAAAAATCAAATTTTTGTGTGGCCATATGTTTTCATTTCTCTTGGTTACATACCCAGTTAATATCAACACAAAAATAATATGTTTAGTATCAAAACATTGAATTCTATGCTACAATGGATGGATTCCAAAGGAGGACATTATTCTTTGCCACATGGAGATTTCATTCTAAAATATAGTAGCAACGTGGTCATTCATTTATTCACTTGCTATTGAGTACTTGCTATGTACTAAACATTTATTAATAAAATCCCCCTAATAAAATATTATATGCAAATTCCTGAAATGAAACAATTTTTATTAGAAAAAAATTGATTACAAATACAACCTGACCTCAGACATTTCAACTTAGTTTATTGGCAATTTTTTCCTGACAGGTGAAACTGTAAGGAGTGAGATTGCCAGATCCTATGGTAACTCTATATTTGAGCTTTTAAGGAACTGCCAAATTGTTTCCCAAAATGGCTGCACCATTTTACATTTTTGCCAGCAGTGTATGAGACTTCTAATTTTGCCACATTGTGGCCAACATTTGTTATCATCTGTGTTTTTGAGTATAGCCAGCCTAGCAGATGTGAGGTTGTATTGTATTGTGGCTTTGATCTTCATTTCTCTGATGGCTAAAGGTATTGAGCATTTTTTAAAATGTGTTTTTTAGCCATCTGTATATCTTCTTTGGAGAACTGTCTATTCAGACTGTTTATTTTTTAACTGGCTTTTGTCTTCTCATTGTTGAGCTAACTAACAGTACTTTTATATTACTGGGGGCAGCATTGTGCCCAGTTAAAAAATAGTTCTTAGCCTCCACTGCTGATAGGTCAATGACATATTAGTGGAAGTCATTGGGTGAAACGTCTAGAAAGTCCCTTTTTCCTCCTTCCTTTCCTCTCACTTACTGTCTAAAACAGGAGTGTGATGGCTGGAGTTGTAGTAACTACAGGGGACCATGAGATAACCCAGAGATTATAAGCCACACGCTGAGATACCAGAACAAATGTAGAGAGCAGTTTACAAAACACAAAATCTCATGAAGCAGTTATATCAACCCTGAAATGCCTCTCAGACTTATTTTATAAAAGAGAGAACCCACTAGATTTGGGGAGATCTATGTTGTAGCCAAATGCAATTCTTAACTGATTATAACCAATTATCTCAAAACTTAGCTTAAAACAACATTCGTTATTTCAGTTTCTGTGGATCAGGAATCTAAGAGTGGCTTAGTTGGTTTTCATCCAACTGTTAGCTGGGGCCTACAGTCATTCTGAAGGCTTGATTGAAGCCAGATTTGCCTCCAAGAATGCTCACTGGTATGGCTGTTGGCAAGATACTTTCCTGCCATATGGGCTTCTCTATACGGCCGACTGAGTGTCCTCACAATATGGCAGCTGGCTTCCTCCAGAGCAAGTGATCCAAGAGAGAAAGAGACCAAGATAGAAGCCACTAAGCCTTTTATGACTTAGTCTCCAAAGTCACATATGACCACTTTATTGTATTCTTTACGAGCTACTTGTTAAATCCAGCCCACACTCAAGTGGAGGGGAATTAAGTTTCACCTTTTAAATGGAGAAGTATCAAAGAATTTGTGAGCATATTTGAAAACTATATATAGATATTTGAAAACAATACACAGATACACTTCTTTTTTACATGCTGAAAATATTATCCTGGGTGTCCTATCATTTGGTGTATAGAGTGTTGTCTTACAGTTATTTGATATTTGTATGTAGTATTTACTATCCATCTCTTCAAAAAGACTTCTCAATTGTGTGGCTGGTTTAGAAAACCCTTTCTCACCCCCAAGGTTATGAAAGTATTCTCTTGTATATTCTTCTGGTACTTACATTTAAAGTCCTTAATTAATCCACAATAATTCTTGTGTATATTGTGAGGTAGGGATCTAACATTCTGCCAAAAGGGGAGCCAATTTTCTCAGCATCAGTTGCTGAATAATCCCATCTCTCCCTGATTTGAAATACTATCTTTATCTTTAATATTTATATGTTATATATGTGTGTGTGTGTATATGTGTGTGTATATATATATAGTTTCTGGACTATTATTTTCCATTGATCTCTATCTATCTATCTCTCTCACTATTCTGCTCTGGTACCACACTGTCATAACTATTGATTTTTCTCTATATGTCATGTATCCTGCTATCTTATTGGTTCTAATAAAATAGCCTGTCTATTGAATAGAGAGAAGTGGAGGAATAATAAATTTCAAGATGTTAAGTTTTTAAAATAGAAAATAGAATATACATATAATATATAAACTATACATAGTGTGTGTGTGTGTGTGTGTGTGTGTGAGAGTCACTGAAGGTAGAACAATCTTGAAGCAGAAAGATGAGGAAGCTAAGGATGATAACGGCCTGGAGCAAGGAGGTGGGATGAAGAGGAAAGTTCAACAGTACTCAACCACTAAGGGACATAGGGTAGGGAGACGAGGACTGTAGGGTTCCTGAGAAAATTGTATTGACACCGAAAGGAATACGAAGTCTGAACTTGGAGCTGTGGAATATGATCAATTGGGACTTACTGAGATTGAAATGATAGTTGAACATGCACATTAAGATGTACATTAGGTCACTTAAAACAGAGCTAGTGCTGAGCCTCAAAATTGGCTGATCTTTACATTCCACTGTGTCTTTCAGGACCCAGTCTGCAGTACTTTTTTTTTTTAAGTTTATTTATTTTGGGTGGGAGGGGATGAGCAAGGGGGAGAGAGAAGCGGACAGATGATTTGAAGAGGGCTCTGTGCTGACAGCAGAGATGCAGGGCTCAAACTCATGAGATGGGAGACAATGACCTGAGCTGAAGAGGGACGCTTAACCAGCTCATTCCTTACTGCTGCTTTCTCTCTTTTTTTTTTTTAATTTTTATTGTTTATTTTTGAGAGAGACACACAGACCCAGTGGGGAAATGGCAGAGAGATGGAGACACAGAATCTGAAAGAGGCTCCAGGCTCTGAGCTGGCAGCACAGAACCTGACGCGGGGCTCAAACCTACAAACTGAGATCATGACCTGAGCTGAAGTCGGTCATTTAACCGACTGAGCCACCCAGGCGCCCCTGCTTTCTCTTTAGAGCAAGGAACCCTCTTTTACAGAAGCCTCCACTAACCCTGGATTTCTTTTTATGTGAAATAATAAATATTCTTATGGACTGTCCTATAATGCCACTTTGTCAGAGTTTCTGTAACTCAGTGGAAAGCATCTTGATACACTTCTTGGAAATTATTGACACAGAGAAGACTTTCTTTGTATCCGTACCAGCCATAGTTTAAAGCACTTCAGCAAAATTGTGGTATTGGGGGGGTTCCCATTTTTCAGATTCAAATTATACTCTAGGGACTAAGGATAGTTGTGATGTGTGGTGTGCTCGTACACATCTAATAAGGGGTGCTACAGGGATAACAAAAAGCCTTAATTTTTAGCATTTGCTTTCTCTGGTGTAAACAATCCATGAATGACTTCACTTGATAAATAACTTCAAGAGCATAGATAAAGGTATCATTGTCAGGAGCTGAATTTGCTCCCTCATCCATATTTTGAAGTCCTAACTCCCAGGTCTTCAGAATGTGATTATGCTTGGAAATAGACCCTGTAATGTGATGATGATATTAACATGAGACCTTTATGGATACCTGGGTGGCTCAGTCGGTTCAGCGTCTGACTTCGCCTCGGGTCATGATCTCACCGCTCCTGGGTTTGAGATCCGCATTGGGCTCTGTGCTGACAGCTCAGAGCCTGAAGTGTGGTTCAGATTCTGTGTCATCTTCTCTCTTTGCTCCTCCCCCACTCATGCTCTGTTTCTCTCTTGCACTCAAAAATTAATTAATTAATTAGATAAAATGAGACCTTTAGGATAGGCCCAAATCCAATCTGACTGGTGTCAGTTTAAGATAAGGAAATTTGGGCAGAGGAGTACAGTGCACAGAAAAAAGACTGTGGGGACACAAAGAGAAAGCACCATTTGCAAGAAAGGCCTCAGGAAAAACCAAACCTACTGACACCTTGTTCTTGGACTTCTTGTGCCAACACTGTGAGAAGGTTAATTTCTGTTTTTAAAATACCCGGTGTTTTGTTGCAACAGTCCCAGCAAACTAATATAAAAATACAGTAAAGTAATTAGAAAGTGGTGACTTGTAAGTATCTTTTTAACCTTTTTTAAGAACACTTGTTTATTTAGGGGCGCATGGATGGCTCAGTCAGTAGAGCATGCTTTATCTTGGGGTTAAGTTTGAGCCCTCCATTGGGTGTGGAGATTAATAAAATAAAACAATATTTATTTAAATTTGTGTCTACACACTTAAAAATAATGGCAGCCTTTAACAACTGGCTTGGCTTACAGATTTCATGAAAAATTATCAGCTCTCCCAAGCCTGTACAATCCAGCTTTGGCACACCAGTGCATATCCCACTTAGTTCCAAATTGCTATTTCCAACCAAGAACTCTTTACTCAGTGCCAGGCTACATAGCTCACCCCCTACTTCTCCATTTATGTAACTCACAGCTAAACACGTCCCCAAACAAATCCTTTAAATTTCCCCCGACTTCTGCTTTTCTTCAGTGCTTCCTGTATCACCATTCAGCTGTTCGAACCAGAAACCCTGGGGTCATCCATGTCATTATTTTCTCCCTCAGTGACACCTTTCCCCTCAGGCCTCCCAGTGAACATGTCACAGAATGTGACCCATTCTACCTCCAAATGTATCTTGAATCCATCTACTTCTCTCCATCTGCTGTGACACCTCTCTGACCTTCACTATGGGGCTCAAGCCACACTTGGACCACACAGCCCTCTCTTCAGTTCTTCCCACCAGGAAGCCCCTTCCCTCTTCAGGGTTTTCACTTCTACTCTTCCATGTGGAACTCTTAACTACATCCTGCTCATCGTCTAGGCCTCAGCCTTTCCTCAGAAAGGTCTTTCCTGATCTGGAATCTAAATTGGGATCCCCTCCTGCCTGAGTGGCTCAGTCGGTTACGCATCCAACTTTGGCTCAAGTCATGGTCTCACGGCTTGTGTTCGAGCCCTGCATCGGGCTCTGTGCTGACAGCCTGGAGCCTGCTTCAGATTCTGTGTCTCCCTCTCTCTCTGCCCCCTCCCATTCATGCTCTATCTGCCTCTCAAAAATAAATAAAATGGTAAAAATTTAAAAATAAATAAATAAATTAGGATCTCCTCTTGCAGTTCCCTGCCTTTCCTTGATAGCAGTAAACACAATTTGTCTTGATCATCAGGTTTGCTCCAGTCTAGATGTCATCAAGGACTTCTATGTTGGCTTCTAGTAACTCCAGCAGACCTTGAGTTTCACTCTGCATCCTGTTGCCTGGCATAGTGCATGTCACATAGTAAGTGCTTAATAAATACTGGCTGAATCAATTTAAAAAAATTGAGGGGGGGGGGTTTGAGAGAGAGCACATGTACATGCACAGGCACAGATTGGGGAGGAGCAGAGAGAGAGGTAGAGAGAGAAATCTAAGAAGGCTCCATGCTGTCAGCACAGAGCCCGATGGGGGCTCGGTCTCATCAAATGTGAGATCAGGACCTGTGCTGAAATCAAGAGTTGGACCCTTAACCCACTAGGCCACCATGGCT
Source organism: Suricata suricatta (assembly GCF_006229205.1). NCBI lineage: Eukaryota > Metazoa > Chordata > Mammalia > Carnivora > Herpestidae > Suricata > Suricata suricatta. Next base: position 97,487,867 of record NC_043709.1, read on the forward strand.
GAATGAATATTAAATGTGCTTTTAAAAAGTAATCAAGGACAGGAGTGCCTGGGTGGCTCAGGCAGGTAAGCATCCTATGTAGCTCAGGTCACGATCTCACAATTTGTGGGTTCGAGCCCCGTGTCGCTCTGTGTGGATAGCTCAGAGCCAGGAGCTTGCTTTGGATTCTGTGTCTCCCTACTCTCTCTGCCCCACCCCTGCTTGTACTCTGTCTCTTAAAATAAGTAAATATCAAAAAAAAATTTTTTTAAATAATCAAGGACAGGGGCACCTGGGTGGTTCAGTTGGTAAGCACCTGACTTCAGCTCATGTCATGATCTCACAGATTGTGGGTTCAAGCCCCGCAATCAACTCTGTGCTGACAGCTCAGGGCCTAGAACCTGTTTCAGATTCTATGTCTCCCTCTCTCTCTGCTTTCTCCCCCTCAGACTCTGTCTCTCAAAAATAAACTTTAAAGAAAGGTAATCAAGGACATTCTTCCCTCAGTTTGGATTTGCACATATACATGTAAAGTCCTTACTTCCATGAGGCTTACACTTTTGAGAATCAATGAGGAGGAATGAACCAAGGACAATTCAGGAAGACACCCCATTAGGATTCACTAGAAGGAGTAGAGGCCCTGCAGGATATAAAGATGTAAAAAAAAAAACTAGAAAAAAAGTCGTATTTTTTTAAATTACCAAGGATAAGCAAACCAAAAAAAAAAAAAAAAAAAAAAACCAAAGCGTGTATTTGGCAAGCAAGGTATTTGATGACTGCCTGGTCTAGGTGCGGTTTGCAGAGCTTAAACAGGTTGTGGTTATTATAATAGGGGTGCTCCTTTATACTAGTTTCTAACAGAACCTGTGTGTCTCCGACTTCTGGCCTCCCTCCTCCTAGGTGAACAAAAAGATTCCCCCTGCAGACGGTCTCTAAACAATACTACCCTGAAGGAAGAGAGACAGGGATGCAAAGGAAAATTTTTTGATGGAGGAAGGGGGCCCTTTAAATGTAAAGACACTCGGGATGTAAGCCTCAAACTGGAAACTGGCAGAAGGACCGGTCTGTCCACTCGCCTCTGGAGCCCTGGACTGGAGCAGCCTCTCCGCGGCCGGCTTAAGAGGCCCTAAGCCTCCAAGCACCGGTTTTCAAGCTTCAGGCCCTCGCTTCCGCCCTGGAGCCTTTGTTCCGGCGCAGAACTTTCTAGACGCTCCGGAAGGCGGTTGGCGGGGCGGTGCCCAGTAAGGCGCTAGCTCGGGGGCTCCTACCTCCGTCGTGGCAGGTAGGTGGGACGCGAGGAGCGCCCAGCAACGGGAGGAGCCGCTGGGGGACGTGCAAGCCCACGCTCTGGCCGCCCGCCCGCTCGCTAGCTCACGTGGCCGTCCACGTGACCACCAGCGGCCGCGCGCAGCGCCCCGCCCCCTGCGGGCTCCGCCCCTGTGACTAAACGTGTGCCAACGGCGGCGGCGCGGGGCGGGGCGTCAAGCCCGGGCGGACTGATTTTCCGCGTTGCCATTGCGGCGCCGCCCTGGTGTTTTGCGAGTGGCTTCCCATTTTTAAATCCATGTCGCCGTCATTTACCTGCTCTGTAGTCCTGGGCGGGTCACTTAACCTTTCTAATCTGTAAAAATTGGGATTATCTTTAATGTGAGTACTTATGAGATACCGTGGAGTTTCATCATAGATGCGGTTAACATGAACTTATTAAATAAAAGCAGAAGGTTGCCAGACACTGTTCCGCGCGAATGTCAGATGGGAGATTGGACCATGTTCTCTTTGGCTCCAGTTCGGAGCCTCTCAGTGCCTGTATCTCAGGAGGCTGACTGCGACTCCATTGTTTTGTTTTTAGAACTAGACTCCAGAATTTTCAGATGCCTCTTTGACATATAATACGACCCATGTGAAGGCAATCCAACTATTTCACCAAGGGGTGGAATGTCCACTTCCCATGTGGCACATATATTGACCTCAAATTCATATGTGCAGTCAAGATTTAACAAATTAGTGAAGCCAGGTAGGTCATCAAATTCTTGCCTAACTGCTATAGTGACACCAAAGTACATGTGATGAACCTTTAGTGAAGACTCAAAGAGCACTAAGTTGATTCCTGGAAGAAAGGAACCAGATATATGAGCTGGACAATGGCAATACATGGCAAAAATATATAAATAAATAAAGGGGGTGGGGGTGGGCAGGAGAAAAGCTCTTGGTCTCAAGTCCTAGTTCAAAACCTACCAGAGAAGGCAGATTCAGATGGAAGGATTTCAAAACCAGGTGAGGATGGCCTAACATTTAGAAACCACTTCAACTTTTAAAACGCGCCAACTGTTAGTGAGGTTGTATCTGTGGAGAATAGAGAGTAAAACCCACCCAGAGCTACTAAAAACAATTATTGGCCAAATGGCTATCCTTTAGAATAGAATGAGGCTGGTATCTTTGGAGGAAAAACGCCCAACTGCTTTTATAGTTACAAACTAGAGACACAGGCCCTGTATTGAAAAGCTTCAGTGACCTCGTGACCCCCATGCTCCCCACCTGTCATGGTGGCAGTGTAGCCCTGTATTTAATAAAACCAGACATGTTCTACAGGGATACAAATGCCAGTGCCCTAAAACACAGAGCCAAACCAAACAATCTGCTTGTAATCTAGCGATCAAATGCAAAGTGCTAGGTGACCACAGCACTTTCCTCAGTTGGGATTTACAGTTCTACATTCTAGAAGTCAAGTAATACCTCATAGAGGACGGCCTTGGCCTGAGGTACCACACTCTTGAATGTGCTCCTAAAGTCTACTTTTCCCAACATCACCCCTGCCCTTCACTTTGCTGACCTAAGCATGATTTTCAGCCACATGCATGAGGCTCTGACTCCCAGAGCCCTGAATGGTGACCCTAATCTAAAAGTGGTAATGATTTGGAAGAGTTAGACATTCTTCAGTGTTGCCACTTACATCACTTCTATTAAATAGTTACGGCAACAGTGAAGCTTAAAACAGTCCATGTATGTTGGGAAGAATGTGCTTAGGATTTTAAGGGTTTTCTTTTATTTTTTTTACTTTGATAATTGCTTCATTTTTTTTAACCTTTATATTTTGAAATAATTATCAACTTACAGGAAGTGGCAGAGGTACTACAGAGTCCCATTTCTCTTTTACCCAGTTGCCCCCAGTTGTGACATCTTTTTTTTTTCCTTCTATAGTTGTCAAGTATGTTTCCATATAACACCCAGTGCTCATCCCCACAAGTGCCCTCCTCCATGTCCATCAGCCCCCTTTCCCTTTCCCCCTCCCACTTCAGCCCTCTGTTTGTTTTTAGTATTCAAGAGTCATGATTTGCTTCCCTCCCTCTCCCCAACTATTTTTTTCCCCTTTCCCCTCCCCCATAAGGGTTTTCTATTGACAGAGAAGTGAAACACATTGGGGCCCCTGGGTGGTTCAGTCTGTTAAGCGTCTGACTCTTGGTCTGACTCTTGATTTTAGCTCAGGTTGTGATTTCATGGTTGTGGACAGAGCCCCACATCAGCCTCTGCACTGATCATGGAGACTGCTGGGGATTTTCTCTCTTTCTCTTGCCCCCCGCTACTGTTTTTCTCTCTCTCTCTCTCAAAATAAACACTTAAAAATTTAAAAGGGGCACCTGGGTGGTTCAGTTGGTTAAGCGTCTGACTCTTGATTTCTGCTTAGGTCATGATCTCACAGTTCATGGGTTCTAGCCCTGCATCAGGCTCCATGCTGACAGCTGCTTGAGATTCTCTCTCCCTCTCTGCCTTTCCCCTGCTTGCTTTCTCTGTCTCTCAAAGTTAAAAAAAAAAAAGTGAAATACATTGTTAAAGTGGCCTAATTAACAAGTGGGTCATGTTGGCTTTGTGGAAGAAATTGAAGGGTGGCTCAGTCAGTTGAGTGACTGACTTCAGGTTTGGTCATGATCTCTCAGTTCATGGGTTCAAGCCCCACATTAGTCTCTGTGCTGACAGGTCAGAGCCTGGGGCCTGCTTTGGATTCTGTGTCTCCCTTCCTTTCTACCACTCCCCCACTTGTGCTTTGTCACTCTCTTTTTCTCAAAAAATGAGTAAACATTTAAAAAACTAAAAAAAAAAAAAAGAAATGGAAGAACTTTTATTAAAAATTTTTTAAAAAATTTAAGTTTGAGACAGAGACAGCACAGTGGAGGGGCAGAGAGTCAGGGAGAGAATCCCAAGGAGGCTCTGCAGTAGAGATCATGATCTGAGCTGAAATCAGGAGTCAGACACTTACCAACTGAGTCACCCAGGTGCCTCTGAAGAATTTCTGAGAGTCACAGAGAAACACTAATACAAAGCTTGAGAAACTGATAAAATCATCCCAGAAGACAAAAATATGATGAACAATAAGGGAAGACCAGATCAAATCTTCATAAATAGGTTGAAGTTGCTGCAAAAATGCGGAAATACCTGAATGATTTAATTTCTGAATAAATTAAACCAGAAAAACACATGTGGTTAACATTGTATTCCTTATAACTCAGCAATTCTGCATATAAGTATGCACCCAACAAAAGTTTAGTGCCTAGGTCCACTCAAATACTTCTACAATACTGTCCATAGTAGCTTCCTCTACACTAGCTAACAACTGGAAACAAATAGCCATCCAAGGTAGAATAAGTTGTGGTATGTCCATACAATGGAGTAATGTAAAACAATGAAAATAATGAGTTTCCATTTCATGCAGCAAGGTAGATGACTCACAGTCATGATGCTGAGAAAAATAAGTCAGACACAAAAGAGTAGACACTATATGGTATCATACAAAATTGAACAAGCAAAGCTAATCTAATACTGATAGAGGTCAAATAAGAGTTACCTTTATGGGTGCAGTGTCAGGGAAAAGGCAAGAAGGAGCCTTCTGGGATGCTAGAAATGTTCTTGATCTTTTTGATGACAGTCACTCAGCATACATAAAGATTCACTGAACAATTTAAAATTACCTTATGTTACATCTCAATCAAAGGTAAAAAGATAAGGGGCACCTGGGTGGCTCAGTCAGTTAAGTGTCCCAACTCTTGATCTCGTCTCAGGTCATAATCTCACAGTTTGTGGGTTTGAGACCCATATCAGGTTCTGTGCTGACAGCAAGAGCCTGCTTTGGGATTCTGTCTCTCCTTCTCTCTGCCCCTCCCCAGCTTGTGCTCTCTCTCAAAATAAATAAACTTTAAAAAAAATAAAGGTAACAAGATAAAATGTAGAATTATGTAATATTTGGAGCTATTACATAATAGCTGGGCCTGGGTGGCTCAGCTAGTTAAGAGTCCGTCCCACTCTTGATTTCGGCTCAGGTCATCATTCCAGGGTTGTGGGTTTGAACCCCACGTTGAGCTTGGTGCTGAATATGGAGCCTGGTTGGAATTTTCTCTCTTGTTCTACCCCTCCCCCCACTGGTGCCCTCTCTCTAAAACACACACACACACACACACACACACACACACACACACACATGGGGTGCCTGGGTGGCTCAGTCAATTGAGCGTCAGGCTTCTGCTCAGGTCATGATCTCACGGTTTGTGGGTTCGAGTCCTGCATCAGGCTCTGTGCTGACAGCTAACTCAGAGCCTAGAGCCTGTCTTCGGATTCTGTGTCTTCCTCTCTCTCTGACCCTCCCCTGCTCATCCTCTCTCTCTCGCAAAAATAAAACATTAAAAAATTTAAACACACACACATACACCAGATGTTTGAGCAGTTCATGATTCAGGGGTAGCAGGTGGTGAACACCATGTTTTAAACAACGAGCAGCTGAGCAGGTGCACTTCTGAACCTGCAGTAGAGTCGGCCGTGACTGAGGCTTGCTCTTCGTCCCCTAAACCTTCATCCACCCAGTTATCACACAGCTCCTGCACTAATATATTCATCACAGTTTGCTATCCATGGTCATGATGTCCTTATTTTTGTCATCACACTGGCAAGAATATCTAGGTTAGGTGCATGACAGGTATTGAGGGTCACATCTTTTAATATGTTTTCCTCTTTGTCTTCAATTAAAATTATACAATTTTATTCATACGTTACTGTGGAATACTGCCAAATACTGTGTTTCACACAAAACTAACATATGCTGTATCTAATAGATGGGGTTGGTGAGGGATTTTCAAGGGTAATTTTGACTACGAGACATGATTGTCACCCATCTCTCCCAACTCTCTGTCCCCCCCAGAAACATGAAGCTTAGAGCACCGCACCTGACATACAGAAAGTGCCAGGTCAGCCCCTTCAGCCTAGACTCCCACCTCCCACAACCCACAAGCGCTCTCGCCGAAGTTGCTAATGACCAAAAAATTCTGGTGAGTAATCAAACTTGCATTTTCTCCTCCCTCTGTCCTCCTTAACCTTCTTCTCCCTCCGCACACTGTCTCTGGGTCCCCTCACTGATTCTTATAGTTCAGCTTCTGACTAAAGGCTGCATCACCTCCCAAATTTATGTCTCCAGTCCAGGTCTCTTACTACCCCTTCAGACCTACAGTTTCCATGTGTGTTCTGAACGGTTCTATCTGGTTGTTGCTCAGGCACCTCAAAAACATGTCCTCACATGAACTCATCTTCTCCCTCCCAAAGCCCCCCCTCCGCCGGCCCCATTCCAATTGCTTTTCATCATCTCCATCTTCATTAGTGGTACTACCTTCCAACAGTCTTTCAGGTTAGAAACCTCCCTTTCTCTCACCTCAGCATTTATCAGCCACCAAATCTTACAGTTTCATGTATTTCTTGAGTTCTTTTCTTCCTTATTTCTACTGCCTTATTTCAGGCTCTTGACACTTGTCATCAGTCTGTTTCTAGTCCTATTTCCCTTGAAGCCTCCTCTACATTTGCTGTGTCAGGGTGGCTTTTCTAATAATTTTTTTAAAATAATCTCTACACCCAATGTGGAGCTTGACCCCATGAGCCCCAGATGAAGTGTCGCATGGTCTACTGACTGAGCCAGTCGGGTGTCCCAGGAGGGTTTTTCTAAAATGAGTATCTGACCATGTTCCTCTCTTGCTTCCCCATTACTGGCATGTCCTATGAGAGAACGTTTGCATCCCTTAACTTGACCTACAAGGCCACTGTCATCTAGCACTGATTTCTCTAGGCTTGTCTCTTATGCTTCCTTTCTAGTTGCAGGGACCTTGAAGCCTTCCCATCTACTGCTTCTGGCTGTTTTCATGCTGACCCCTGTCTGAAGAATGGCATCTCCATGCAGCACTCCAAACCCAATGCCATCCTACAGAACCACCTCTCCAGCCAATTCCTAGTAATTCTTTAAGATTCAGCCAAGTGCAGGGCACCAGGGTGGCTCAGTCGGTTAAGCGTCCGACTTCATGGTTCATGGGTTCCAGCCTCGCGTTGGGGTCTGTGCTGACAGCTCAGGGCCTTGAGCCTGCTTCAGTTTCTGTGTGTGTGTGTGTGTGTGTGTGTGTGTGTGTGTGTGTGTGCCCTTCCCCCACTCATGCTCTGTTTCTCTCTGTCTCAATAAAAATAAAACATAAAAAAAAAAATTCGGCCCAGTGTTACGTCCTCCAGGACTGCTTGATCCCTGATTAGGAGTCCCATCCTTTTGAGTCCCATAATTCTTTATATGTCCATAATTTGATCCACTACATGATAAACTGTTTTATAAATGTCCTTGTAACATCCTCGGGATTCACTGTTGCATCTTCACTGCTTAGCAAAATGATTAAATTTGAACCAGAAACTGCTCTGAATTTACATATATATAATCTCATTGAATCCTCACTATACCCTATGCAGTAAATACCAATAATATCTCCAATTTACAGAGGAAGAAAGAGGCCCTGGGGAGGTTAAGTAATTTGCCCAAGGTCCTGTGCAAACTGGCTTTCAGGTATTCACCCCCAGTTAGCTTGGCTCTCCGTTTGGCATCTGTCGTCACTATATTACATTGCCTTCCCATAGAGTAAATGTTAACAATAATAGGTACGCTTAGTTATTGCATAACAGGTACCAGGCTCTGTGCTAAGTGTTTTACCTGCGCTATTTCAACTCCACAATGATCCTATGAGGTAAGTACTATCATTATTCCCATTTTACATAAGAGAAAACAAGTTTAGAGAAGTTTGGCAACCTCCCCAAGTTAATTAGTTACATAGCTTCACTCATAACCAGTCTTAACCACTATATTCCACCATTTGAGACCAACAGCTCAGGAATGGATTGACATCCAAGATGAACGCTAGAACAGCATGGGAGACCTAGGACACCTACCTCTGAAAACCCAGTTCAAAGCCTCAGGCATAGAACAGACTCACAAGTGGGGCAGAAAGAGACCAGTCCAGAAACAGTGACCCAGAATCAAAAGGAAATAGATGTCAGCACAATGAAAGGCCCTCCTTGACCCCATGCCCCTCATCTCCAGCGGCTCAAAGGTCTTGACGATGGCGAACATACTTCCTGGGATCCCAAATAGGTGATCCCATCGGAGTCATTCTGAGCCTCCACAGCCTGGTGCTGACTCCGTGGCTAACAAGGAGGGTTAACCATCCAGGAGGATCTCCACGCGAGGCGGGACCTCGGGGTGGGGGCCAGAGGTTAACCGTCCGGTAATGGGCCCTAGGGGGACGGGTCCTCGGGGTGGGGCGTGCCGTCGGCAGCTGCGACCCGAGTGGAGTGTAAACCTGGCGCGAGGAGCCCCGCAGCCGGGTGGCTACCGGGCGGGGCGCGACCTGAAGCGGCGACGAGAGGGTTAACCGCCCCGGAGGGCCTCCGTGGGGGCGGGTCTTGGGGGCGGGGCGAGGCCGGGGGAGGTGTTGGAGGCGGAAGCGGCCGGCAGTCAGCGCCCTACCCGGCTCGGCTGTCTACGGCGGGCTTCCTCCTGAGGGCCTGTGACCTCCCAGCCTGGAAAGCCAAGCGAGGTGCGGGGGCGGTGACGAAGCACGGGGTGGGCAAAGGGGACGGCCCCTGGAGAGGTCCAAAGGGGGCGAACCGGCGAGAGTCTCGGCAGACCGGGATAGATGGGCGAGGGCAGAGTGATGGGCCTAAGAGCTTTGGGGGAGCGAAGAGGGAGTGGAGGGGTGGTGGGCAAACATGAGTGAAAGGATGGGGTGCCTGGGTGAAGAGTCCCCTCCAGGATCCTGCCCTTTACACCCTCTTGTCTTCCAACTCTTCTCCAGGTCAGTCCCGAGCCGGAGATCAACTTTCAGAAGAGACGCGCCCCAGCAAGACTCGGGGAGTCCTCCAGCTCCTCACCTCCATGGGCCAGACGGCCCTGGCAGGGGGCAGCAGTAGCACCCCCTCCCCACAGACCTTGTACCCTGACCTCTCCTGTCCCGAGGGTTTGGAGGAGCTGCTGTCTGCTCCCCCTCCTGATCTGGGAGCCCAACAGCGCCACGGCTGGAACCCCAAGGACTGCTCTGAGAACATCGAGGTCAAGGAAGGGGGGTTATGCTTTGAGCGGCGGCCCGTGGCCCAGAGCACTGATGGGGCCCGGGGTAAGAAGGGTTACTCGAGGGGCCTTCACGCCTGGGAGATCACCTGGCCCCGGGAGCAGAGGGGTACCCACGCCGTGGTGGGCGTAGCCACGGCCCTCGCCCCGCTGCAGGCTGACCACTATGCGGCGCTGCTGGGCAGCAACAGCGAGTCGTGGGGCTGGGACATTGGTCGGGGGAAGCTGTACCATCAGAGCAAGGGGTTCGGGGCCCCCCAATATCCAGCCAGACCTCAGGGTGAGCAGCTGGAGGTGCCGGAGAGGCTGCTGGTGGTTCTGGACATGGAGGAGGGAACTCTGGGCTACGCTATTGGGGGCACCTACCTGGGGCCAGCCTTCCGAGGACTGAAGGGCAGGACCCTCTATCCGGCAGTAAGCGCTGTCTGGGGCCAGTGCCAGGTCCGCATCAGCTACCTGGGCGGAAGGAGAGGTGAGGCCTGGGGCAGGTGTGGGGAGCGTGTTCTGTTACTGATGGCTGTGGTTTGGGATGGAAGCTCAACACCTTACAAGAGCAGAGGGAATGGGCCTTCATCTATCTGACCTGATTCCACTGTGGGGCATGGCTAAGGGTCTTCACAAATATGACAAAACTTAGTCATCCCAGCAGCAGTAGAGGTGAAAGGGAGGCTTGGGAAAGCAACTTGCCAGTAAGTGGTGGGTGAGCTCTCAGAACAGGGGGAGGCACTAGAGGGATTAGGGATTCACAGCAGATACCAGCTCCTGGAGCAAGAGGTACAGAGTTACATGTTAGATGGGTGCTGGGCTAGGTGTAGGAAGAGGACTGGCAGTGCCAGGCTCCCAGGGTGTGTGTCAGACTTCTGTCTGTGCTACTTCCTTTTTCAAATCCCAGTAAGGGGCTCTTGAAGCCCTGGGCACCTGGAAGGCAAGCACTAAAGAGGCAGGAACTTGGGGTGGGACTTCAGGGGAGGGGCCTCCTCTAGAAGGGATGGGGCCAGAGCCTGGGGCTGATTGAACTGTTCTCTGCAAGCTGTAGAATACTGCTGCTCCCATTCCTCATGGCCAGCTGTTACAGAGTGGAGGAGGGCTCATCAGCCCCAGCTCCAAGGCTCTATGGAATCAAAGCCTAGACCAGCTCCACCGTCAGAACTTGCTTGGCCTGTTGCTTAGAGGGCCTTAGCTGGAGCTTCACCCCCAGCTGACCCGGGATAAATCTGCAGAGCCTCACACTCCAGGGTGCCTTAGATCTCCCTCTCAGCCAAGACTCAGAGCAGGAAAGCAGAAGAGAACTTGAGCAGGAGCCTATAGTTGAGGAGGTCTGGCCAGTGGCTGCACCCCTACTTACTTTCCCCTCCTTCTCTCTCCCAGCGGAGCCACACTCCCTTCTGCACCTGAGCCGCCTGTGCGTGCGCCACGCCCTGGGGGATACCCGGCTGGGCCAGGTATCTGCTCTGCCCTTGCCCCCTGCCATGAAGCGCTACCTGCTCTACCAGTGACCCCTCTGATACCAGATTGTGCTGGGGCCTTAAAACCATCCCTCCCCTGGGAAGCAGGGAGGAGGCACTGCTGGCCTAGCCCAGCTACTTAAGGCCAGTGAGGTGGGGTAGGGGTAGGGTGAGGCTGGGCCCCTACCCCAACCCTAACTCTGGGGAACCCTACAGCCCCAGAGCCATCCAGAGGGGTGGAAGGGAGGGAGCTGTTATTCTAGGCTACATCAGCCTGGTATGTGGGACATTTTTTCAAGTAAAAACAGTAAGAGACGTGCTATTGTAGAAACCTGTTGGTTTGTTTTTTGTTGTTTTTTGGCACAAGTGTCCTGTGGCTGCCTCAGAAAGGAAAAAGAAGGTATATGGGCAAGGACAGTGAAGAAGGACAAACCACAAGGCTTAGTGCCAGGTGTTTATTTCCCCCACACGTGGGATTGCTCACATACACAACACACACAGGCGTTGGCACCATGGGAGAGAACGGCACCGCTGGCCTCTGAGGGGACAACAGGACTTTGTCTCAGCGCTTGGCGTCATGGTGCAAGACAGGAGAGGAGGATGGCTTCTCTCTCCTGCCCTCACTGGGGACTGAGCGGGGGACCCATGAGCAAATTCCACCTCTTCCACCTCTCAGCCAAGGAGGAGCCACCTGGTGACATGTTTAGTTCCAACCACTACAGTCAGTGGAGAAGGGATAGGCCCAGTCCCAACCGTCACGGGGTAAGGTGTAAACGGTAAAGAAGAGGTATAGTTTGGCCACGAGGGGGGCAGGTGACACCGTCAGAAGCATGTGTAGGGTGGGGGTGTGTGTGTGGGGGGGTAGAAGCACAGTCACTGGGCTTCTGAGCTACCTAGTTCCTGGCTTAGCAGGAAGAGGAGGGGAGATAGATGGGCTTATTGTTTGGCATTGATGATATCCACAAACTCAGGCTTGAGGGAAGCCCCGCCCACGAGGAAGCCATCCACATCAGGCTGGCTTGCCAGCTCCTTGCAGGTTGCCCCGGTCACAGAACCTGGGAAGGGAGAAGACAGGGAATGGTCAGGGATGGGACAGAAGGGCCAAGTCCACTCCTGGCTCAGGCTGGAGCCAAACCCACTTACCTCCGTAGATGATACGGGTGCTCTGAGCCACAGCATCAGAGATGTTGGACTTAAGCCATCCTCGGAGCTTTTCATGTACTTCCTGGGCCTAAAACAAGAAGCCAGACTACATAAGCCTCTTTCTACCTTCCACTCAAAGGCTAAAAGACCCTGGGCTCCACCGAAAAGAGGCAGTGTGGTTTCAGGACAAGAACCCTGGGATCTGGGTCAGAATACCACAGCTTCAGTTCCACCCAGGCCCTGGAATGGATGCCTTTGGACAAATCATTCTCCTTCTCTGGGCTTGGCGGGGGGGGGGGGGGGGGGGGGGGGGCTCATTGTTATTTTTTTAGTTATTTTATCTTTTAAAGTAATCTCTACACCCAGTATGGGACTTGAACTCATGAGCCCGAAATCAAGAGTCAGGCGCACTACTCTGGGGGCTCCTGTCTTTAAACCGAGGGGTTGGCTTGGGTGACCTCTGTGGCAGTCTAGTCCTACCAAAGCGGGGTAAGATGAGGGCAGAGTTCCTGGGCTTAGTTACCTGTTGGGGTGTTGCAGTCTTGCCAGTACCAATGGCCCATACAGGCTCATAGGCCAGGACAACCTTGCTCCAGTCTTTCACATTATCTGTGGGGCAGAGATCATAGATGGAAGGGTGAACAGGAAGGAGCTAGCCAGCCCATAGCCCAGGGAATGATGAACGTTGGTGGCCCCCTGGTGGTTGTTGGAGAAACTCCCAAGTGGCATCTCTACCATCCAGGCAGGAACAGAAGGGTATGGAGGATGCAAGGATTCTAACCTTCCTCCTTCCTTTCCTGCATCAGCCAGGATGGGGATCAAATTAGGCTGCAGCGCATCTCACCCCACCTTCTGTGCCTCCGTAGCCCTGTCCAGGCTCAAAGGTTCCTTTCTACAGAGTTACCTGCGATGACCTTGGTTTGCTCGAAAACGACCTTCTCAGTGATGCCAGCTTCCCTCTCATCTAGCTTCTCCCCAATGCAGGCAATTACTCCAAGTCCCTCCGCCAAGGCGTGGGCCACTTTCTGTCCAATCAGCTGTTGAGTAACAGACCTGGTGAGACACCCCTCTTGGAATAAGGCATCTCTTACCTCCTTTTCCTGGTTACTAACCTCATCTGACTCCCCGAAGACATGCCTTCTTTCTGAGTGCCCCAGGACTACCCACGTGGCTCCACAGTCTTTGATCATGCCAGGGCTAAAGGAAGAGCAAGAAGGCCATGCTTCAGCAGCCCACCCTTTGGCTTTGCCCTCAATGAGGAAAGTGAGGGCAGAGCCCCACGGACCCCTCTCCCACCTGCATCTCACCTGATCTCCCCAGTAAAGGCTCCGTTAGTCACTTTGTAGCAGTTCTGCGCAGCCACAGCAATCTTGGAATCTAGCTTCTGCCGGGCAAAGTCGATGTAGGCGGTGGGGGGTGCACAAACCACTTCTGGAGAGGAGATGATGGCACAAGGGGATGAAGTCACAAGGAAGCCATTCTCCAGACTCCATCTAGTGTCTTGGAGTCTCCGCACCTCATCTCTCAGTTCTGCTTTTCACTCCTTTTCATTCCAGCAGGATAACCTTTGTCTACTAGCCTGCCCAGGCTGGGCCTGTACTCAACTCCTGGAGCCTTCCAGGTGTCCCTGGGAGGCCATGGCCCTTGCCCTGCCCTCTGCTCTATAACAGCTGTGGTTCTGATTTCCCCAGGCTATTCTGGGCCTGGGCACCTCCTAGACTCAGCATTCTCTTGGAGCCAACCACGCCTTCCTTCTAAAATAGCCCATCCTTAACATCTCCAGCAAGGATTTTTAGCAAAAGCAGAAGCAGCCAACTCGTGGGGTTTGTACTGGGTCTTTGGGGGGAATAAACCGGGCCTGTTTTAATCAGGCTCGTGGTTCTGTGATTTAGGTGAGTGGGAGGATAAAGATTCTCTGCTCGTGGGTGGCAGGGAGATGACTAGCTCATAAAGAGAGGCCTTGTGCTTCCCCGTTTCCAGCCCTGAGAAAACTAGGATCTCTTCTCCTTCCCAATGGCCCATCTTGTTCGGCACCTGTTCAGTCCCTTCGTTGGAAGGCAGCAGGCATCCAGACTGCCGGGGGTGAAGGATGGAGCATGTACTTTAGCAGGCCGCAGCCGCTAGGATGGGGGACTTGGCCCGTCCAGCCAGGCGCGGGGAGGAGTTGTGGGCTACGTGCGGCGGCGCACGGAGCAGACGGCCTAGGGGCAGGTAGCTAAAACCCCGCACGCAGTCTCAGCCTCCTCTCCCCACCCGGGGATTCTCGCCAACTTCCGGCGATCGTCCGCAGGGGCTCCGCTCCTATCCCCGGCTCCTGTTGGGTGCAGCCCAAATCCGCGCCTCGGGGCCATCTTCCTCCCGATGACCCAAGAAATACTTTCCTGCCTCAGGTCGGAGGGCACCATTAAATGTGGCCCCACCTTTCTTCCTTCGACACACCTCCGGTATTGCGGCTGCAGGGTCAAAGTCTGGACCCCCCAATAGCCCTTGTCTTTATCCCTGCATCCAGGTCCACTTGGGCACCCAGCTAACAGCTCGGGAGAGGGCGCTGCCACGCCCGACCTTCCCCTCAGCCCCCACCCCGGCCCGGGCCCTGACCCCGACCCGGCTAGAGCTTACCGGTGTCGGCCGGCACCTTGGCCGCATTCAGGGTGGTGATGAGTTCCCCCAGGTTCTTCTTCCGCCCATTCATCTTCCAGTTCCCCCCAACGAAGAACTTCCTGGAGGGCGCCATGTCGCTGGAACTGACACACTGAAGGTCAGTTTCACCGCGCAGCCGCTGCCACTGCCCGCTTATATAGAGGGCCGTGAGGCAGAACTCCGCCTTCTCCCCGCCCTCGGCCATGGTTAGCTCGGCCCCCTGTCTGGAAATCCTTCCCGCCGCCCCGCCCTTCCGCTACTCCACCTCCCGTCCCCCCCCCCCCACCCCCCGCCTTCCCGCCGCAGCCACCGGTGTTGCAATGTTCTGATGTTGCCCCAGTTATTGTAGCCACGTTCCAGGGGTGTCCAGGGGTTCAGTCGCCTTCGCATCCATTGCTTGGTTTTGGGAGGTGAGAACCTGGGCTCAGAAATGCCCCCACTTCGCGACTACAGCCCCCCAGAGGGCCAAAGGTGGCCTGAGATCACATTGCTCGCCAGGACCGAGAGATCCGTGAGGGTCATCTCTCCAACTCTGAGAAAAGGACCTCTCTTATCCCCCGATGGGAGTGGCTGCATCCCTCTGACCTACCCAGGGCAAGTCTAGTCCCACATTTACTGGGTAAGTAACAGGGTTCAGAGGGGGAGGGGCCGCCCACATTGGCTAGAAACTGGGCAGCTAGGAGGGAGGTAGTTGGAGAAACCACACCCTCCTCCGGGTGTGCCACTCTGCTCCAGCTGGCCAACCCAACACTAGGGCCTAGGGGGCCTGAGACATTTGGGAAATACCTACTTGGGCCCCCTCCAGGTGTGACTGCTGGAAGGCAGGGCTCTTCACCCCCATCTTTGCTCTGACAGACCCCACTTTTTTTTTTAAATGTTCTTTATTTATTTTTGAGAGACAGAGACAGTGGGAATAGGGGAGGGTCAGAGGGAGAGGGAGATACAGAATCCAAAGCAGCCTCCAGGCTCTGAGCTAGCTGTCAGCACAGAGCCCGACGCAGGGCTCGAACCCACGAACCATGAGATCATGACCTAGGCCGAAGCTGGACGCTTAACCGACTGAGCCACCCAGGCGCCCCCTGACAGACCCCACTCTTGGCTTTCTTCTCTTGCCCCAGCGCTCACCTCCCCTCATCTCACCCAGTTTCCCAAGAACTCTAGAACTAGTGAAAAGTTGAGAACTACCAATGGAGGGGTATGCGGGGCAGGGGAGGGCGCTCCTGGACTCTCCTGCTAGCCCCTGGCAAGAGAAGTCTCCCTTAAGGTATCAAACAGGACACAACTTAGCCATTGAACTTTTATTCACATCGTGTATTTTGGCATTTTCCAGAGAATGGCAGGAGAGAGACAGGATCGGGAAAGACAGGCAGGAGGGCAAGGGGGAATCTCCATTTCCCTCCCAGCCCTCCTTGCCTGACCACACAGGGAGCAAACACAAAGGGGGAGGGCAGGCACAGATGCCCCTTCTGTGGAAGAGGCTGCACAAAGCTACACCCACACGCACACACAAGCCCCCCTCCACACAGGGGCTGGCAGGATTACACAGAGAAGCAGAGCACTGTGGGTTCAAGGGGCGGGGAAAGCAACGAAGTCTCTTCACAGACAGGTGGCCAGCCCCTCCTATCCCCTTCCTGCCCTAGCCCAAGTCTCTGGAGTGTCCCCCGCTCTGCCTGGCCATTCTCCTATGGCCTCTAGCTTCTTCCCTGTTGCTGAGAACAAAAAGAAAAACGGGACAGAGCAGGGGTGGGGCTGAAGCCCATTCCTCAGCCCCTGTTCCTCATGCCAGATGGTCTGTCCCCCGTCCTCAGTGGTAAGGGGTCAGGGCAGGCTCTTAGCTGGCCACTCTCTGGTAGAAATAGATGTAGCCCAGGTCCTTGGGCGGCTTCTCAGAGGCACACACTTTCTGGTCATTGTAGATCACCCATCTGGGGAAGCAGGGGAGGGAGAAGGATGAACACATAGGGCATCAGCTTAGTCTCTGACACAGCCCCTGGTCCTGGTGATTCTGGGGCACGAGCTCCCAACATTCTAAGCCTGGGAGCTCATCACGTCAGAGACCTACAGTCTAGCTGCTATCTGCCTGAAGGGAGCATCCGGATCTCACTCCCTACTCCTGAGTCTTCAAATCCTCCAGTACCTCTAGTCACCCCCCACCCATTCCTGCAGGCCCTGGTCCAGTCCGCAGACTTTTTCTGTAAAGGGCAGCACAGTGAATAGTTTAGGTTTTGCAGACCATCCGGTCTCTGACGTGATGACTCAACTTTCCTGTTGCAGTGTGAAAATAGCCACAAACAATACATATGTGAATTAAGTGTGGTGACGTTCATTAAAAGTTTATTTATGGGGCGCGTGGGTGGCTCCATAGGCTAAGCATCCCACTCTTGATTTCCGCTTGGGTCATGATCTCACAGTTTGTGAGTTTGAGCCCCGAGTCCAGCTCTGCACCGACGGCACAGTGCCTGCTTGGGATTCTCTCTCTCCCTCTCTCTCTCTGCCCCTCCCCTGCTCATGCTCTTTCTCTCTCTCTCAAAAATAAATAAAACTTAAAAAAAAAACCCCACAAAACCCATTATTTATAAAAGCAGGTGGCCAGATGCAGCACTGGGGCTGTAGTCTGCCGATCCCTGCTGTCAGGCATTCTGTCAATGTGCAGTGTATCTGTGCCCCCCACCTAGTAGGCCTTTACCTTCTCTCGTAAATATTCTAAGGACTTCCAGGACGCCACCCCTCATTCTCACCACCGGTCCCTAGCACCGAAGGTACACGGCCAGCCCCTCACCTGCCTTCCTTCTTGATGTGGCAGACATAGTGACCACACATGGTGGAGGTGCCCATGTGGCTGATGAAGGCAAAGAGCTGATACTCTAGAGAAGGGGTGGTGCAGAGAACACAATGAGAGGAATCCCTGAGTGACATCCAAAGGTACATCCAACAGTTCAAACTCGGGACATTGGGACACAAGTTTCAGGGAATGGGGGGCATGTACTGAGTCACAAATCTGTCTTGGACTCCCAGAATCCCCCCTTCAGAAGCCATGTCAGCAGAAAGAAGCCTGTAACCCCCCGCCCTCCCCCTGCCCTGAGGGAGGCAGCGCTGCCTCGTAATGAGGATCTGGTAGCTGACTGGCTAGATCCCACTGGCCTGTTTCCCAGGGACACTCACTTCCAGGGCCATCCCGGACTTTAGGTCCCACTGGCACAGACTCGGAGATGGAGTCAGCAGCCGAGCGGCCCTCTGAGATGTCCATGGCGGCTTCTGCATCCAGGTCATCAATGTGACTGAAGATCCAGTCCACAGCCCTTTCTAAACTATTGTTCTTGGAGAGGAGGGAAGCATGACTCTTTCCAACAAGTTCAGGGCAAGAAAACCACCAGGGAAGGGCTCAGCTCCTTCATTGCAGCCACGAAAGGGTAGAGCCCCTTGGCTGTTACCATCCCAGTTGCCCTTGGTCTCATTGACAAAGGATGAAATCTCCCCCCAACCCACTTCTTCCCCACAGGCCCCCAGTCCTCAGCCAGGGGACAGCCTGTACCGTGGCCCGAAGAGCTTTCAGGGCCTGGTCCCGGGAGAAGCCCATGGAGACGATGGTGCTGACGCAGTCCTCAGGCGGGGGGTCGGCTGCTGCACTTGTGGAGCCAGGCCCACTGGAGCCGGGCAGGATGAGGGGGTTTGCAAAATCTGCGAGGGGCGAAGGGGATGCTGCGTGTGTGTGGGAGGACAGTGGCCCCGTTCCACCCTGCTACCCACCCGCGCCTACCTGGATCATCCATGTGTGACATGACCCAGTTCATGGCAGCCTCAGCCCCACTGTTGCCCGTGTAGTAGACAGCTTTGCGGCAGGCGTCCATAGGGAAGCCCATCTCCACCAGCTGGATGATGACGGATTCATCCAACATGGGTGCTGTTGGGGGAGAAGTGAGGGCATGGTGACCTGGCTCCTTGGGCTCCTATCTGCTCCTCCTCCCTCCCACAGTGCAGTCCCCAGGGCCCTCTCCCAACCCCCCATTCCATGCATTCTTCTTCCACGGCGTGGCATCTTACTCCAGAACTAAAATGACAGCATGACGTAGTGTGGGTCCAGCAGTACTGAAGACACAGAACTGAGGCTAAAGGTCTCCCATGGATCCCCCTCCTTGCCCCTTCTCAGAGAATGGGCCCCGCTTCTGGAGTACGATGCCTCGCCCCACCCCCAAGCAATGAGGGAACAAAGTAGAGAGGCACTTAGCCAGTGCTACTGCCGCCACACAGGCAGTATGGCTGGGAGTGCTCTGCTCCGTCCTCCCATCCATCAAAAGAGGGCAGGGGAAATTTGAAAGGGAGGACAGGAAAAATACGAAGGACAGGGTCAAGGGGAGGCAGGCAGATAAGACCCCCCATCAGCAAAGGAGAGAGACAGGCAGGAAGAAGAGTCACTAACATGTCGGAGAGGAGAAGTGAGGGGAGCAGAAGGAGTCTTCGTCTTCGTTGCCATAGAAACCAAGGCTACCTTTGGGCTCATCCGGAGTGACCAGGGGTGGGGCAATGTCAGGCAGCTCCTCCTCTCCAGGCTGCAGCCCTGTACCCCTCAACTGGGAGATGTCTAGCTCCTCTGGCATCTCGATGGACACATCTGTAATTGGAATGGCAGGCAAAGGGTTACCTCAGCAGCTCCCTGGGGCCCTCCCTGAAAAAGCCCTTTGGGAGTGTTGAAGCCCTGCCCCGTACCTCGGCCCTGCTCTGTAATAAGTTGCTGCTCACAACAGCACCAGTCTTAGGGGTCCCGGTGTAACATGATGGTGGGCCTGGGAACCTGGAGACCTGGATTCTAGTCCTAGATCTACCACACATGAGCTATGGACAGGATGGGGGCCTCCCATATGTAGCAAAACAATGATTTTCTCCCTCTGCAGGCCTCAATTGAGCTAAGGAAATGAAGTTAAATTAGCAGCTCTCCAAGTCAGCAGGGGCTGGAAGACTCACGAGAACTGTTTCAAGACTATTTAAAGGACATCTTACCAAGTATACAAGAAAATCGCTGTTACTTGTAAATCATCGCTATGACATCAAGTGTTTTAATAGTTTTAGTCTGTGCTTTTCAAACTTGCCTTATTTTGAAACACTGAGGGCAATGTTTTCCTCCCTCAGAGGAAAAGTTGGAGAAATGCTGGTTTATACATGTTAAGGCCCCTTCTTTTTCTAGCAGTTTCTGCTTAACCTCCCTCACTCGTCCCAGCGATCATACCCAGCTTCTTGGGCACCCAGTCTAAGCCGAAGGTGAACTTCTTGATCTGGATGACCAGGTAGTCAGGGAAAGAGGCAAATCGTGTGGTCCTGGGGAAGAGAGAATGTCCTGGTACCCAAAGAATCCCACAGTCCTCCTGTCCTGAAACCCCCACCCGGGGGTTCAGCCTCTCACTGGCAGAAGCCCTGATGCCCAGAAGGTATTCCATATTCTTATCTTGCCCCAGGCAGGCCTCAGAGTGGGCTGCAAACTAGGAGCAGCAAAAGCCAGGGGCCTGTCAAAGGCGGGGTGGAGAGTGGGGGGAGAGGCTGGCTGAAATCCCTTGGAACCAAAGCACTCCTTCAGATCTCCAGCTTATGCTCATGATAGAATTAGGCACAAACTAAGTCAGTTTGCTAGAAATCCAAATTCTGTCCACAAGAGACTACGTGCTTTCGCTCTGACTGAGGGAGTTTAGCGGACAAAAGCTGTACTAACATGTGATCTGTACAAGAGAAGAGGGAGCGGCAGGGGCAGGAGAAGGCAATGTGGTCATCACCCATGTCTACTCCTGCCAGGGCCTCTTGGTTCCCTCGGGGCCAGATTACCAGCCCCAAGTGACACAGCCCTGAGAATCCAACCACAAAGGTACAGAAGGATGGGAGAGGCAGACACAGTGTCACCGGGATTATCCCGACACTGGCCCAAAGCCAGAGGTGCAGGCCATCAGGACTTACTTGACGGCTACCGACTTGGCCTGCAGGGCGGTGCTCCAGAAGTCGTCCACCTGCTCGGGGGCCCCGTAGGCCTCCAGGCAGGAGCTGAAGGGCACCTGGGCCCGAACCAGCTCTGGCAGGGGCAGCTTCTCCTCCTCGGCTTGCCGCTTCTTCTCCTCATACTCCAGCAGCTCCTCTGGTGACAGAACTGATGGGTGAACCCTTCGGAGGGCACTGCCTCCTTCCCTCCTCAGCCTTGCCTTAGACTGGCTCCACATCCGTGACTACTTTGGCTCCTCCGCTGTCCCCAAACCCACCTGCCACATGCCCACATACGATCCTGCCTCTCTTTTCCAGCACAGCTCTGACAAGCAAAGGTGATCCTACCTCCCTGAGATGGCCCAGCTTTGGGCCTCTGGCTGGGGAAGCAGGCCATACCGTGGGCTCCGCTCCCATCATGGTGCCCAAGCACTCTTCCTATACCTCAGAGCCGTGCTGCACCCAGGCCTTGCTGAGGGCAACCTGCCTTTGTTAAGGGCCGCATCCATGGGCACTGGCAGCTGCATGATGTAGTCCACTCGCTGGGTGTACTTCACCTTCTCTGTGGCCAGGCACTTGATCTTTTCCTCCACCAAGAAGCGGAACACTTCGTTAGGATTTTCAGAGCTCCGGCAATTCCTCTATGGGAAAGAGGCAGGGTGGGGAGGTCTGGGTGGCCAGGGAATGGGAGGGGGGCCTGAAAGGGTCACTGGCGGGGGGGTCAGGGAGAGAGACAGGAGCAGAAGGGAGTCTACCACTAGGAGGTTCTAGGGACACAAAAGTAGAACCCTTCGCTAATGAACTCACCCTCCCTGACTCTGGCGCCCTTATGGCACTGTGAGACTGTGGTGAAACACGCTGGTATTTTTCTTTATAAGTAATAAGCATCCTCCTATCATGTCCTTGGGTGCATCCTTCATTAGGCCGCAAGCCCACCCAGTGTTAAGGCTTGCTGCCTGGCCTTACTCTTCTCCCCAGGGGCAACCACTGCTCACAGGGAAGGGCCGGTGCATGCGGACCACTGGGTTCCGGGGGTGGGGCTGGTGGTGGCTGCCAGGAGAATGGGCAGGAGACCCGAGGGAGAGAACCGCAGGCAGATGGAGGGAGTGAGGAGTGCCCTGTCTTGCCATCTTTCCAGCCCATACCTCCACCATGTTGATGAGGTGAAGAAAGAACTCCTGGGCATCCTGCTGCCGGTTGGTGGAGAACTCGGGGTGACCCTTGCCAATGAGGGCCTTGAACATCCGAGGGGCAATGCCATCTTGAACTTCCTAGGCAGAGGCAGGGCAGCAATTCAGCTGGGGCTCAAGAGCCACCAAGGGGTCTTCTTTAGACATATCCCAGACCTCTGTTTCCCCCTCATTCCAGAGCCTAGAAGGGACAGAGTCCCAGACTCACTTTCTGTTCTGGCACCTGCTCGCCATCGCCCGACTCTGGTGCTGGCTTGGAATATTCTCCTGAGAGAAGGCCATGGCCCAGTTTGGCCCTGCATTAACATCCAAGAGAACCACTTAGCTTCAGTCGGCTGTGGATCATCTGACATCTACCTATGCCTTTTCCTCCCCAACTCAACCCCTGCTTATTGCCCTCAGGCAACTCCCTAGAATGTGAAAACCCTGAGATTCCCCAGCAACCCAACTCAAGGCAGGCAGCATGGCCAGAGGCAAACGTCCTGAGCTGCTGCCCACTCCAGGTAGTCATGGAAAACTGAGGCATATAGGCTGCGCGGCTGTACACAGGACCTGGCTACATACACCTGCGTGCTGAAGTCCTGGGTGGGGTCGGTCGGGGCATTCTGGAAGATCTTCTCCAGCTTGTCCACATACCTAAGAGCGAAGAGAAGGATAATTGAAGGTGCTTTGGCATGGGTTCCAAGGAAAAAGGGACTATTATCTACTAGATCAGGGGAAGAGGCAACCTTCAGAGTGGGGAGGTACGTGGTTGAAATACGGAGTCCATTTCTTCCCAGCAACCTGCCCTTCCTCCTCTTCTCAACCATGCCAGCATGCAGTGTACCCTGAGGCATCCCCCCGCCCACTACCTCCTCCCCAGGAGTGAGCCAGGGGAAGGGAGACGGCAGCCTGGAACAGAAAGTGTCACTACATTGCTAAGTTTTCACTTATCCATCAAGTCCTTCTCAATTAGAAAGCAGACTCACTTATGCTCAGAATCTGCCTTTTTTCTACCTTAGTGTCCCAAATCTTCCTCCAAATGCTACATGTCCATGTTAGGTACTCATGTGATGTCACTGGCCTGAAGGAAAGACCAGCCCCTCACCCTTGAGTCAGTCAGGAAGCCAGTGAGACCCCCAGGATTCGGTGTTCTGTTCCCAGTGGGGCTCATGGGGCTGCGTGACAGTGGGGTTGCTAGAACTAATGGGAACATGCCAGCTACAGTGGAATAAGAACAAAGCCTGAGCTAGAACCCAGAGGTGCTACGGGTGGCTGAAGGGGAAGTGTGCCTAGAGGCTGGCATCCAGAAGGAGAGCTGTGGGGGCAGGGGTCCAGGGCCAAGGGGCCAGTCACAGGGAGAGGGCGCCACTCACTTCCTCTGGAAGTCGGGGATGCTGAAGAGGACCTGGACCACCGAGTTGAGGTAGCAGCTGTTACCCAGGTTCCGGATGCCCGTGTAGCCAGGCCCAAACAGGGGCTTCAGGGGTACACTCGACTCTTGGATCAGCTCCCATTCACCAATTCGCTGGTTCATGTCTATCTCCAACTCGGTCATGGTCTTGTCCGTCTGCAAGGGAAGGGGCACTTCAGACAGGGCGAGAAACTCAGCCCTGAAATTTTTACACTGATCCCTCACAGGGTCTGGGATGCTACCCTGCTGGACCTTAGAACGTGTTTGCTTGTGGACTCTAACATGGGAGACGCACTGGCTATCTCCAGTCCAAGTTCCAGAGGGCTTCGAGCGATGGTCCCAGAGGCGGTTAGTCATCCGGCCTCTGGGTGGGGGAGAGAAAGAAATGAATGTGATTCCCTCCACTTGAAGTGTTTTTTCCATTCTGAGGTTGCCCTTTCTCGTCCTTCAGATCTCCGCTCAAGGTCTTCCTGCTATACACTAGTGCCGCACCCCTTCGGTCCCTTTCACAGCGCCCATCAGTTTGTGCTCATTCACTCATGTGCCTGAGCACGTGATTAATATCTGCCTTTCCATCTAGAATGTAAGTCTCTGAAAGGCCATACCTGTCTTAGTCACAGAGTGACTAGCACAGAGTAGGTATGTGGTAGTCAGTGATGAATGAATGATGGACTCTATAGAAACTTTTTCAAAGGGAGCCCAAATGTCTTGGAGACCTGGGTAACTGTGGCAGCTCTCTCCCGTGCACTACATCAGCCTCAGGCGAGGAAGGGCCTGGCGGGAAGGGATGAGAAGGAGCTGAAGCTGAAAGGGGTCTCACCTTCTGCATCTTCAGCATGTCGATGCCAAAGTGGGACAGGTGCTCGGCCAGGTTGGGGTCTAGGACCATGTCGTCCTCATCGTAGGAGTACACATCTAGGGCAGGAGGCAGGGGCAGTGTCAGAAGCAGTGGCTCTTGCCCAGCCACCAATCCCACTCTCTGCCCCGGGGCGGGCGCCTGGCAGGACAGAAGGATGAGCCTGTAAAGGTAGCTCCCTTGACACCCTGACTATCGGTGAGGTCACAAGCCCTTCTGAGATAGGCTGGGGTGAAAGAGGGCAAGGGCCACAGTTGCTCGTGACTCTACCCCCAGGATAAGGTGCTGGGGTCAGGTGGTTTGGGAAGGATACTCACTACACAGATGATGTTGATAACCTCTAAGGGGGGGGGACTTGGGTTTGGGGGGTTAGCTAAAGATCTAGTCTTGTCCACAACATTCTCATCGTTTATCAAGAGGAGGTATTCCCGTGCTCCCTGGGTCATATACAATGAGGAAACTCCACTGGAGCATGGAGGCGGCTGGAGGAGGAGGGGCGGGAGTACCAGCTCCGTCGGGCGTGATGGTGCCCAGCTTGACGGCCAGTGGGTAGTTTGTCTCCCTATAGTGCTCCACGGCGTGGTTGTTGCCCCCACTGCCGTCGAAGTAGCGGCGGCCACAGAGAATAGAGCCGTCTGTCAGGTTGAGCCACAGGTTCTCTCTCATGTCGCACTTGGAACACTTCCAGCCGCTAACCCAGGGAGAAGAAAACACGCTGAACTAGCAGCGGGGATATATGCAACTAGCCCCCTGCGGTCTGGAGAGCGCTCTCTTCTATGCTCCTCTGGATGGCCCTGGCTGAGTTCACCGCCCCCTGGCCCCCCTCCTTGACCTCTCCCCCCAGATCCTCCACGAGGGTGGCCTCTCTGCCCCTGCGCTGGGGGTTGTGGCCCAAGGGGGAGGGGCCAGGCCTCACCAGGGAGGGATCCGAGCAGGGTTGTCCAGCTGCTTGAGGTTGAAGGCATGCTTTGACACCTGCCGCACTTCCCCGTCCCAGGCCTGCACCTCCTGCTTGCGGGAGGCCGAGTCGGCCGACAGTAGGGCCTCCACCGCACTGGTCACCTGGGGGGAGACAGGTCAGAGACAGGGCCCAGCCCCCCGCCCTACATGCCCCTCGAGCCCCTCAGTCAGGCTCCAGCTTTCTCAGTGCTTGCTCGAGACGTCACTGCTCTGGGCCTGTCTGCCCCAGGGTCCCCGGCAGGGTGGGAAGGCATCTGTACCCGATCTCTGACAATGTCAGGCAGTCCCCCGAGCCCGTCCCTGGCAATCTCCAGGTAATCTGGCAAAATAACGATCTTCACGTCCTCATCGTATTCATACTTCTCCTCGCTGAGGTCAAACCCGCCTTCGACACCTGGTGAGACAGGGAAGGAGGAGGGTAGGACAGCCACCACAGGTAAATGTCACTCCTCTCAAACAGCATCCCATTTCGTCCCCTCCCAGAGCTCTAGGGCCACGGGTCAGGCTCATCCTTTGGGGGCCTTTCTAGTGTCTCTGAGGGCAAGAAAGACCGGCTCGGGGAGAACCGGACTGAAATGGTGCTCACCAATAGCCAGCCGGGTGGGCTTCTTTCGGGGGGGGTCTCCAGTGCCTGTAGTAGTGTCCTCCTCTTTCTGCAACGAGGCAGGAAGGGCAGTATCAGCAATGAGTGTCAGGGAAGGGACAAGTGGGGAAGATGGACAGGAAAGAGTGGGTTAATCTCGGAAGGGAATGGAGCTAAAAAAAAAAAAAACATAAACACATGTGCTGAGTTTTAATGATACTAACAGAAACAGGCGAGAGGGGGAAATGGAGGCCTCTAGGAGGCCAGAATGGAGGAGACAGATTCAAAATGGAGGCCCAGCAGGACGTGCCTGAAAGTCCCCAGGCCTGGCCCCAGCTCTATGCCTACCGGGCGCCGGGTTCTCCGGAGGTGCAGGTAGACTCGTTGGCCCGTCTTGCTGAAATGTCTCTCCACATACTGTTTCCCAAAGCCCAGGAATGTGTTCATACAGATGTAGAGGCCACCCTCAGACTCCTGCAGTGCGACAGGTAGGGGAGGAAACAGGGAGAATGAAGCCTGGCTAGGTGGGGAGACCAAGACCTGGGGTCAGAAACCCGTTTCCAAAACAAAGGCTCTGTTCTCTAACGCCAGGTGGCAAGTCATTTAGCCTTTTAAGACCTGGTACAGGGCTAAGATGCTTCCCATTCTCCCATGTCTTTGATAACAACCAACAAGGACACCAGGAGCTGAGCCACACCTGTCAGTCACTATTCCTCCTTCTTCTTGCTCCTTCTTTGGGCTTTGGAGCCTTCCAATCAGTTGCAGAGAACTCCCTTTATCTCTTTCCTTGAGGTCAATGGGAATCAAATACCATGGACTTCCAGGGCCAGGGCTTATACTCAGAGGGAAGAGGGGTCCTTTCCCATGAGAGGGAAGACCTGCATGTCAGACACTGAATCTCCCACTACCCCCACGCAATGACAAACCCTGCCTTATCTCCAGATTCAGAAAACTTTCCGGACTGGAGGAGCAGAGATTCTAGCAGTCTAGCATGTGAACAATACACCCAACTCCGGAACCTGCCAGCAAGCCCAGACTTTTCCCTTACCACACCCTACTAGGTCGTCAAACCTTGGTCCACACTGAGTCCTCTCCCTCCTCTCCTGCTATAGCCCGGCTAACAATGCCTTCTCTGGGGCCCAACAGTATACCTGGACCTCGTTCAGCAGGGACGTGAAGACCAGCATTCTCCAGCCACTGCCCTGCTGCCTTCCCTCTGATCAATAACTAAATCCCCCACTTAAGTCCATCAACTGCCAACTTTAAAGCCAATGCCTCTCAGGAATAATCTAGCAATACCTGCTGAGACAGCTCAAACACATATAACCCAGGAAGAAACCAGGGAGAGAGAAGGGTCCACCCTAAATCACAGCTAAGGAGGGAGGATGAGCTTCTTTAACACTGAGCAAGTCGACTAGTGTCTTTGTGAGGAGGAATGGATAAGGTGGAGGAGGTCACTGGAGAAAACAACAGTCTTCCCTCAGATCCAAGCAACGACACGCATCTTCTTCTTCGAGTAAACACCTCAGAGGCCTTGGAAAATTCTCTGCTGCGATATGAAAAATAGGGCACCATCTAAGGCAGTTCTTGGTCCCATAGATTGCTCTGTACCACTCCCTAGGACAGTGTGGATTACATTGTTCATGAGCGAACGGAGCATTTTTCATCACGGAGGTCAAATAAGCTTTCTACCATGAACCGAATTTGAAGATAATCAACCGTGCTGGCAGCTGGTCAGGGAAGTACAAGGCCACACTGGAGATCTCTTGACTTGCAATAAAAGAAGGAAAGTATAATACGCTTAAAAAACACCATTTGGGTTATTCGAAGCAGTTACTCAGGAGAGACAGACAGGAGTGTGAAGAGGGAACCACTGACTTGTACCATCTGTTGGTAGTTAAGAAAAACCTTTCTCTCCTGACAAAGACAGGACCAACCCATGCATATGATGAACCTGATGACATGCAGGAGCTCCTCAGTAACCGAACTCCTCTGCTGGAAATGAAAACTGCTGGGTTTCCCTCAGGCTTGGGAACCTTGCTCTGAGCAGCTTTCTTTAGGCTCTGCCCAACCCAGACTCCAGAGAAGTAGCACATGGTCTGAGACCCAGATCAAAGCCTAGCAAACCAAGCAAACCACAAATCACAGTGATGATCCTGAACTGGGCCTTAGATCATGCTGCTATACTGAGCACGGGCGATGCATTAATGAAGCCTTTCCACTCTGACTTGCAATTTTCTCTGCCACGAGCTGGTCTGGCTGAACACCCTGGGTAGGGCCCAGCGACTGCTTGACGGGAGGGGTGGTAAGGGGGGCGGATCCCAACCAGGCTGCTGCCTTCTCAGCTCAGGCTCTGGCCAGGCCAAAGGCTAGTCTCTGCTCGAGAGTGACACAGTAAGGCAGAGCTGCAGGAAGGGAGGTTACGGGTGGAGCCTTCAAAACGTGAAGCATGGTGTGGGTGGAGGCTTTGTCTAACTAGTCCAGAGTGGGAGCGGGATGGAAAAGGGGGTCTTAGTATCCTCCATGAAAGACATCATCTTCCTGGGTATACTTTTGAAAGGGTTCCCTCTGCTTTCGGTGATGGGCGGGAAAAGGGGAGCTGCGGTCATAGTTCACCTCAAAGGAGAAACGACTAGAGCTTTCCTCCCTTCTTTCCACTCCTCCCTACCACCAATGACCCACCTCCCCGCCCCCTGTCCACATTAACCATGGGTGGAGTCTAACTCGGCCTTTCTCAGAACCGGCCTTCTTCATGGTCACTTCCAGACTACTAGGTGCCCAGAAACTGCAAACCCCACCCTCAAACCCAAACCCCGGCCCAGAACAGTGCGGGGTCGCCCCATCCCTCCCACATGAGACTACAAAACCCGGAGAGCCGTGCGCGGCAGGCAAGGCCAACTCCCCGACTTTCGCAGGCGTCCACTGGGGGATGTAGTCCAGCGATCGGGATGCGCCTCTACCTTCGAACCGCAATGAGGGGAGTGAGCGACTACGATCCCCATAGTACTCCACGAAACGGGGAACGGGTGAGGCGGACGCGGAGGCTCCCGGGGGCAGTAGTCACACGACAGCGCCAGCTAATTAAAAGCAACGTCAGGGAGGAGCGTGAGAAACTACAAGTCCCATGGTGCATCGCGGGGAGGCGGTAGCACAAGCCTTGCAGGCCCTGGCAGAATGACCAGGGCGATGGAAGGAAGTCGTGCTCGCTGCGGGCGTGGGAAATGGGCTTACCGGTGTGTCGAAGGAGAAGGCGCACTCGTCTTTGTGGACCCGGTCTCCAGCCTTAGGAACCCGGATCGTCGGTAATACTGACAGCAGCGCCTCCTCACTCAGCTCCGCCATGACACCGGCAGCAGCTCCTCCACACACAGCAGCTCCCACCGTTCCCAGTGCCCCAACCCCTAGTCTGGCCGTCCAATGAGCACTACTCGTTCGGTGCATGCGCTAAAGGGAGGACGCGCGAGAATGGCAGTTGGACGCAGCCTGCCTAGTAGTGCTCCGCCCTCTGCCCTACTCTTGACTAACGCCAACGAAAAAGCGCTTCTAGTGCAACCGACGGTCGAAGCAACCAATCCCACTCTCCCAGGGCAGAGGCCCGTAGAGAAGTGAGGCGGGTCCGGGAGTTGTGGACGCTTGTTGTCTGGGATCCCTATAGTCCCTTCGCGTGCCTTCCATCAAAGAGCAGAAACTGACGGTTGTTTAAACCAATCAATCCCAGAAACTTTCCTGGGTCTTGTCCAATCGGAAAAAAGAAGGGCAGTTGTATTCTTGGTATTTGAAAAGGGCTGTCCAATGAGGCTAGTCGATTGATTGACAACTCCGCCGACCAATGAAGATTAATATCTCTCTCGCCTCAGAAAAACCTTCATAACTACACCTCCAGCCAGATATGTACATAATAGCGTAATAATTCATGACTCTATTTTTAATAAAATCATTTGGTTTTGAAACTGGAGGTCTTAAAACCGAAGACTGGCACTCCTCAGAGTCTCACGATGGACTACTCACAGCCGGTTGCGGAACAAAAGTCCCGTATTCAGGGAGGCGTCACCCCTGGGCAAGCCTAGCCGCTGCTCATTGGCCCCACTGTCCTCATGACAGCCGTCCTCCCAGCCCAATGGCCCACTCACTGGAGGCGGGTCTCATAGAGGGGGCCTATAGGCGTCTGCGTCGGTTCAACCAATAGAATCAAGGCAGGGGGCGTGGCGGGAAGTTTGAAACTCGGCGTCGGGAGTTGAGGCTTGAGCTTGTGTGCATCCCGAAGAGGAATTGGGGCCCGGTAAGTGGTTGGAATAAATTAGTAAACTAGAGGGCCCAGCAGGCTCGGAAGGAGCCTGCTTGTCAGCCACAACAGTCGTTGTTTCCACGGAGCCCCCTAGCCCAGCGGCGGGGAGGTTCCACATCTGGGAACGGGCAAGATCGGGTGGTCTTGAAGGCAAGAGAGCCGACGTGGCCGCGGTAATGGCTGAGACCTGAGTCATTTCTCACAGGCGTCCCCGCCTCGCCCCGGGCCGGGCCCCACCTTATTTCTCCTGGTTGAGATGGGCTCAGCCAAGAGCTCCCCGGTCACTCCGGCGCGGCCTCCGCCGCACAACAAGCTTCTGGCCCGAGTGGCGGATCCCCGTTCACCTAGTGCCGGCATCCTGCGCACTCCCATCCAGGTATTCTGGGTCGGGGGAGGTGAAGGGTGGCAGAGTCTGAATTCTTGGGCCTCTGCCTAACCTGATTCTGAGAAAGCCCTCACGCCCTCCTCCTCCCTGTAATTTGAGGCCTTATTTCCCTCTTTCTTAATCCGGTTGGGGGTAGGCTGAATGCCTGAGGGCCCTGGCCATACCTGCCTAGAATATCAACCTGGGGTTAGAGACCTGGGAGGGAAGAATATTCAGGGTCTAGACTTTGTCTTAGCCTTTGGTTCTGCCAGGTGGAGAGCTCTCCACAGCCAGCCCTACCAGCAGAGGAGCAGTTGGAGGGTCCTAATGAGGTCCAGGACTCAGATCCCCGCTCTCCTACCCTTGGCATTGCACGAACACCTATGAAGACCAGCAGCGGAGGTAAATGGTGGGCCCAAGGAATTCTGGTAAGGCTGTCACCTAGCACCCTTGGGTTGGGCCAGTGAAGCCATCTTCCCAGAGCTCCTTCTCAAAGGGGCCTCCATCCTTTTGCTTTTAACCAATCTCACTCCACTTTCAACATTTTCTCTCCCTCACCTCGATTTCTCTCTTCCCAATCGCTGACCTATGAGAGCATGAATCCTAAAAACGTCCTCTACGTCTTGTCCTTGCTGAGTGATTTGTATCATAGGGTAACTGTCTCACTTGACTTCTCCCCTTTAGAGCCCCCAAGCCCACTGGCGAAACAGCTGAATGAAGTCTTTGAGACAGAAACCTGCACATTGAATCTTCCCTCAGAGACCGTTCTGCCCCTAGAGGCAACTTCATCTTCTGAATTGGACTTGCCTCTGGGCACCCAGTTTTCCCTCGAGGACCGGATGCCACTCTGGAGCAAGACTGAGCTCCCCTCCAAGCAGGTGTCCTCCTCCAAGGAGGAAGCAGGACAACCCTCACAAACCCCCACGGCCAGCCAGGGCTCAGACAAGCCCTTAAGAGACCCTGAGACTCCCCGACCTTCAGGTATAGAACCTAGGGGCAAGGATAGGGAAGAGAAATCAGGATAATGTCCAGAGGAGCATAGGAGGAATAAACTGTAAACCCCTAATTTTGGCTTTAACTCCTTACCCATTCTAGGTTCTAAGCACAATAGACGGAAAGCAAATGGCAAGGTACCAGGGAGATCTCCCCTCACCATCCTGCAGGATGACAACTCCCCCGGAACTCTGACACCGCGACAGGTAAAAGGAGAGAGGATGAAAGTTGTTACTAGGAACTGCAGGGTAGAAGGGGAGAGGGTGGGAGGCTTTTCTACCCAATCTTCCTGTCCTGAACAACCCCCCTCCATCCTCCAACTCACACGCTACTTTTGGCAGGGTAAACGGCCTCCTCCCCTGAGTGAAAATGCTAGGGCACTAAAGGAAGGCGCCATTCTGGGAACTGGACGACTTCTGGAAACCGGAAGCCGAGTGTGGGAGGAGGGCCAGGACCAGGACAAGGAAAATCAGCACTTTCCAAACTTGGTGGAGAACTAGGCCGTGCATGGCCCCAGAGCTGGGCTCACCAGGGGCCTGGTAATGTTGTGTCCTCACAGCCCCTTCTTTCCCTAGGAGACTGGAAAGGCTCATCTTCCACTCCCCCTAAATTACCAAATCGGGGACTGAGCACTTTCTTAGACCTTATTTGTGTCTTGTGTGTTTCTTGTATATTAAAGAAAGTGATTTTAAATTATGCTTTCAAGTGTTCTACTTAAACTTTGTGCTGGGCTTCTGTATGTAGAAAAGTAGCCTGGGAAACTTGTGTTTCCTGTCCTCCAAGCCTCTTCTACACACTTCCCTTAAATCCTGGTGTTCCCCTAGAGCTCTGTCCTTGGCCTCTTCCTCTCTACGTGTTCACTTCCAAGCTTTAGGTATCGCATGCTTACATTCTAGTAACTTCCAGGTCTCTGTATCTAACCCTGACCTTTATCCACCTGCCTCAAAGGCACTACACAGGTAGTCTGTCTACAGATGAATTTGTAATCTTTTCCCCAAAGCTATTCTTCATCCCCTATTCTCTATGCCTGTAAATAACAGCATTATCACCAGTTGCCCAAACCTGAACCTTGGCCATTACCTTGACTCCTTTCCTCTTAATATCCCGTCTCCTGGCACTTGGCACTCAATCCTCATGATTCTGTACTCTTTAACCTCTTCTCCATCCCTTTCCTTGCCTCCTGTCTTATGTTTCTTGCATTTCTTGCCACCTACCTCCTGCCTTGTTTCTCTCCAGTCTTGCCTCCCACCATTTCATCAACCTACACTGCTGCTAGAAAAGACCTTTTTCTTTTCTTTTTATTAAAAATTTTTAAGTGGTATTTTTTTATTTTGAGAGACAGAGAGAGCATGAGCAAGGGAGGGGTGGAGGGAGAATCCCAAGCAGGCTCTGCACTGTCAGCACAGAGTCTGATGTGGGGCTCGAACTCATGACCTGAGATCATGACCTGAACCGAAATCTGGAGTCAAACACTTAATTGACTGAGCCACCCTGGCACCCAAGGGGTGACCTCTCTGAGAAGCACGACTGTGACCCTGTAACTACTCTCTTCAAAACTCTTGTTCCCCATTGCCCTTAGGATAAAGTATACACCCTAGCCTAGCATTCAGGGTCTTTTATAACCTAATTCCTTCTCAACATAACCTTCTCCTACAGACGCACCATAGGCAGGTTGTAGTGAACTACAGTGCATGTGCTCCCCTAGCCACCTTCTCCTCCTGACCTATCTCAGGCCTTCTCTGTGAGGCCTGGGCTTCTGCTTCCTGCCTACTTTCTGCCCACAAGCTATCTGGTACCCAGTCTTTATCATTGCACCTGTAATGCTTTATTACTTGTGTTGGACCTGTATCTTTTTGGAACAGAAGTGGGGCAGAAGCCAAACATCCCAGACATACCAAGATGCTACAATTTATTGCAGGTGCTTTAGGAGAGAAATAAAGAAGGTAGAAAAGGCAGAAATCATGAAGGAGATGAGGGCCAGGGTCCTAGTGGTACCAAAACCGTGGCCACAGGGCTGAGCACCGGCTGCCACCCAGATCTGGATAAAGGTAGTGGCTCTGGGGGAGGAATTCTAGGGACTGGGGCCTCAGACCGGAAGGAAGCCTGGTAGGCCTGCCAGGGGCTGGGGAGGGGTCAGTTGTCCTTGCTTATTAAGGGGAAGCCGCAGGACCATGGGGAGGGGAGACCATGGGAGGAGATGGGGCAATTCTTTGCCCCCGTTTCCCTGATGCTGCCTCCCAAAGGCAGGCTCCCCATTTTCCCCCACTGCCCTCAAGGGACAAAGCTGGGTGGGAATGGCAGCTGGGGTATAGAAGAGAAAACTGAAAGAAACCTTAAAAAAATTGGGCAGGGGAGGGGCAGTTGAGTGTCTTCATGGCCTTTTACCGCCCCTCCTCCAGCCTTCTTAGTTCCAGACTTTGAGGAAGCTGTCCCAGGAGCCAGTGGCCACAGCCATCCCATCAGCTGTGACCCCCAGGCAGCTGACCCTGTTGTCGTGGCCAGAGAGGACCCCTGGGGAAGAGGGAGAGGAGTCAGCCTGTTTTGGCAGAGAGAGTGTGTGCGCACATGTAGGAATCCTAGGTTAGATTGGCCATGGACCCTGAGCCACTGAAAGAGGATTAGCCCTAAAGGGCAGGATTTTTCTTGAGGCCAATCTCTGTGGAGGGTAGTAGGGTGAGGTGTGGGGAGGGACAGGAGAAGGTTGGCCCTAGATTCACAACCAAAGGGAACTACATTCTAGGGATAGAGCTCAGAGTCATCTGGTAACTAGGGAACGGTGGTTAGAGGGTCTCCAGAGAGCAAGCAGGAAGGTCCTTCCGGCTGAGGTGGCAGTAAGGGGGCCGGCCCTTACCCACACGCTCGCACTTCATGGAGTCCCAGATGTTGCAGTTGAAGTCGTCGTAGCCTGCAAAGAGCAGGCGGCCGCTGAGGGAGAAGGCCACGGATGTGATGCCACAGATGATGCTCTCGTGGGAGTAGGCAATCAGCTCCTGGTCCGCCCGCAGGTCAAACAGGCGGCAGGAGGCGTCGTCTGAGCCCGTGCAGATGGCCTCTCCGTTGGGGAAGAACTGAGGGTACAGGTGGCAAGGGGGTTAGGACCCGGATCTGGGCAGCCCGCTCCCTGTCCTGCTCTCTCCCTGGCTCCTGCCAGAGCAAGCTCTTTCCCTCAGCCGGTCTGCCTGTCTGTTCCCCACTCTTCACCGCTGACTTTTATCCCGCTCTAGCCGCTCCCCTACACCCTTCACGGGCCCCTTGCTCCGGCGCGCCCAGCAGGTACTATTTCCACATTGCCCGACAGCTCAGGGCGGAGGGAGGGCAGACAGCTGGCCCAGGGTCACATGGCTAGAAGGGCAGTGGTTGTCCCAGACTCCAGGCTCCAGGCTGGATCAGAGAGCATAAATACGGGGCCATGTGCAAATGCATGACCTGAATCTTAGCATGATGAAACGTCAGATAAACTCAAACGGACTAAAGAAAATTGGTTTGTACTCTTCAAAAATGTGAATGTCATGAAAGACAAAAGTAGAAAAAAGGTTCCAGTTTAAAGGTAACTGAAAAGATATGGCAAGGAAATGCAATATGTGTCCAGGGACAGAAAAATAACATAAGAACCACTGCTATTACGGACATTTTGAGACAATTGGTGAAACTTGAATATAGACTGTAGACTATATCGTGTCAGTGTTAAATTTGATTTGGAGAATTAATATGGTGGCTACAGAAGAAAGAGAATGGCCTTGTTATTAGGAACCATGCATTGAAAGCATTTAAGGGGTAAAGAACCATGATATCTGCAACTTATTCTGTAAATTCTGGGGAAATTAATAAAATGTATCCGTATCCACATCTAGGTGTATATGTCTGTCTGTCTTTCCATGCATCCCTCCCTCCCTCTACAGAGAGAATAATAGAGCAAGTGTGGTAAAATGTAAGCAACGAATATGGGTGAAGGGTAGATGGGAGCCCTTTTTTTGGTTACTCTTGTGCCTTTTCTGTAAGGTGAACGTATTCCAAAGAGGGACGTTAAAAAGAAAGGGGTAGGGTGCTCAGGCTGGGATGAAGGATGCATGTGCTGGGCGTGGTGAGGGGGGTCCCACGAGTTGGGGCACAGAGCGGGGCTCACGCAGATAGCGTTGATGTCCGACTCGTGGCCAGTGAATGTCTGCCGACAGGTTCCCTCCCGCACGTCCCAGAGCTTGGCGCTGGCGTCACAGGCCCCCGAAATGAAGAGTTTGAAGTCAGGAGAGACAGCCAGACTCATACAGTCCCCTGTGTGTCCCACAAACACAGTCTTCTGCTGCCCAGTCTCGATGTCCCACAGAGCACTGCCGGAGGAGAGGAGGCTGTCACGTTGTCACAGAAAAGCCAGGACAGAGCAGTGCCCCAGGCCCCCGCACCCACAGTGTTCTGTCCTCACCAAGTGGTGTCCCCGGAGCTGGTCACAATGTTGTTGTCATCCAGGAAGCGGCAGCAAGAGAGATAACCTGGGGTGGTGAGGACAGCACCCTGGCTGCAGGCCCACAGCCCCCCTCGTGCTGGGGCTTCCCTGGGCCTCTGGAGACAGGGACTGGAAGAGAGGGTCTCTCACTCACCTGTGTGAGCAGACAGCTCCCGGCTGACCTTGACAGTGCCCTCACGGGATTTGAGGCTATAGATGGAGCACATGTTGTCCAGCCCCCCACAGGCCACAAAGTTGCCTGATGGGGCATAGGCACAGGTCATAACCCAGGAGGAGCGCAGGGGGATGGCATGCACCTGCGGGAGGGTGGGCAGACACAGGACCTGAGCGCAGCTCCTCGATTGGGAGGGTAGGGGAGGGCAGAGGAGGGCAGGCACGATGAATGCCCCAAAGGATAGACAGGGGGATGGGGGGGCGGGGGGCCAGGTACCTTATTGGTGGTATAGGTGTCCCACACGATCAGCTTCCCGTCTTGCGAGGCACTTACCAGCAGCCTGGGGAGAGGGCACCCCATGTCACCCAAGCCTCTCCTTCCTTCCTGCCCGCTCACCTCTGGGTGCCTCTCAAGTCTTACTTGGAGTCAGTAGCCCAGTGCATGGCATAGATCTTGGCCAGGTGTCCCCTTAATGTCCGCCTTGTCCGCATCTGGACTCTTCCCACGACCTCAAGGCCAGACACCAGCTGCAGAAAAGGGGGCACTAGAAATCAGGGTGTATAGAGTACACACCTAGACGTCAGTGTCACAGTCACTGATCTGTACAAGTTTCTGTTCTGTGCCAGGCTCTGGGTCAGGCCTCCAGCCTTAGAGAAAGAGAAAGAAGTCTCTTCCTTGGAATGGCTTTGACTG
The DNA here is from genome assembly GCF_006229205.1 of Suricata suricatta. Taxonomy (NCBI): domain Eukaryota; kingdom Metazoa; phylum Chordata; class Mammalia; order Carnivora; family Herpestidae; genus Suricata; species Suricata suricatta. Next base: position 97,524,362 of record NC_043709.1, read on the forward strand.
ATGTGGGAGAGACCATGCATGGCCAGCAGCATAGTGCTAAGTGTTTGACAAGTGGGGGATGGGGGAGGAGGAGACCAGAATGATTTCCATCACGTAAACACTCCCAATTTCAAGCTGCCAGAGTGAAGTCACCAAACATGGACTTGGGAAGAGATGCATACATTTGCTGTCTCAAGCCACTGGAGCTAAGTCCCACACACTTGAGGTATGGCTTTCTCTTTTCCTGGGCACCCAGGGCAGCCCCATGACCCTGACATGGCACCTCCCAAAATTTGTGGTCCATCTACAGCCATACCACCCTGAACGCGCCTGATCTTGTCGATCTCGGAAGCTAAGCAGGGTCGGGCCTGGTTAGTACTTGGATGGGAGACCGAAATTTGCTGTCCTAGGTCCCTTAAACTCTATCCAGCTTCTCAACTTAGGCTGGGGCTCAAGTCAGTGGCCTTACTTGCTTTGGTATCTTGGGCCAGTTACTCTCCCTCTCTGAGCCTGTTTCCTCAAAATGAGGTTTGTAGCATCAACTCATGAGGTTGTCATGAAAATCAAATGCAATGATGTATCTACACAACGTAGCCCAGTGTTTGGCTCCCAGCAAGTTTTCAGTAAGCGTTCCCTCTTCCTATGAACATATTTAATCCAATAGAAGATGCCCCCAACTCCAAGAAGCACCATGCCTTTAGGCATCATGAGAAAGAAAAAAATATATCGACAGTTATAAATGTAAGGCATCATCTATTTCTGGACACATCTTGATCTCATAGATGTCACATTGTAAAAAGATGTGCCCTTAGAATTGGTGAAGGACACGATTAGAAAACAAGTAACTGGGGGCACCTGGGTGGCTCAGTTGGTTAAGCTTCTGCTTCAGCTCAGGTCATGATCTCATGGTTTGTGAGTTTAAGCCATGCATTGGGCTCTGTGCTGACACCTCAGAGCCTGGAGCCTGCTTCTGATTCTGTTTCTGTTTCTCTGCCCCTCCCTTGCTCATGCTCTGTCTCTCTCTCTCAAAAATAAACATTAAAAAAAACAAAACAAAACCAATAAAAAACCAAGTAACTGGTCTATAAGGGTTTGTGATTTGCAAAAAAATCACCCGGTGAGAGGGTGTGATCATACTTGTGTTATGGTTGAGGACAGGGACAGCATCTGCATTTGTAGTTTCCAATAAGGTGCCTGGCCTACAGCAGATCTCACTAAATGTGTGTTGAATGAATTAATCAATGTCGTTCCCCATTCCAAGGACATGCTGTACTAAGCTTGGGCACCAGGCTGTTGCTGGTCAGGGAACTCCCCTCCCTTCCCCTCCACTGTCCTCCCCTCTGGCCCTGCCTCATGGGGGTCAGGTCTCACCTCTGCCAGAGTAATGTCAGCACAGGCTTTCCTGGCATCCTGGGGATGGGAGGGAAGCAGACATCAGGGGCGCACAAAGGCAAGGTGGGGGTAGTGGGTGCAGGGGCCTGAGGTCAGTGGGCTTCGGGCTCTAGGGTTTCGGGGACATCTCAAATAGGAGATCCACATTCAGAAAGTCTCTGGTCATTTCCAGGTCAGGGGTCTCTAAGGTGCCACTTAAGAGTAAATCCAGCCCCCTTCCCCCTGGTCCACGCTCCCTCATGTCCCTGGTTCCATGTTTTTAGGGGTCCCCCTGTGGAAGGGCTCTGGGGTTACGGCAATCTGCTTCTTGAGCTGCTCCGCTTCCTGCCGCAGCTGCTCCATCTCCCCCATGGCCGACAGGTTGAGGGGTAGCTCTGGCTCCTGTCAGGAACATGGGGCAGGTGTGGGGGGGTCCCCACCAGGCCATGTTTCTGTCCGCCCCGCTGCACCACACTCAGGGGCTGGAGCCCTGCTACAAGAAATCGAGAAACGACCGGGTGGCCTGAACCACCTCCCCACCCCACCTTCTTGTTTGGAGCCCAGCACAGCCAAGCCCAGCCCTGTCCAAGCCCTCCCTGCAGCCCCCAGCCCCGGACAGCCAAGCCGGGCCAGATCCCTCTTACTTGGACTCTGACTGGACCTCTCCCAGGTTTCCAGGCGCCTCCTCACTCCCTCAGCTGCGACGCCAACCCGTCACCTGCCCTGGCTCTGCTGCCAGAGGAGCTGGCCTGGCCTGGCCCCAACCCTGGGGCGGGGGGGGGGGCACTGACAGAGAAGGGTAGGGCTAATGACAACGACGACGTCAGACGAATGAAATCAGCTGGCAACGGTGTGGGAGAGGGCAGGAAGGGAGGCGTGAGGCTTCCAGAGAGACTTGGGCCCAGCCTGGGGTGGTGGGTAGGGGGGATTAGGGGTGTGGGGCTATAGAGAGGAGCAGCCCCTCACACCTAGAGGGAAGAGGGGTTGAGGGGTGCTTCCCTGGCCAGTGTCCCTGTAGGCAGAGATAAGAGCATCAGGCCCCATGGGATTAGAGCAAAGCTGTGAGGATTAAAGTTTGGGGCTGGGGAGGGGGACAGAGGAGCTGAAGTAACGACAGCTCCAGGCCTCCCCCCTGCCCAGGCCCTGGTCCCCCACCAACGTGCACGATGGTGGCAGTCACGGCCTGCCTAGCAACCAGTCCAGGAGCCAGAATAGGAGGGTGAGAGGTGGCTCATTGTCAATACCCAAGATTTTGACTCTTAGTTCAGAGTTGTGGGGAAGGGGGGAGGGGGTTACGGTGAATATGGGGAGGGTACAGGCGAGAGCTGAGATTAGAAGGGACTGATCTGGATAATCCTTCTTCTCAACAAACCCCAACCAGCTGCCCCTGGGTCTGATCCTGGGGGGTGGGGAGAAGTCCAGGGGATCCAGAGAGGAAGATGGATGGGCCTGTCCCTGCTTTGAGTGGACCAAGGGTAGGAAATGGGGCGCAACCGCGACCTGGCTCCCATCTAGGGTTTGGCCCACTCCTTGCCCCCATGACTCAGAGAGTCCTGCTGGGGCTGTGAAGGCCAGAACCAGAAGGATCAGGCTGCCCTATGTTTCGGTCAAGCTCAGAGAGGGAAGACAGGGCTTAGAGTTGGAGGCCCAAAGAGCAGCTGTCAGGGGTTTGGGTCCATTTGCATGCAGGGAGCAGGTGGCTGAGATTTCCTTGACAAATCACAGGCTTTGAGCGGCCCCGTCTCTGGGAGGCCCAAAGACACCTGTCTCCTCCCAGACCAGCCACAGCCACTCCCCTCTGCAGACACCAGAGAAACTGTGATACACTCCACCGGGCGCCCTGGCTGAGGATCTTCAGCTCTTTATTACAGGCTGGGATGGGGCACTGGGGTTATCCTCCCTCTCATCCTTCACATTTGAAGCAGTCAGGTCCTATCCCTGCCTTTTCTTTCCAGGGAGGCACAGTGTCCTCGGTCTGTCCTAGGGCTGGAGGTCCATTAGCCAGGCCTCATGAGCTCTAGGGTGGTCTGTGCACTGTCCTCAGAGTCCAGGGCTGGATGGCCCTCATGATCCCCAAGGGAGTAGGGGTACAGGGATAGACAGCTCACTCTTCTGCTCTCATCACATGGGGGCTTCTCGTGGGTCCTGGCATCAAGGTGGCCCTTTTCACAAGTCAAGTGGCCACATCCCCAAGGAGCTGGCTCAGTCCCTCACAGCTCCTCTCGGACCCGAGGTGGTTTCCCAACTTTGTCCTGGACCGGTTGAAGCCTGAGGCTGGGGGGTTCTGGGGAAGGATCTCTGCTGGGCATTTCTTCCTCTTCTTCCTCCTCCTCTTCCTCCTCTGGCTCCTTCAGTAGCTCTTTGGCTTCCATCCACTCCTGGGGAGTGGGGAGGAGAGTCTGGCCCAAGCTCCTATACCACCTTGCCCTGAGGACCCTCCTTGGGGCATCTCAGCCCCTGCCCCTCATCCTTCACAGACCAGGTAGGGCCATCCCTTCCTACTCCAGCTCCGCCTCACCTGCTCCCTGTGCTCAGGTGCCCACGTGTGCCACAGTGCCAGGGCGCAGCGCCGTCCCCGAGTCACAGCCCATACACCATGGGGATTCTCCCCACCAGAGCTGAAGGCCACGAGGCGTCCACAGCGAGGCCGAACCTGAGCCTGGGGGGTGAGGGCAGGTTCAGCTCCAGGGACAGGCGCTCTTGCAGAACATGACCCTGACTTCCTAGAGCAGGATGGGGGCAGGGGCACAAACTGTTCAGCTCTCCTACCCATCACTTCCCGTTCCTTAATTCTGGGATGATCTTGGGGGAAATAAGAAATCGGCCTTAACCTGAGGAGCACAAACGCCAGACCAAGGCTAGAGGAGCTGGAGCCAAAAATGAGGGGCCTCCGTGGAGAGCCTCCTGCTGGTCCACCGCCCCCCACCCCCCGCCTAATCCTTTGGACCCAGGGCGTGATACAATCTGAGTACCAGGCTCTGAGTACATGAGGATCTTGGGGACATTCCTCCACCTCAAGGAGGCCTTGGATTATCAGTAGCTGGTTTTAGTGGAGAAGGAGGTAGGTGGGTAAAATAGAGCAATAAATGCTAAAAATCACTGCCCCTCTCCTTCTGCCCAATTCTAGCCCCTGGTTTCTACCTGGAATAGGGACTTGGGGTCCTGTGCTTTACGCACCCTCCCTGAAGGGGTGAGGCAAACACTGAAGGCAGGGTGTGGAGGGGTCAGTCGAGATCTCCTGGGGAGGGGTAATCAACCTCTAAGAGAGCCCCTGAACACAGACAAGTGGTGGAGAGGGCTGGGGAGGCCAGGCAAGGGAAGGGTTAAGGTGGCCCTGGGGCCATTTCCCTGCATTTGCCTCTGGAAACCTTCTGTTTTGAATCCTGAGCCCACAGCTGGGCTCCCTGCGGCACTCCCCCCACTCCCACCCCGGGCCCTGCTTACTGTGACTTTGAGGGCGTTGGGCTCTGTGAAGAACAGGTCCCCACCATGGAAGTCGTCATTGAGGTAGAGGAGCCCACTGGAAAGAAAGGAAGAAGTCAGACTCCAGCCCAGGCACACCTGCCTGACCCCTGGGGTGGGGGGGCACCCACCTGTAGTCACGATAGGTGTAGGCTGGGGGCTCCCTCCAGCACTCCCCAGTGTCGGGGTCCAGCACACAATTGTCTGCATGCACCGGGTGACTCAGGTCCATGCGCTGTTCTTGCTCCCCTGGGAAGCAAGGGGGCCTGGTGACCACCTCTGTCCCCATCCACTGCCATCCATACTCACCCTGCAGCTTTGGGGGTTCATGGGCAGGCTGACCAGGCAGGCCCTCTGCTGGGCAGGGGAGTCAGAAAACCCACCGAGTTTGGGGGTGCTGAGGGCATGCAATGCCCATCAGGGGCTTGAGGTTGGGGAGGAACAGTGAGGGTCCCTGGCAATTACCTTCTATGGCACTCCGGCATACCAGGTGGGTGAAGGAAAGATGCAGGGGCCGCTCCGGGGAAAAGTAGGCCTCTGTCAAGGTCCGTACGCGCTCGCTCACCTCCAGAAGCAGCTTAGCCCCCTGACTGCCCACGGCCCCGGCCCGGACCAGCTGCCAGTAGAGAAAGGAAGGGCGGGAAAGGAGGGGGCCATGGAAGGACAGCCCAGCCCCAGCCCCTGTCCTACTTCCATTGCTCTCCACCCACGGGTTTGGAGTCTTAGCAGCCAGCTCTGTCCGTCAGGCCAGACTGCCCCTTCCATTGGCTCTGTGGCTATAACCCAGGTCCCTACATCTCAGAACACCTCCTCCTACCCTCAACTCTAGGCAGAGGACTCAGGTACGCTCAGTCCCTGGAGAGCTGCTCAAGCCGGGGTACCCAGCCTCCTGCATACCCTCTTCTCCAGTTCTGGGTTTCAGACCAGGGCATGGGGGCCTCCTCTCACCTGCGCAGCCTTGAGCACCGTGAGCCCCTCAAAGCGTTCGTGGGGGGTGTGAGGGGAGCGGCGGCCACGATAGCCAGACCTGGCTCCAGCCTCAGTGGCATCCTATGGAGAGACACAGCTGGCAGTGGAGTCACACTCCCTGGGTCCCAGGCTATCTCCCACCTCACTGCCCACAGGGCTACAAGACGTTCCTCCAATCCTTCTGCTTCCTGGAAGAAGCTAGAAGCCCCTAACATTCTCTGGCGGCCCCCTTCCCTGAGCTGCTGCCCTTTTCACAGAATGACTATCTTTGTGTCTGTATTGTCACTCTCTGGTAAAGATCTGGAATCCCAGTCACGGGGGGTTCTATGCCCAGGACTCTGGAGAGCTCCCTACAGAGGGGCCTCTGAGAGCCTAAGGGCTGTTGGGGAAGTGGGGCAGGAGGGGCTTGAGCATTCATTCCTAATGAGCCAAGAATATAGGATTCTTTCCAGAGAAAAGGCCATAGCAGGAAGTTTGATAGTCAGGTGAAGTCCCAACCAGTGCGAGGCGGGGAGACAGCATCCGCCTGGGTGCCTCTCTCTGACCTCTTCCCACCTGACAGATTCTCGGTGAATGTGAGGACTCTTGATGCTGAGTCCCAATTACCCAACCACCTATGCGAATGTCATTACCTGGGGGTCTCCTGGTGTTTGGATGTCCCTTTCCTGACACCTATTCTTTTGGTTGGTTTTTGAAACCACCACCTATAACCCTGTATATAAACTTCATCTCTGAGACTGCCTAGTCACCCAAGCCATCTAACCTTCGATTCTTGTATTTATTCATTCAACAAATTTGTACTGAGCACTTACTATATGTCAGGCACTGTTCTAGGCACTGAGTACATATCTGTGAACATGAAAGGGTCACTGCTCTCATGCAGTTCATATGTTGAGATAATAAACGAACAAATAAACCAGGTAAGTTCAGATGGTGAGAAATGGTAAAAAGAAAAAACAGGGGCACCTGGGTGGCTCAGTCATTGAGCGTCTGGCTTTGGTTTCAGCTCAGGTAATGATCTCACAGTTTGTGAGTTCAAGCCCCACATCGGGTTCTGTGCTGACAGTATGGAGCCTGCTTGGGATTCTTTCTTTCTGCCCCTCTCACTCTGTCTCTCTCTCAAAAATAAATAAAAATTAAAAAAATTTTTTTAAAGAAAAGAAAATTAAAAATGGGGTTACAATCTTGAGACTACCCAGGCAGTGGTTAGGCGACAGCTAATTGATGAGGTGACAACCAAATTGAAAGCAAATGACAGGAAGGAGCCACTTCAATATGTGAGAGAGAAAAAAACGTTCTAGGCTGCGGAAACAGTAAGGGCAAAGGTCCTGAGGCCAGAATGAATTTGGTGTGATGAAGAAACAGAAAGAAACTCCGACACTTGGGAGTTATCCCTGACTCTATCTTTCAGTCCTGAACTTCTCAATCTTTGATTTTCTTTTTTTTTTTTTTAATTTTTTAAATGTTTTATTTATTTTTGATACAGAGAGAGACAGAGCATGAGAGGGGGAAGGTCAGAGAGAGAGAGAGACCCAAAACCGGAAGCAGGCTCCAGGCTCTGAGCTAGCTGTCAGCACAGAGCCCAACGCGGGGCTTGAACCCATGAACGTGAGATCTGACCTGAGCTGAAGTCGGAGGCTCAACAGACTGAGCCACCCAGGCGCCCCCTATCTTTGATTTTCTAAATCTTTTCTCATCTGTCCCCTGTCTTCATTTCCTTGAAATGAATATCTAACCGACGTGGCACTCTTGCATCAAGAAGCCTCTCCCCCTACATTCCTCTCCCATTGCATTCTCCACAGTGCCGCTAGAGGGATCTATCGATTCTGCAGAATGGTGACTCCGGACCCTGCTCCTGCTGAGGGATGGGAACGTCAAAGTTAAATCCTCCTTAAATTCTCCAATAAGCTGTCCACCATCTACAAACTACCTGGTGGGGTACAGAGGCCCTTCATGATCTGTTCCATCTCTCCACCTTTGGGTTCTCTCCCCTGTACCTCTTCTGGATAATACATAGCCTGATGATAACAGCGACAGCTAACCCTAAGCACTTTTTATATTCTTCTAACACCTTTACCATGCACTATGTCACAACAACCCTAAAAGAATCCACTGCCTTTAGCCCTATTTTACAGATGAAGAAACTAGGCTCAGAGACATTAAAACACATTGCATGAGCTGACCCAGGTAATTATCGTTGGGGCCAGCCCATGACCTTAACTCCTGTGCTCTACTGCATTTCCCAGAGTACCTCCTGCCCTGCTCCCTTCCCATCTGGCTTTCCTCCCCTTCTCTGCCTCGTTAACTCATCCTTAAGACTGAGCTCAAATGCCAGCCCCCTGCCCAGTAAGCCTTCTGTGACTTTGCATTTCGGCGCTTCTATTTGGATGTGTACACATAACAAACTTGCCCCTCGCTCTAATTATGTGTCTGCATGTCTGATTCCTTCTCTATACAGTGAGCCCTCTGTGTTCATCTACCTCCCCCTGGAACCCAGTAGTTCTGAGTACATAGCAGACACTCAGTAAGTGTGTATGGAAGGCACAGTAAGACTCAGCCTGGTGAATGTGGATCACTCAATGCAAACTCTCGAGGATACAACAGAGGGGAGAAGACACCTGTGTATTCGCTAAGCTATCGGCCAAGCCAATAATTAAACTCTCAAGGAATCTTCACCTGCACACTCACCCTTTTTTCTCCCTTCATGGTTTTTGTTTTGTTCTTCCTATCAATGTCTAGCAAAATTCCTTTGTAAAGAGTGTCCGTCCACCCCACATCAGCTAAGATAAGAGGAACGGAACTTGTCCACAGGGGTGAGGTGATGGCAAGCGCAGGCCCCTGGAGAATCAGAGAGGGCAGAACAGGGGGCAGGCTGCACGGGATGTACCTGAGGTCCCTAACTAGCCAACAGTGTCGCCTACTCACAGATCTTCTTACCTTGGCCAGCTGCAGCAGCAGCCCACACTCAGCTGGGGTGAGCAGCCCATCCAACACGGCCCGTTCGGACCCATTCAGCTGTCTTGCATCCTGAGTCAGGGTTACTCCCTCCAGGAGCAGGACATCTGAAGGGGAAGGAACAGGGCAGAGGGCATTGAGCGCCCCCCTGAGGGAAGACCCAGAAGTAGCTGGCCGCCTGCAGGCCCTCTAGGCTCCTGCTTCCTGCTCTCCCGGAAACTTACCCTTCCAGTGGGTCAAGGGCTTCGGCTGTGGTGGCTCATGGTCCCAAGGTCTCTTCTCTTGATCCTCTCTCAGGAGTGAGAGACATACTTAGTGGATGCACAGGCCAGTCCAGACCCATCTTTCCCAGATCTTCCAGGACCCCTCCCTCACCTTCCAGTTCAGGCCAGGACCATCCCACCACAGGGCATCTCCTACCTGAGCTTTTCTCTAAGTGCCTCTGGGATGACAGTCGCTGGGGTCCAGGAATCCTGGGACGGTCAGGAAAAGCGCCATCACCCACCATGTCCAGCCTGAACCCCTGACATTGGACTCTAAACTACCACATTCAGGTCCTCCCGCTCTCAGAGAGGAAGGTAGAGGTGGGAAAAGCCCCAGACTCATTGTCGGGAGCCCTGAGTGCTAGGCCAAACTCTGTAACAACTGCTTACGTAGAACTATTTGTCAGGTACTGTTCTAAAAACTTTATACATGAAAGCGGACTACATGAAACTTTATCATTTAGTGTCTGCAATGCTCTTACAAAACACCTTGTCTTAATGTGCCCATTTTGCAATTGAAGACTCTAAGGGGCGCCTGAGTGGCTAAGTCGGTTAAGTGTCCCGACTCCTGATTTCGGCTCAGGTCATGATCTCACCGTTTGTGAGTTCCAGCCCCACATTGAGCTCTGCAACTGACCGAGTGGAACCTGTTTGAGATTCTCTCTCTGGCCCTCCCCTGCTCAGGCTCTCTGTCTCTCTCTTTCTCAAAATAAATAATAAAACTTAAAAAAAAATTTTTACGACACTGAGGGGTAAATTAATAAGCCCAAGACCACATAGCTAGTTAGTGACAGATTTGAGATTCAAACTAGCTTTAGAGGGGCATGTAGTGGCTCAGTGGGTAGAGCATATGACTCCTGGTCTTGGGGTCCTGAGGTCCAACCTCAAGTTGGGTGTGGAGGCTACTTAAAATACATACATACATACATACACACGCACACACACACACATACCTAACTAGCTTTAGAGTCTATGCTTTGAACCAGTGTTTCTCAAACAGGGAGATTTTGCATTTGGCAATGTCTGGAAACATTTTTGATGGTCATGACTCAGAGAGTGCTATTGACATCTATTGGATAGAGTCCTGGGAGGCTGCTGAACATCCTATTATGCCTAGGAAAGCCCCCTTCTCCTCCCCTGCAAAGAATTATCATGTCAAGAAAGTCAATAGTGCCAAGAAGGTTGAGGAAACCTGCTTTATGCTCTTGTCCTAGCAATGAACCAGCCTCTGCCCTTTCGTTTCCTCTCAGGACTACAACAAAAAGAATAGTAATGAAAGCAACAGCAACAGAACTTTCTTTAATTTCTAGCAAGTGCTAGGGTTTCGATAGCCCTATGAGACAGGTGTGATGTTCCCATTTTACAGGTAAGGAAATTGAGGCAGAGGCAAGTGAAGGTCCAGAGCTTGTTAATGGCAGAGAAGAAACCAACACCTAGGTCTGCACGACCCCAAAGCTGTCCTCTCCTGCAGGTACCTGCCTCTGTCCCTGAGAAACCGGGACTGAAGATGCCTCTCCAAGCCTCCCAGGGAAGGTGGGGAAATGGGAAGTCTTGTTGCAAACTGAAGTGACACAAATGGAGGGCATCACTGTTCTCTTCCTCCCGCAGGAGCACTAAGAGGTAGGATGGAGAGAAGGGGAAATACTCACAGGATCCTTGAAGCTGGTCCCCAGGTGCTCCATGGCATAGTAGAGCTGTCTCTTCTCCCCCAGGGATCGAAGGATGAAGCGCTGGATGTCCTGAGGCATGGTGGACCACAGGGAGAAGAAACGGGGGGAGACAAGGAGAGTAGGGCACGGAAGTTAAAGCTGGAGGGTGGTGGGGGGAGGAGTGTGTGCGAGGGTGCATGCACACAGGAGGACACATTAGGCAAGAGCAAGTAGCAGTGAAGCTCAGGGAAGGGGGCGTGGGCTTGGCACTTGGATTCAGAAGTGGAGTCTGAAGTGGGGAGCAGGGAGTGGAGACAAGTCCAATGCTGGATCTAAGACTGCTTGTGGCGGACTAGTCGGGGAGACAGAGTCCAGGTGGCTCCACAGGTATATTTGATTTCGGGTTACCTCACAGAGTTGGCATGGAGCCCGGGTTACCTCTCTTGGCCCGAGGCCGGGTCTTGGCTCTCCCAGCTGGGCCTGGTACTGGTTCAGAGCCTTCCGGGAAGCCTCATCCTCCGGGTAGAAGAGCAGAACACTCAGGACATTTTCCATAGCCTGGGACAGATTCCCCACTGGAGACAGAGCAACAGGGTGGGGGCGGGGCCCAGAGACTGAGAATGGCAGTGGTCCCTGGGTGGAGGCAGAGAAGACAGGGTGACAGAGGCAGAGCCAGAGAAGGTGACCTCCCGATGCCAAACAACTCCAAAGCTCCCATCCCGCATGGCAGACACGTTTATCCATTGCTTCTTTCCGAAGCTGACTCAAACATACCTGAGCTGTATAGGCAGTTCAAAGAGGAGGAAGAGAGGAGAGAGTAAAGGAAGGTGAGAAGCCCCAAGGGCAGAAGGAGCCTTGTGACCCATCTCCCGAGCTTTCTGAAACAGTGCCAAAGGAGAGCAATTGAGCCCTCCTGCAGTGATGGTCTCCATCAAGCCCTGACTAACTATAGGTCCAGAGACAGACGGGAGAGAGGCAGAGATGGGGCTCAGGATACTATCAGAGACAAACCGTCCCTTCCCCTGTTTCCAGTCCCAGTCACCCCCCAGTGCTCACCCTTCCCCAACTGACCCTGAGCGTGGGCCTCGTGCAGCCGCCTCAACTGGCTGGGAAGGAAGTCAGGGACAGGGAAGCTGCGGCCAGGACGTGTAGCTGTGTCCCCCACACAGCGCTGCCGGCACTGTAGGACCCGAATCCAGTGCCCTGCAGAGAACACAGGTGAGCCATTCAGCTTGTGATGCTTCTCTCCGCAGCACCGTGACCCCCCAACTCCTTACCTGCAATGGTCTCATAGAGGCCCCCCTGGCCTCCAGTCCCTTCCTCCTCCTCCTCCCTCTGCTGCTCCTCAGGCCCCTCACAGCCAGCCCGGCAGCTCTCCATCTGGGCCAGGCTCTCCTGCAGGGCCTCCTCTAGCCGAGGAAGAGCCAGTCCAGCCGCCTGGCGCCCCAGCAGCTCCAGGCCATCATCATAGGCTGCCTGTTGGGGAGGTGGATGGGCAGTCACCTGAGAGCCTGGGGTTGGGGTGCCAAACAAGATTGAGAGGTAGAAAGAAGGGGCGGGGCGTTGGTCTCATTTGGGGCATGGATTCCAGATCTCACTTCACCTTGGAGAATATAGGGTGGGCCTCGGGATCGGAATGATAGAACAGTGAACTTTAGTGATCCTCAGGAAGAAAACTAAGTCCCAGAGAGGGACTCTCCATCCAGGGTTACTGAGGATAGTACCCAGACCTCCTGACGCCTGAGCTACACGGGTCAGATTCCAGTGAGCCCTACGTACCCAGCCAGTCAAAGGGTCTCACCCAGTGTGGTGGAGTCTCCAGGTCCTGGAAGCTCTGGGGCCGCACCCTGGACATACGACGGTATTTGGCCATGTCCTCCCGCATCTGGAGGTGTGTTGGGTTTGCTACAAAGAAAGTGTGCGCTGCCGCTGCCGCCAGGTCCAGCTTCTTCAGCTGAGAAGCAGGAAGGATGAGGGAGTCAGTGTCCTCAGGTTGAGGTGTCAGACCTCTCTCTGCCTACTCACTGGCCTACACATTCCACAGGTACCCAGGAACTGTCCCAGAACCTTCTAGAAGGCTTGTCAATCAGAACTAACCATCTCTCAACCTCCAGACCCCCTAGAAACCCGTGTGCTGGGGATGTTCAGGAGTCTGGTTGCTAAGGGAAGAGGGACTTGGAGACTTTGGAGTGGGTGCGATATGGGCAGAGGGACCTCAGGGCCTTGGTTTGGGGTATAAGATGCAAAGGATAGCTAAGTGCGGTAAGGAATTGGGGGGGACCTCAGCGGCCAGCAAAACCCGCAGGTCTCTAGGACCCTGAGCTGAGGTGTGTGGGACCAGCGCCCCTCCCCTCCCCCAGCCACGTAGGCAACAGCTACTGAACTAGTAGCTGCGGTCCGCCCCCCACACGTCCGGTCTCTGAGCTGCTTAGCTTTGCACTCGCTTGGCACTCAAGGCACCTCCTCCCCCTGCATACTTTTTGTCTAGCGGTGGGGTTCTCCCATCCCCTCCGCTTCGCTCCTAGGAAGAGGCTGCCATCGCCCCACGAAGGTCTCAGGCGGACCTAACATTTCAGGCCCCTTCCCTCCATCTCCGATCTCCGATCTCCTTCCACCCTGTCTCAGGAACCCACGCAGCCCCGCTCCAGCTTCGCTCCCACTCTCCCTTAGGCTGTCCCTCGGCGACCTCAGCGGGTACTTGACGTGGTTTTGATGGGACCAGCTCAAAAGCAGAGGTCCGTTGACCGCCCTCCCCCCGGCCCCACCCCGAGTCCCGGGCGCCGGCTTTCCGCCCTCTCCTGGCGAGCTCCAAGTAGCAGCGCCGCGCGGGTCGGGGCAGGACCCCGGAACAGGCCCGGGCGGCTCCCACACCTGGTAGTAGGCCCGCTGCAGGTAGTTGTAGGGCTCCCGGCGGCGGAAGGCGTCCCGGAGCGCGCTCCCCACGCGGAGCCGCGCCGCGCCCCCGGGGCCCAGCCTCTGCGCCCCGCACTGGGTCAGGCACTCGGCCCGGCGGAGCGCCGCGCGGAGC
>NC_043709.1:97538137-97563095 GCF_006229205.1 Suricata suricatta
CAGCAGCGCCACCGCCGGCGCCCAAGCCCCGGCCGCGTAGGCGCGCAGCCCGTCCGCGTAGAGCAAGTCGGGGGCCTGGGGGGGAGCACCCGGGGACAGCCGGGCCAGGCCTGGGGGTTCGGGGGACCCCGGCGGAGGCAGCAGCAGCAGTAGCAGCAACAGCCGCAGGAGCCGGAGCATGGTGCCGGAGGCGCCGGCCGGCTGCCGAAGCGGAATGCGGGAGCCGAGAGGCAGAGAGAGGATAGGGGGTTGGGAGGGGGAGGGGAAAGGAAGGCGAGATGGAGAGGAGGGTGGAGAGGAAGAGAGAAGGAATGAGTGGGGCCAAGGAGGACTGATGGTGCCCAGACTCAACCCATATTGGCCACTATGAGGGCCAGAGAAGTCAGGAAGCATGGCAGAAAGTGGAGAAAGCCGTCTTTAAAACGAAGAGCGGTGTCGGATGACGAGAAACAGGCGGGCCGGGAAGAGCAGATGGCAAAGGGCTGGAACTGGAGCGGGACCAGTGCTTTGGAAAACAGCATGAGGAGCCTCTTAGGACCCTTGACTCCAACCCTGAGGCCCATGGAATGAGCGAGGAGTGTGGATGGCTCCCACACACACACTTTTGGAAAAAGACCTTTAGAACACAACGTGGGATGCAGGCCTGTGATACCAAGCCAGGCCCAAATCCTTTCCTGCCCAGAAAGTGAGGCCTTATGTTGATCTGCGGGAAGGAGGAGAGTTTGAGCATGGCAGACGTAATCACACCCTGAACCTACTTCCACCAGTCTGAACAAAGATCCTTCATGCCCCAAACCAGCACACTCAAGACCCCCCTCCCCCATGCCCATGCCCAGCACATGATGCTCTTATAAGGTTGTCCCTGTGTATGTCTTCATGTTTGAGTTCGTCCTTCTCTGGGGGTATTTCTGTGACTCTGTCCACAGCCCCTCCTCTATTTTGTCATACCCTTCACCATACCCTTCACCATACCCTTCACCACTCTAGTACAATGGACACCAAGGTTTCCATGGGAACACTTCAGGCTTTAATACAATTTGCTAAGAATGATGGAAGGTGAGTAGGACATCTGGTCATTGAGATGGGAGACAGCAGGGGCTCTGGGCCCCAGATCCAATGCCCATCTCCCTGGAGTCTGGAGGCCTAGGCTCAGGGCCAGAACAGGTGTTACTCACTCAGGGCCCCTCATCTGAGTCCTGCAGGCCCACTTGAGCTCACAGCGTCAGCTGGGGGAAAATGGGGTTACCTGGGCCCCAGGATCCTCCCCAAGATCTTGCACTGCCCTCACCTCCTGTCAGGGAACAGCGTCTCCCTGCATTTAAGCCCAAAGGAAGTCCAGCGGCTCTGGTGTCAGGGGACCCAAGGGAGAGCCTGCGGGGTGAGAGGCCCAGGGGCCTGGACCGGCGAGGAGAGGGCCCTGGCGAAGCAGTCGGAGAAGGCAGAGGTGTCTCATCAATGAAGGTGGTGATCTCTTCCCGGAAGAAGCCAGGACCCCGGGGGGGTCCCCCACCTGACCCCAACATCCCACCCTCCAGGAACTGGCGAAGGCTGGCCAGCCCCCCACCTTCAGCTTCCTCCTCATCCTCTTCATCTTCCAGCCTTTGTCTTCGTCCCAGATACTCAGGAGGGCCCCCTAGGGCTCGGCTCTGGGCCGGGAGGACCCGGATGTCATCAGAGGATGACCACTTATGTAGGATGGAGCCTGATGCCCGAGGAGTAGAGAAGATGTTGGTCTCATCATGGGACAGACGACGGGACAGAGGGACCTGGGGAGAGGAGCAAGTATACTCAGAGGTGCTATACAGACAAAGGAGGTAAAGGCAGGAACCAAAGTGGGACCCTGCAAGATAGCTTCACCCCCTTAAACTTTTGCAAAACATCCTCTGGGGGTGCCTGGGTGGCTCAGTTGGTTAAGCATTAGACTCTTGATTTCAGCTCAGATCATGATCTCCCGGTTTGTGAGTTGGAGCCACACATCACGCTCTGTGCTGACAGTGTGGAGCCTGCTTGGGATTTTGGGGTTCTCTCTCTCTCCCTATCTCTCTGCCCCTCCCCTGCTCTCTCTCAAAAATAAATAAGCTAGGGGCTTCTGGGTGGCTCAGTCGGTTAAGCCTCCGACTTCGGCTCAGGTCAGATCTCATGTTCGTGGGTTCGAGCCCCGCGTCGGGTTCTGTGCTGAGAGCTAGCCCAGAGCCTGGAGCCTGCTTCTGGTTCTGTGTCTCCTTCTCTCTCTGACCCTCCCCCTCTCATGCTCTGTCTCGCTCTGTATCAAAAATAAATAAAACATTAAAAATAAATAAATAAGCTAAAGAAAAAAAATTCTCTGATGGGCAAACTGGTTCCAAGAGGTCTGAAGGGAGTTTCTTTTGCATGCCTTTTTTCACCTACCCCTTAGATGCTCTGAGGCCAGGGCTGGGGAATGGGGAGTCAGGATGGCTAACAGAGCCTGGAAACGAGTTAGTAAGGGGATACCCAGAACCCAGAATAGGAGGTCCACTCCCTAGTCCCATACCTGTAAGTAGTGGACCCTCTCAAGAGGGGGAAACAGCATGTGCCTTCCAGGCAGCAGCTTCACCTGGGTGGGGTCCCTGCTCCCTGGTCCTGTGGCACCATTAGCATCAAAACGAACTTTGCACACTCTGCCATCTGCATAGTCATCACAGCCTCCATCTAGGAGAGAAAAGGGGCAGGGTGGTTACAGGCAGGGAATACCCACTCCTGACCCCTCCCCCCTTAAAACTTCCTGCCCCCTTTTTAAGCTTCCCAGAAAATCCTTCTATTCACACTAGTCTGTAAGCTCCAAGAGGAAAAACAGGAGCGTCTAACATCTGTTGCATTCAGTGCTAAGTCCCTAGTACTTCATACATATAGATGTATTTATTGAAAGAATTACAAGCCCACCCCCAATAACTGTTCCTATAGCGGGGAGTCTCTCAGGGAGCTTAACCTCCCCTTAGTTCCACAGCCTTCCTTTATGGTTGTGTTAGGACTCTGGCCTGTTTCTCAGGCACTCTGCCTGGAGAGTGGAGGCAAAGCTGGGTAGTGTGGCCTTGGGGGCGGGAGGGGGGGGCGCGGAACCGACGCCCAGTGGAGGGAGCCCTCAGTGCAGAAGGAAGCAACGGGCGCACTTCGGGGTGAGTGATTAGGGGGAAAAGGGAGCCTGGAGTCAGCCCAAGGACCCGCAGGTTCTGTCCAGCAGGGGGCACGCAAGGGCAGCCCGTGCCCACAAGGAGAAGGGCTGGTAGAAAGGGGCAGAAAAGGGAATCGAAGCCCGGGAAAGCCAAAGCCCAGTCCCTCCTCTGACCGTCATCGCCATCCTCCTCGGACATAATGGCCACGCACTGCTCCCACACAGTGCGCACGTCGGCACGGTAGCGCTCGCAGGACCAGATGAAGGAGGGCAGCAGCAGCGTCTGCGCCATGGAGCACCACAGCACAGCCAGCACCATCCACGGCGGAGCCGAGTCCGACTTAAGGGAGAAGAAGCTCACCACCTAGCGGGAGGATGGGGAATGGCGCGGGTCACGACCCAGAGCCCAGAGGTCCCGTTTGATCCCAGATCCAATATCCTAGTGCAGTGAGTGGACAAGAAGGAAGGGATGGCCCAGTTCACAGAGGATAAAGCTGCAGGTGGAGATGGGATGAATAGAGGGGAAGGGACTGATTCAGAGGAAGATCAGGGGCAAGTACTAAAGATAAAGCCCCAGGGGATTGGGGGAGAGAAGCAGAGGTGGTAGAGAAAACTTGAACACAGAGAGGAATTCAGGAATATGGACTAGATGGGGATGCAAAAAGCTGGGGCGCTGGGGTGAACTCTGGGGTTTCCACCCGGAGTGTTGAGAGACCCTGTGGCAACTGGAGAGTGTTAGGAAATGGAGAATGGAGGTCCAGGGGGCTGAAGCATGGAGATACAGGAGATATGGTGGAGCTGGAAGACAGGTGGATGATGGGGTTGAGTAGAAGAAACTGGAAAACAGATGATGAGGCTGGGAGTGACAGGAACCAGGAGACAGATGATTGAGGCGGGGGCTCAAAATGTAGTGGAGTGGGCAGAAGAGAGGAAGGTGGACGGCGGGGCTGCTGTATGGCTGATGGACAGGGAGGTCAGGTGATTGTGCTGAGACCTGGATATTGGGGAGAGCAGGTGGGGGACCCCAATCTCACCAAGATGGGCACCCCTGTGAGTGAGTCATAGAGAAAGACGATGGCGCTGACCAAGTTGGTGACCTGCAGGGATGTCTTGGCTGACTCAGAGCCATCCAGTGAGGACCGCCGCTTCCCTCTGGCATCCTCCACCACGATGGCTGGCACCTCAAAGGCTGGCCGGGTACCCAAAGCCCCTGACCCTCCCCCCTTGGTCCCACCCCCAACCCCTGCTCTCCGGGCCAGGCGTGCCCTCCGGGGCCGGGCCCACAACGTCTGGTAGAAGGTGATGGCCACACAGACCAGCCCCATGACAATGCCCCCAAGGAGCAAGAGGCTGAAGCAGACGCCAAAGCCCAGGCCAATCTTGGAGACTATGAACTGGCAGCCACGGGCATAATAGCGCTCGCCGTTATTGTGCCAGCCAATGGAGGGCAGTGTGGAGAGGATGAAGCTGACCATCCAGATGCCCATGACGGCATGCAGCGCCTGCTTCTTGGCGTTGCTGAGGCGGTAGTTGACGGGCCAGCGCACCATCCACATGCGATGGTAGGAGAGCGAGGCGACTGTGAAGCAGGTGGCCAAGGCCAGTGTGTAGTAGGTGGACACAAAGACCTTGCAGATGCTCTCGTTCCAGTCGTAGTCGGAGGAAGCCTGGCGCCGTAGCTGCACCACGGCGAAGGTGGTGAGGGGCACAGCCGCCATGAGTATGTGTGTGCCCGCCAGGAAGCAGAGCAGTAACTCCAGTGGCTTGTGCTTTTGCTGCTTGGCCGAGATGCTGAGAATGATCCAGGCATTGGCCAGCAGTGCCAGGAGCCCACAGGCCAGCCAGGACAATGCGTTGGAGCGCAAGGAAGCCTCCTCTGCCCCTACCCCACCTCGAGCCATCCTATCCTCAATACCCCCACCCCCCTTGAACTCCTGGGGGTGGGGGCTAGGTCTCACCCAGGAGCCCCACTCACACACACACCCATGATGCGTACAATCCTTGCCCTATAGTGAAGCAGGCTACCGCTAGGCCTACCCTCCTGCTCAGCATTGCATGCCTGACCCAGCTAAGTTCAGGTGTGGAGGGCAGAGGAGGAGACTGAGGGTCAACAGAGGTGGTCCTCAGCCTCCATATTGGGTGGGGCCCTTCCTAAAGTATCCCTGTAGTTGATGGGGAGGGGGTGGGAGGGGCAAGCTGACTGCTTTCTCAACTATGAGGCTGGCCGAGGAGCTCTGGTCTCCATGCCGGGACTTCCAGTTCTCTTCTTCCTCTGGTTCTTGGCCAGCCGGGGATCTTCTGGGCACCCCAACGGGTGTGGGGGTGAGGCTCAGCCACCTGGACAAACTGCAAGGGAGAAACAACATGTGGGGGGAGGCAGAGGGCATAGGTAGGGCTTAGGCTGGTCTCCAGCTGACTTCCTGTGCCCCCTTCTCTTGAAAGTATAGAAAAATAACTGATTACTAGGGGTCATGGGGTCATTCAGAACATTCTCCTGTCTTCAGTCAGATGGCCAATCACATAGCCCACACCGGTAAGAGCCCTGCTTTCCAGACTTTCAGGAAAGAAGGTATTCTGACCTCTTGTCTCCTACCCCTTTTCAGCCCTTGTTCCTCCCTCTGGCATTCCCAGGTCCCTTCTTCTTATATCCTCTGCACAGTACTATTCAATCCCTATATCTTCATGTCCCTGAATCTCTCTTCCAGGCTACTGATGGCAGATGAATGACTTGTTTCTTCTTGAGGGTTCACGGAAAACTGGGATATGTA
Source organism: Suricata suricatta (assembly GCF_006229205.1). Classification (NCBI taxonomy): domain Eukaryota; kingdom Metazoa; phylum Chordata; class Mammalia; order Carnivora; family Herpestidae; genus Suricata; species Suricata suricatta. Next base: position 97,544,036 of record NC_043709.1, read on the forward strand.
TGCTCACACACCTCCTCCCCAGTGCTCCCACTCCTGGGTCCTGGGGTCTTGGTGCTCAGCCCCGTTTCCCCCAAGCCTGTATGATCCCCTTCTAGCTCACTAGGGATCTGGGAAGATGGGAGAAAGGAAGCTGGGATCGAGGGGCGGGGGGGCTAGGGAACCCGAAGGCGGGGAAACCGCTGACATCAGAAGCATCCAGAAATGGAAAGATGGGGAACTAGGGGGAAGGAGGAGAGTTTGAGCAGAAGAGAAAGAGGGGGCAAAGTGATAGTATCTGAAAATAGAAGGAAAACCCCAGAGACCCCTGGCAAGGAAGCTTATGAGGGAAGAGGGGTTGCGTGGAAAAAGAGAGCAGGAAATAGGAAGAAGCCCAATGTTGAATGACTTTCATTGGTAGACCTCCATTCTTTCTTCCCCTGCCCCAGCCTCAGTTTCCCGCTGATGGGAAAGAGGATAGTCCTGAATTTCCTTAAGCCGAGCTTCAGTGAGCCCTGGGGAGGGGTCTAAGAGGAAATCAGGTGAAACCTTGAACAGAGTGGAGGCAAGAAGGATGAGCTAATAGCTTTGGAGGTAAATAGGGGTAAAAATGGGGCACAGAAGTGAGAGGGTCTACTTCTTGTGGAAGAACCTCAGATCCTAGCCCTCCGTGAGAGGTCCTAATCCGCCCCCCACCTTTGTTCCCTCCGGAGCCCAGTATACCCTAGTTGCCATGGCAATGGCCAGCCAGAGGGAGGTGGAAGGAATTGGTCAGAAGCGCCCCCCCACTTCTCTCCCCTACAGCTTGGCACCCCTTCCTAACTACCCCCACCCAGGCCCAGCGGGTGGGCTGGGGGGGGGGAAGAGATGGAGAGTGAGAGAGGGAGAGAGGGAGAAGGATGTGAAGGACAGAGAGGAGGTGAAGGACAGAGAAAGATCAGAGGAAGGTGGGAGGGAGGATGTGGGGGACTCCACCGCGGACAGGGGTCCCTCACCATTCGGGGTGAAGGGGTAAGGTCAGGCGACTCCTCCCTCCTGCCACCCATCGTGTTCTCCAGGGCAGTGACAGCAGGTGGCTGGGGAGGAGGGGCCGGCCGGAGGGGCGAGAAGGCTGCTGGGGAGGAGGCGGGGAGGGGGCCGCGGGGGGGCAGGGGTCGTCTTACCTCTGGCTGCGCCCGGCACTGCCATGGAGACCGCACTCCCGACGCGGCTCGCCCGGGCTCCCGCCGCCCGCCGGCTCCAGCTCGCCCGCCCTCCTCCTTCCCTCCCTCCTTCCCTCCGGGCCTCCCTCCCCCTCCTCGGTCCCAGCCTCCCGGGCTCGGCCCGCTGCTCACTCAGTCTCTGACCCCCCAGGTCTGTCCAAGGCCCCCTCTCCCGGAGGCATGCCGGCCGTGAGCCCCGGGTCCGGGTCTGGCAGGGAAGAGGCTTGGGGGGCGCGGGGGCGAGTGCGGGGCGGGGAACTGGACGGCGGTGACTTGGAGGGGGAGGGGCAAGGAAGGCGCCGACAGGGAGGGGGCGAGGACGCTGGCTGGGAACCCGCTTCATTGGTGAGACGGTTCGTGTCCTGCCCCCACTCCACCCCGGTTTTCCACACGAACACAGGCTCAGAGAGGCAGCTGGTGGTGTTCAGGACCGAGGAGCTGGCTGTTCGGGCGGAGGAAGCGTGTGTCACTGTGTGTATCCGTGAGGGCTGCGCCCCGGGTGTAGCCCAGGGCGGGGGCTGTGCTGGAGGTTGTGATGGAGCTGGGGCTGCTGGGGGGTGAGGGTGGACACAGGGCTAAATGAATGCTTACCCCCCCTCCCCCACGCACACATACCGCTTTCTTCTTCTGGAACACAAACTCACACTTCTGTTGGGGACGCACACAATTAGCACGCACACATTACAGTTTCTCTTAGTCCTTTTTCTCCACCACACACATGTGTAGAGCACACACAATCCCTGGCGGCCTCTCCCTCAGTACATCACACGCGCAGGGTTACAAGGTCTTGGCCTCCTGCACACACAAAGTCCTGTGGGGTTGGCGGGTGGGTGATGGGCCTCCAGAGAATGTTTCCCTCCCCAGGGAAACTTCATCTCCTTACCCTGGAAGGCTGGCCACCTCTCCTCTGGGTCTCTCTGATCCCAAAGATTGGGAGATCCAGGTGCCCAGAGACAGGGGTGTCTGTGGCTGTCTGTCTCGCTCACGTACACACACACACACACACACACACACACACACACACACACATACACAGACCCACGAAGAAGAACATATTTACAGTAAGTTTATTGTATTTTTTCCGTCAGCTCGGGGAGGCAGGGGTGGGAGTGGGCAGGAATATGAAACAAGCAGTGGGGAGCCTTGGCATCAACTTGGTGTTCTTCCTGGAAGGGGCAAGTTGGAAAGAGAAGACAAGGGAAGGGGGGTAGGGACTGGCACAGTTGGTGAGAAAGGGAAGGAAGGAAAGGCCGAGGAGGCTGAGGATCCTGAGAGAAACGGTTCAAGAAGAGAAGAGTACTTGGGACCCCAATTTTCCTGCTTCCTGAATGGTTTGGGGGAGGGATAAAGACAAGTGCAGGGTAGGGGGGCGGCTGAAGCCTTCCCAGGAGCTCCTCTCAGGGTTCTCCCTCCAGCCAGCTCCCCACACCCTCCCCCTGGCAAAGCTCACCTTCCAGAAGGTTCTGCAACAGGGTGAGTGGTAGGTCACTGGGCACTCTCTCCCACAGGGCCTGTGTTCCCAGCCTGTGCTCCGATTAGGAGAACTGCCAGCTTTTGTCCTCTGGTAATAGGATTCTACCACCAGCAGGTGAGAGAGAGGGATTTTAGGGAGGGAGGCCCTCTTCCGTGCTTCTGAACTCTCTGAGGCAGGCCCTGAGTGGGGTGGGGTGCTCTTATGAATTCAAAGGTGGGTACTGGGCATCAGTGACTAACCAGCTGCAGAGTATTTGTCTCTGTGTTCAGGAAACAGCCATGGAACTAGGGGTTAAGAGACCTGGGCTTAGTCCTGACTCTGGCACATACTAGCTGTGTGACCTTGGGCAATCATCTGACCTCTTTGAGTTCCAATTCTGGTCCATAAGCTGGAGATGCTAATCTTGGTCCTTCAGTACTAGCTTTGTAAGATTTTCATAAGGTTTAAACGGACAAAGGATGTGAGACTGGCTCATCCACTGAGACGTACTGCTTGGGTGATAAGGAATTGTGTCTGGGCACAAGTATGGACTTTGTACATGGGCGTGTGTCCAGGGGAGCCTCTTTGTGCACAGATCATGAGGTGAGTCTGTGCCCTGCCAAAACAGAGTGAGGAAGCAAGGAGAATGGAGCAGTGGAGGCTAGCAGTCAGGAGGTTTTAATCTGGATGTGCTCGTGACTGGCTGTGTGATTTTAGGCTAATCCCTGCCCCCTCTGGTCGCAAGGTTCTGTCCAATAAAATGACAATCCTATGCTTCATGCTTCATACACCCAGCCTTGCCCTCCACGCCAGGCAGGGCTGGTCCCATGTGATTCCCTGGGACCAGTGGGCAACGGGGGAGAGAGCTGGGAAGAAATCATGGATAAGGGCTAGGCTTGATGCAAACAAAATGGGGAGGAAATGGTTGTAAGCCTCTGCAGGAGGAGGATCAATGGCCAAGGGTGGATGGAGATAGCAGGAGATGGTCAGAAATGCTGGGGTCTGCTACATTCATCTGGTCTGCAGGCCCTGGAGCCCTGCAGGAAACGCAAGGGGAGACAGCTGGGGAGGCTGCATTGCAAGTGGGAGGCTCCCTGGTCCTGTGCCTCAAATGAGATTACATGTCTTCTGTAACCGGCTGGAGGAACAAAGAAGAGCAAGTTTATTCCTCCCCAACTCCTTTGCCTCCTCGAAACTCTGTGTCTCCCATACTGCACTTGCCTTTCCAGTGTCTTGGTGGCCTCTGGGCCACAGCTGCAGAGTCATATGCAGAAATATCCCAGGCCCCCTGCCCCTTCTCCTCTGCCCTCTGCCTTCTTCCTACCCCCCTCAGCCATCCCTTTGCACCCTTCTTTCCTTGTCCATCACCTCCCTTTAACCCCCATCTCCTCACCTCCATCCCTCCTCTCTTTCCTCTCTTCTTTCCCCGCTCCTGCCCTCCCCTTCCCCTTCCCACTCTCCCCTCTCCCTCAACCCAGTTCCTTACTGGGGGCACTGGCAGGTCTTCTTCTCACTGAGGAGTCTCTTGATCTGAGACATCCGCTCTGCCTGGCGCTGTCCAGGAAGAAGGAGGGGAGTCGTGAGGGTCCCAGGCCTCCAGAAGGGATGTGCCCCTTGGAGGAGGGAATGGGGAGAGCTGGGAGAGAAGAAGCAGTTACTGTGGCTGAGGCCATCTGTCCCAGAGTTAACCCTTTGCTCTGTCCAGTCTTTCCCTCTGCGTGGGATCTGGGACAGGGCTCAGGTGGCAGTGAGGGAACTCGGCGGGAGGACAGAGAGAGCCACAGCACGAGTGTGGTACATATGCAGGATACCCTTGTTGGGAAGAGTAAGGGGAGTTCTGGGGAGGCTCACTCACCCTGCGGTGCCGGCACTTAACACAACAGAAGATGCAGAGCCCAATGAAAAGCAGAAGGCCTACAATCCCGCCCAGCACGATGGCCAGGAGATTTGGCCAGGCACTCGTGAGCTCTGGAGGCAAAACTGCAAGAGAAAAAAAGATGTGTTCAGCTCACTGCCCTCTGTCAAGGGGGCTGGGCATTCTAGAGGGCCCCAGCAAGGCCTCACCACCCAGTTACACTTGGGTCTCATCCTTGGGTTGGGAGAATAGGGTAGGGTCTGCAGGGCTCTCATGGGCCACCAGGGCTAAAGGGGAAAGGCTAGGGAAGGGGCTTTAAGGTTTAGAGACTATAGGGCACCCTGGGGACTGGAAGCAGTGGTTTCAGGCTGTCTGTGGTGCCTGTGTGTGTGTGCGCGCTTGTGTCCGGGTTTGGAAAAGAACCAGGGAAGGGACTCTTGGTCAGATGGGCTCCATTCCAGGGCTCTACAGGTAAGAACCCCACCTTGCCTTACATCCTGATGCCTGTGTGTCCAGGCAGCATGAGAATCCCAGCAGACGGGCTGGGAGGCAGGGACTCTGGGTGGTCTCCACCAACCAGGGAGAGGTCCCACAGATGAAGAGGGAGGGGCTTGGGGGTTAGGCCATGGAACCATGGTCCTCACTCACCCTCGATGTTGGATGTCAGCAGGACTTTGCCCTTGTCACTCAGTTGACATTCCCATGTTCCCACCTCAGCGTTCTCCACCCTTACCATCTTCTGCTGCTTTGAGACCTTGGCAGTCTGCTTTTCGAGTTTCAAGGTCAGTGTCAGCTCAGGGGAGGTGGGTCCCAGCACCTCACAGGTCAAGTTGTTCTCAGACTGAGTCACTGCAGAGGGATAATAGCCTGAGGCTGGGAGCCTGGACCTCTGAGTTCCTGGCACCTCCGTGCTCTAAGGGGATTCATAGAACAATCAAAGCACTTTCCGTGGATGCTCTTCTTTGAGCATCTCAGAGCACATTTTCATGCGGTTATATAATGCAAACACAGCTTTTGAGGCCGAGGGTCTTAGATGTGGATCCCCACCCCACTGCTTACTCTCTGTGTGTCCTTGCCAATTACCTGACAACCAAGCCTCAGACAATAATTAAAAATATACAATAAATTCACAAATGCACACAAAGCGCTTGAGTGAGTCTGGTGTGTATTAAGCAGCAAGTATTAGCCCCGATTATTTGTGGAGTTATGATCATGGGGGAGATAGGAAGTAAAGAGCTCAGTGTGGATCCTGACACTACCCTCATCACTTCCACACTAAGAGCAGATTTTGTTATCCTCATTAGGAAAAAGAGGCCCACAGAGGCAGGGCGCTTAGTGAGGATCATAGAGAGTTGGCCAAAGACAGAATTAGAACCCTGGTTCTCGGGGCACCTGGGTGGCTCAGTTGATTGAACGTCCGACTTCAGCTCAGTTCATGATCTCATCATTCGTGGGTTTGAGCCCCATATTGAGTTCTGTGCTGACAGCTCAGAGCTTGGAGCCTGCTTTGGATTCTGTGTCTCCCTCTCTCTCTCTGCCTCTCCCCCACTCACACTCTGTCTCTCTCTCTCTTTCTCTCTCAAAAATAAAATAAAACATTAAAAAAAAAAAGCCTGGTTTTCAGCTCACGCCTTTTGGGGATTCTCACCGGAGCCCACCCCAGGCTGGCTCTTGGATGTCAAGGAAGGACTGTGGATTCCAATCTCAGTTTGAAACCAGAAGACCCTGGATCAGATCTGTCAGGCAACAGGGCCTGTCCTGCTGGAAGGGCCCTGGGCCTCACCCCTCCACCTCTGGCCCCTGTCCTCCCCTGCTCAGCCTAGCTCCTCACCTCTCATCACTACCAGTTTCACTTCCTGCTGCAACTGCCCTTTGTCCAAGGTCAGGGTCAGGTTTCCAGAACCAGCATACCCAGACGAAACGTTGGGCAGGGTAAAGCGGAGTGGGAGCGAGTCCTTCATCTGGAGTTTTGGGTAGTGGGTAACCTCCGTCACAGATACCTTCTTGTTCTTCAAGGTGAAGGAGACCCAGAGCAAGGAGGAGGGAGCCTCCTCCGCCTCCCATCTCAGGAACCCCATCAGGTTTTCATCTTCGAAGTTAATGGGGAAGGAAAACTCCACCTGCTCCCCTTCTTTCGAATAGATGGTGTTAGGGACCTTCTGGAAAGCTGGGGGTGGGAAGAGAGAGAAGCTGGGTCAGGAGATTGGAAGATGAGGGTGTATGGGATAGGGTGGGCATGTGGTGGGGGCGGCAAAGAGATGGAAGGGGACCGTGTGAGTTCAAACACTCAGATTGCCATTTCTGGCCCCAAGTTCCCATCTACCTCTCCAAATCTCTCTAGTCTCTCCACCCCAACAGATTCCCAAGACAGCAAGCCCTCCCCCTGGAAGCCCTCATAAAACAGCCCAGCCATAGGATCCTCTCTGTCCTCGGGATCCCTAGACCACAGGGGGCGTCTGGCATGTACTTAGGTGCATAATTTATCAGCCTTCGTAAGATAAGAGCAAGTGCCTGACTAGGGCTTACTATGTGCCATGCATTGTTCTAAGTGCATTACATGAATCAGTTCTCGCTGTAACACTACAAGGTAGGTGTTATCACATTGAGCATCATCTCTGAAACCAAGGCACAGAGAGGTTCCGTAACTGGCCCAAGGTGAAGTCAGAGCCAGGATTTAAGTCAGTCTGTGCACTTAACCACCACACTACATTACCTTGTGTCACATAAGTGCAGAGGACAGGATCTAGGGTAGGACTTGCATTCTGGGCTCTTGGTACCTAGCCTCCCCCAACCAGGGTGCCTGGCTCACGATTTACATTTTTTTTTCTGTTTATTAGTTTTTGAGAAAGAGAGAGAGGGAGAGACACAGCATGAGTGGGAGGGAGAGGGAGACACAGAAACTGAAGCAGGCTCCAGGCGCTCCACACTGTCAGCACAGAGCCCAACATGAGGTTTGTATGTGGGGAGGGGGTAGGGGGGACTGAGACCATGACCTGAGCCAAAGTCAGAGGCTTAACTGACTGAGCCACCCAGGTGCCTGCCCCCCTGCCCCCGGCTCACGATTTAAAGGAGCAATGTAGAATTTCATTAGGGCTGGCTTGCTGACGTTAGGGTCCCCAAGTAAGTGTAGATTTACAGCTTAGTGGGATCAGGGAGCAGAGACAGCAAAGAAAACAGATGCCCTTGATGTTGTTCCTCCTTTGGGGCCTCCTCCAGGGGTCTTTGGGGCCCCTCACATCCCCTGTCCCTTCCTTCCTTCCTCCATGTCCACCATCCTGAGGGGTGGCTATTAATCAGCACCCTGAGGATGAGAGGGCCCAGTGTATCCCTCAGAGCATATTCAGCTCTGGGGGGCTGCGGGGCTGACCCTAGCCTCCCTGTTTCCCAGCAGCAGACCCAGGAGCAGAGCAGTGGGAGCAGAGGGAGGATCTGTACGCCACTGAGGCAGAAGGGAAACCGTAGGGGAGAGGAGCCCCTCCTACCCAGTACCACGATGTCTGCGGTGATCACCAATGTCTTCTGGCTCTGGGAGACTGTGCACGTCCAGGTGCCACTCTGCTGCAACTCCAGGTGGGACAGTGAGAGGCTGTGGATCGCATTCTTGCTTTTATTCCCTGGACCTTTCCATTGCACCGAAGGGTTACTACCAGAGGGGCTCTCCAAGGTCAGGGTCAGGCTCTGCCCTTGCAGCAGGTGGATTTTGCTGCCGGTGCTGATGCTCCTGCTGCTGCTGCTGCCGCCGCCAGTGTCCACTTTGGCAGTCACTGTGGAAGGAGCAGGTCACCAGTGTCACACACACACTATCCCCAAGTGGAAGGAAGAAGCCAGGAAACCAAGAGCATTTCTCCATCACCGCTGCCAACACCTGTGGGCCAGTCCCCATCCCCATCCTCCCAGGGCAGAGTTTCCTTCTCTCCCTTCCTTTCTTCTTTTGCCTCTCTCCCTCCTTCCTCTGCCTCCTGGTCCCCTTTTCCTCCATCTCTAGGTTTCTTCCTCTCCCACTGCCTGAGGTAGGAGGATTTGAGGAGATGTGGTGGCCAGTCTGACCCATCTTTGGACTGTTGAGGTACCACTAGCCCAGGGCCTGGTTTGGGGGCAGTGATGGGAGTCGGGGAGGGCCAGGCTGGTGGTGTCCTCATGTACTCACAGCTGAACACCAGCAGTTCCACCTCTTTCTTCCTGTCCTCCACCTCACAGATGTAAATCCCGGAGTCTGCTATTTCAAGATTCTTGATGACCAGAGGAAAGGATCCTTGATCCCACAGGAATTTTCTGGATTCAACACGAGTTTTCAGCTTGGAGGGACCTGGGAACAGAAGCCACATGGAGGAGGTTGGGGTGCCCTGAAGACATGGCAGCCCTGAAGAAGACAATGCCCACAACCTTTCTGATCTCAATTGCTAACTTTCTGCAGAATCTGTCCCGCATCAGAAAACCCCAGACTGGTGAGGAGGTCCCATCACCTTCACTTAACTGGCCAAAACAATATCTCACTAACCAAAATAAAATAATGTCCTTATTTCAAGAGCACCAACTCCTACATGCCAAATACTTTCCATGCATCACCGCAAGTAATTGTCACCATCGCAAAAGTAGGTACTGTTTGGCTTGTTTTGTAGATAAGGAAACAGAGACTCAGAGAAGTTAAATAGTTGCCTGGACTCTTACTTACACGTTGTTGGAAGGAACATAAACCGGTACAATTTCTTTGGAAGGTAATTTATAATAACTACCTGAGTCGCAAATGCACATACAAAAACAGCTGTCCACCAGGAAAGAATAGGTTAAGTAAATAATTCACACATTCAGTGAAATGCTGGACAAGAAGGAAGCTCTTTAATAGTTAAGAAAGGAGTGGTGCCCGGGTGGCTCAATAGGCTAAGCATCCGACTTTGGTTAAGGTCATGATCTCACAGTTTGTGAGTTCAAGCCCCGCTTCGGGCTCTGTGCTGACAGCTAGCTCAGAACCTGGAGCCAGTTACAGATTCTGTGTCTCCCTCTCTCTCTGCCCTTCCTCAGCTTGTGCTGTCTCTGTCTCTCAAAAATGTTTTTTAATAAACATTAAAAAAATTAAAAAATTGTTAAGAAAAAGGGTAATAGTTAAGACACATGATTAATTGAATCAAGCAAGATATTAGGTTACCATTTGTTGAAAAAGGAGGGAGAAATTTATCTACTGATGTCTATCTTTCTATCATCTGCCTTGTATAGGAACAAATATTTCTAGAAATAAATGTAAGAAAATGGTAACTTTGGTTCCTCTGGGGAGAGAAAGTGAATACCTATGAGACAGGTGCGGGAGGGGCCTTTACACTACATACCCTTTTCTACTTATTTTTTGAAGTTTACTTATTTATTTTGAGGGAGAGAGTGCGGGGGAGGGGGAGGGAGGGCGGAGAGAGAATCCCAAGCAGGCTCCATGCTGTAAGTGCAGAATCCTGACCCGGGGCTCGATCTCATGAAGCGTGAGATCATGACCTGAGCCAAAATCAAGAACTGGATGCTCAACCAACTGAGTCACCCCAGTGCCCCACCCTTTTTCTACCTTTTAAATTTGACTTCAGCAAGTAGCAGAGCCAGGATTAAAATCTGGGCCTGTGGAGTATACTATACAGTACTGTCTCTGGACATGTGGCCAGAATTTCTGTAGTAGAGGGCTTTAAAGCCTAATCTTACATAGCAAATGCAGTTTTTACTTAGAATGCATGTTTGGAGGGATGGGACAAAGATGGCTGAGGGAAAAAAAAAAGCTCTACCTCTACCTTCGGTTCCACTTCTGTCTCCCTAAGCAGTCACAGGCCCTCTCCCTGTTTCCGCCCTGGTGTGAGAGACTGGGTGTCAGGCTGGCATCTTGGTTCCTTCCCCACTGCTCAGGCTCCTCCATTTTGGGAGACCTTTCCAGTTGAGCTGTAACCCTGGGCTCTTCCTCAGCAATCCCTCTCCCCCATACACTTGAGCTTTCAGAGTCTCTAACCTCTGGCTCTTTCCTTAAGATCTGCACTTGGCTTAGCTCCCCAGTTGCTATGAAATCCTGCTCCATTCCATTCACAATTTACCAAGCTTCTTGGAGAAGTGGTCCTCTCTGGTTCTTCCCTCTTTTCCACCCTTTTTTTCCCTCCTCCTATGGAAGCACTATTTCCTTTTCTTCATCTTGGGTTCTTGTTCTGACATCTGCGTTTAGGGGTCACCCCAGGCTCTTCCCCATTCTTACAGATGTTCTAAATTCCAGGGCACCCCTGTCAGTGCTGTGGAGGACTCCCAAATTGAGATTCCCAGACCCAACCTCTCTCCTCAATTCTGGACCCACATTTCCAGTGGCTCATGGGAAAATTATTTGAAAATCTTGGGGCACTTGGGTGGCTCAGTTGGTTAATCGTCTGGCTTCAGCTCAGGTCATGATCTCACGGGTTGTAGGTTTGAGCCCCGCATCAACTCTGTGCTGACAGCTAGCTCAAAGCCTGGAGCCTGTCTTCAAATGCTGTGTCTCCCTCTCTCTGACCCTCCCCTGTCCACAATGTCTCATTTTCTCTCTCTCTCTCAAAAATAAATAAAACATTTAAAAAAAAAAAGAAAAAAGAAAATCTGGCCATCACCCAAAACTCCCTTGATTTAAAATGAAGTGTGTCACCCTTGCCCTAAAATAACTCTTCCTCCTTCATCTCCTTTCTGTTTCTGGGCCCTGTCATGGCCCTGTTACTTGTGCAGGACATACTGTTGTTGTTTTTAATTTGAGAGAGAGACAGAGCACAGGCAAGTGCGGAAGGGGGCAGAAGGAGAAAGAATCTTCAGCAGCCTCCACACTCAGCAAGGAGCTGGATGCAAGGCTTGAAGTCAGGAACCATGAGATCATGACCTGAGCTGAAATCAAGAGACTGACTCTCACGAGGCTCAACCAACTCAGCAGCCCAGGTGCCTTGGGATGTCACATGCTTTGTAAAAGAGATCACAAGGTGGTGTGGAAGGTCTAAAAGTATAGGTGGGTCTGGAATAGATCGTGGAGAAGACCAGCGTTGCACCAAGCCTTACAAGAATAGGCAGCAGGCCGGAGCAAATGTGAGGAATAAGCACACCCAGGAAGCGGAAATGCTGCAGGAAAGCAGTGAGGAAACTCCCGGGGCCAGGGCACAGGTTTCCAGCCTGGAAGCTGTGGGAAGTGGTGCCAGTGGTAAATGTCCAGCAGAGCCTCCTGGGCCTGGTCCGGTGGACAAGGGAGCGACATGCACAAGGTGTTGCTTTGGAAGTCAGTACTGAGGCAGGTGGGAGAAAGTCAAAGTAGGAAGGACTGGGAGCACAGAGAATTGCCAGGAAGCTTCCACTGTAATCCAGGTGGGAGTTCTGTAGCTTTGGCTAACGATGGTGACATTCTCATGGGAACAAAATCGCTAAATAACAAAAATTCAACCGAGTGAATTGTAGAGATCTAACTGTCTTTATTAATCCATCCACACAGTGGGCAGCATCCCATCTAGCAAGTGGAAGTGATCTCCAAAGGGCTATAGAAAAGGAAAGGTTTTTAAAGGTAGAAAGGAAGTGGAAAAAAGGAAATTATTAGCGAAGAATCCACTGTTTTAGGCAAGATCCCTTTTCTAAGGGAAACAGAAGGGGTCCCTCAGTCCATGTCCTGGTGTTGACAAGGAAATTCCCATCTTGACTGGCTAAAGGTTACATTTCTAGAAGGTTGACACTGCAGTTAGATTGGGTATTAAGTCTTGGTTTACTGACTTGGGGCCTTAACCTAAGTGACTCCATTTTGAGCCTGTGGTTTTCATTTTAACAAGATGAAACAGAAAAACACTTTCAAAGGAAGGAATCGCCATCATGGGTGACTGATGGGAAACCAGAAATTGAAGAAGAGAAAAATAACCTCCGATTCTCTGGCTCAGAAAGTGGAGAAGTCAGGAGAGTGAAACTGCCCTCATCAGAGATCAGGAAGTTGGGAAGGGGAACTGTTCTGGAAGAAACTCAGATCCAGGGAACAGAACAAAAGCACTGACACAAAAGACAGGAATTTTTAGAAAGGAGCACCTTGTTTCAACCTCAGAGGCAATCAAAGAAATGCAAATGAAAACAACAATGATATATTTTTCAACTGTCAAATTAGCAGAAAGGAAAAAGAGAAAGAAAGAGAAGTGTTAAATACTACTACACAGTTCTGTCAAAAGTGCAAAAGGCACACAGTTAACTGAACTTATTGTAAACAGACAGAACCTTTCTGGAAGCAATCTTGTAGTATATGCCATCCATTATTAAAAGTTTATATCTTTAATTTCATTTCTAGAACATTATCCTTAAAACAATAATTTAAAAATGCAAACGAGGGGCACCTGTGTGACTCAGTCAGTTGACTGTTGAACTCTTGATTTTGGTTCATATCATATCTCATAGTTGTGAGATCGAGCCATGTGTTGGGCTCTGTGCTGGGTGTGGTGCCTGCTTAAGATTCTCTCTCTCCCCCTCTGTCTCTTCCCCCTCCCCCTCTCTAAAAGAAAATTTAAAAAATGAAATAAAATAAAAATGCAAACCAAAATGTAGATACAAAAAATAGTGTTGTCAATAGGGTACATTAGACCAAAAGTAAATGGCTGTATATTAGAGTATATTAATTTGATGGAATATTAGGTTAGCACCAAAATAACTAAAACAATTTAGTTTTCTCTCTTCCTATTTAACCCATTCTCCCCACCCACTTCCCTCTGGTAACCATCAGTTTATTCTCCATAATTAAGAGTCTGTTTCTTGATTTTTTCTCTCTCTCCTTTCTCTTATTTTTTTCTTTTGCTTTTTTGTTTTGTTTCTTAAGTTCCACATATGAAGAAAATCAGGGGGCGCCTGGGTGGCTCAGTTGGTTAAGCCTCCGACTTCGGCTCAGGTCAGATCTCGCATTCGTGGGTTCGAGCCCCGCGTCAGGCTCTGTGCTGACAGCTAGCTCAGAGCCTGGAGCCTGCTTCCGGTTCTGTGTCTCCCTCTCTCTCTGCCCCTCCCCCTCTCATGCTCTGTCTCTCTATCAAAAATAAATAAAACATTTAAAATTAAAAAAAAAAAGAAAATCATATGGTGTTTGTCTTTCTCTGATTTATTTCACATAGCATTATACCCTCTAGCTACATTGATATTGTTGCAAATGGCAAGATTTCATTCTTTTTTATGACTGAATAATATCCCATTGTATGTATATACCACATCTTTTTTTATCCATTTGTCTATCGATGAACTGCTTGGGCTGTTTCCATATCCTGCTGTTGTAAATAATTCTGCTATAAGCATAGGGGTGCATGTATCCCTTTGAATTAGTGTTCTTGTATTCTTTGGTTAAATACTTAGTAGTGCAATTACCAGACTGTAGGGTAGTTCTATTTTTAATTTTTTGAGAAATGTCCACATTGTTTTCCACAGTGGTTTCACCAGTTTGCAGTCCCACCAAAGTGCAAGAGGGTCCTTTTTCTCCACATCCTCGCCAACAAGAAATTGTTGTTTCTTATGTTTTTGATGTTTGCTTTAGCCATTCTGATGTGTGTGAGATGATATCACATTGTAGTTTTGATTTGTATTGATTTGCATCTCCCTGATGATGACTGATATTGAGCATCTTTTTTCTTTTTTTATTCCCTCCCACTTCCACTGGCTGCTAACTGAGCATCTTTTCATGTGTCTGTTGACCATCTCTGTCTTCTTTGAAGAAATGTGTATTCATGTTTCTTCCCCGATTTTCAACTGGACTCTTGGGGTTTTGGGTGTTGAGTGGTATCACTTCTTTATATAATTAGGATCCTATCCATTTATGAGATATGTCATTTGCAAATAGCTTCTCCCATTCAGTAGATTGCTTTTTAGTTTTATTGATTGTTTCCTTTACTGTGCAAAAGCTTTTTATATTGATGTAATCCCAATAATTTCTTTTTGGTTTTATGTCCCTTTCCTCAGGAGACATATTTAGGAAGAAGTTGCTACAACTGATGTGAAAGAAGTTACTGCCTATGTTCTCTAGAATTTTTATGGTTTCAGGCCTCACATTTAGATTTAAAAAATTTTTTAAATATTTTTTTATTTTTGAGAGAGAAAGACAGACAGAGTGCGAGTGGGAGAGGGGCAGTGAGAGAGGGAGAGGGAGACACAGAATCTGAAGCAGGCTCCAGGCTGTCAGCACAGAGCTGGACACAGGGCTCAAATTCATGAACTCTGAGATCATGACCTGAGCCAAAGTGGGATGTTTAACCTATTAGCCACCTAGGTGCCCTTGTATTGAGTTTTGAGAGTGTTTACATAGTCTAGATACTAGTCCTTCACTGGATAGGTAGTTTGCATATATTTTCTTATATTTTATAAGTTGTCTTTTCCTCCTCTTAATAGACTTTTAAAGGGAAAAGTTTTAAATTTTGATAAAGATAAATTTGCACATTTTTCTTTTTATGGATCATGCTTCTGGTAGCAAGTTTAAGAACTCTTTGCCCAGTCCAGATCTTGAAAATTCTCTTATATATGTTATAATTTTACATTTCACATTGAAGTTTATACTCCATTTTGAGTTAGTTTTCAAAAAAAAGTTTTTAATGTTAATTTATTTTTAAGGGGGAGGGGCAGAAAGATGCACGCGCGCGCGCGCGCACACACACACACACACACACACACACACACACAGAGTCCAAAGCATCAGCACAGAGCCCAACATGAGGCTCAAACTCATGAACCAAGAGATCATGCCCTGAGCCAAAGGCAGACTCAAAACTGACTGAGCCAACCAGGAACCCCCTGAGTTAGTTTTAAAATAAGATGTGAAACTTAGCTCAAGGGTTTGTTGTTGGGGAGGAGCCAAGATGGCAGAGAGGAAGAGAGCTCTGTAAACTTCGTCTGCCCCATCTATCAAACTGAGAAGGACATTACTCTCATCTGCAAGAGCGGAAGGAGAAAATACAGACTCCAAAAAGAAGACAACTTCAAAGATGCCTGAGTGAGTGAGTGCGAACTGGGGAGATTGAAAAACGGGCCAGCCCAAGAAGGGCAGGGGAGGTGGGAGCCCTAGCCCAACATGGGGCAAGTGCGTGGAGCTCCTGAGAGACAAAGTGAAGAGAAAGAGAAACTGAACATGCTCATAGTACTGTTTCTGGGGAAGAGATAAAGAATGGTTAACCGCGCTTGGAGAGAGAAACTCTCACCCCATATATAACTGCTGGGTAGCCCAAATCTCGAACCTGGGTGGTACAAGGGAAAGAACAGCTTCTAGCCCTGCGCCATCCCAGTGGGGAGTCCGCGGCACCAGCAGGGAATGGGCGGTAGCAGCGGCAGCACAGGGGTGCTCACTTCTACCTCAGCAATGGGAGTGGGAGTACGCACCTCATTTCCACGGCACATCTCGCCTCCAGCATTGGCCGCGTGAACCCCGAATCCCAGGTGCCAACAGGGATAAAATAGCCCCCACTCCTACACGATCCTGGCAGGGGGTTGGCGGCGGTGGAGGCCGGGGCTCCTTCTTCAGCTGCAGGAGCTCGCAGCGCATTTCTGGCAGCACTCGATGCTTCAGGCAGCAGCAGCACAAAACCCAGCCAGCGCCAAGAGAAACTGATCCTTCCCCCAATGCAATCTTGATGCTGGCTGGGGGCTGGGAGTCCGCAGTGGTGTCTGTGAGGGCATGCACTTCACCTCCTGCTGTGCACCTTGCCTCAGGCAGCACACCTTGCCTCACGCAGTGGCAGCGCAAATCCTGGCCTGACCCAAGAGAAACTGATCCCTCCCCCTAAGAAGCCAGCTACCAAAGCAAGCACATCACATCTATGGCAGCATACAAGTGCATGGACTAGGACTTTGACCAAGGCAGGCCTGGAAAATACAACTTGGTTCAGCTGCGGTGCAAGGAGATGGGACTCATTAGAGTGGCCTACAGTGCTTAGTTCCAGCGGAACATGGTGTGCCGCCATTCTAGTTTCTGCAGCCACCAAGGTGGAGCCTCTGAGAGCAGCCCCCAGACCTACTACACCAAACCATGCCTATCTGCAAGGGAGTGCTGCTGCTTTTTCTTTTTTCTTTTTCTTTTTTTCTCTCTTTTTTATTTTGTACTAATTCTTTATTATTATTACCTTTTTTACTTAAAAATTTTTTTTTAATTTTTACTCCTTATTTTCCTTTCTTATTTCTCCCTCTTTTTATTTTTTCTTTCTTGCAATCCAGATATATTCTCCTGGATCTCAGCCTTATCTCTCCCCTCCACTGGTCATACACTTTTAGACTGTCCATTGTCCTTTGTTTCTCTGATCCCCTTTATTTTTTTCTCTTTTTTTCATCTCTTTCCTCTCCATTTTCTTTCTTTCCTTTCCCCCTTTTAATGTATTTGTTTGTTTGATTTGTCTGTGCATTTGTGTGCCTCTATTCCCTCTGTGCTTGTCTCGCTGTTTTCCTTCTTAGGGCTACCCCAAGAAACAAGCCAAAGTGTGCATGACAGCAAGTCCCAAATATCGCTGAGTAGGGAAATAAAATATTCAAAGGCACAACAAGAGAAACTGAGAGACACCATTAAAAGGATATTTCCTGAAACGACAGGCCCTGGACAGTCAATAAGCCTCCTTTAGCAGAGCAATATTAACAGGTGCACAGTGCACAACGAGCTTTTTAAAGCTGACAAGAGACAAAAAACTAGCAAAAATGACAAAACGAAGGAACTCGCCCCTGAAGTACCTCCAAGAGGAAGTCACAGCCACAGAACTGCTCAAGGCAGATCTAGACAACATACCGGATCAAGAATTTTAAAAACTTGTCATAAAATTAATCGCTGGGGTTGAAAAAGCATCAAAGAAGCAACTGAGACAGTGACTAGGAACTTTGAAAATAGGTGTGATGAGTTTAAAAAAAGCCTATAATAGAGGTGAGTAACAAAATGGAGGCAGCCACCTCAAGGACTGAAGAGGCAGAAAGAAGAATAGGTGAATGAGAAGATATAGTTATAGCAAAAGAGGAAGCTGAAAAAAAGAGAGAGAAATTGATACAGGAGCAGGAAAGGAGAATTCAAGACCTGAGTGATACAATCAAACGGAACAAATCCGTATCATAGGAATTCCTGAAGAGGAAGACGGAGAGAAAGGTTCTGAAGGGATACTAGACCAAATTATAATGGAGAATTTCCCAAATCTGGGAAAAGAAATAGACATTCAAATTCAAGAGGCACAAAGAACCCCCTTATGACATATTATGAATTGACCTTCGGCATGACATATCATAGTGAAACTGGCAAAATATAAAGACAAAGAGAGAATTCTGAAAGCAGCTAGGGATAAAACGGCCCTCACGTACAAAGGGAAACCTATCAGAATGGTTACAGACCTATCTAATGAAACTTGGCAGGCCAGGAAGGGATGGCAGGAAATCTTCAATGTGATGAACAGAAAAAACATGCAGCCAAGAATCCTTTATCCAGCAAGCGTCATTCAAAATAGAAGGAGAGATAAAGGTGTTCCCAAATAAACAAAAATGGACATAATTCATGACCACCAAACCAGCCTTACAAGAAATCCTAAGAGGGACTCTATAAGGCAAATGTTGCAAAGAATACAAGGTCCCAGAGACACCACTATAAACATGACTTGTATGGAGAACACAATGACTCTAAACCCACATTTTTCAATAATAACACTGAATGTAAATGGACTGAATGCTCCAACCAAACGACACAGGGTAGCAGAATGGATAAAAAAACAAAACCCATCTATTTGCTGTCTACAAGAGACTCATTTTCGACCTGAAGATACCTTCAGGTTAAAAGTAAAGGGATGGAGAAATATCTATCATGCGACTGGAAGCCAAAGGAAAGCCACAGTAGCCATACTTATATTAGACAAACTGGACATTAAAGTAAAGGCAGTAAGAAGAGATGAAGAAGGACATTATATAATAATTACAGGGTCTCTCCATCAGGAAGAGCTAACAATTATAAATATCTATGCACCAAATTCAGGAGCACCCAAATACATAAAGCAATTAATCACAGACAGAAACAATCTTATTGATAAGAATGTGCTAATTGCAGGGACTTCAATACTCCACTGACAGCAATGGAGAGATCAACCAGACAGAAAATCACTAAAGATGCAATGGACTTGAACGACACATTGGAACAGATGGAATTGATAGATATATTTAGAACTCTGCATCCTGAAGCTAGGGAATTCAACTTCTTTTCGAATGCACATGGCACATTCTCCAAGTTGATCACATACTGGGGCAAAAAGCAGCCCTCCATAAGTATAAATGAATAGAGATCATACCATGCACAGTTTCAGATCACAATGCTATGAAACTTGAAATTAACCACAGGAAAAAGTCTGGAAAACCTCCAAAAATGTAGAGGTTAAAAACCACCCTACTAAAGAATGATTGGGCTAATCAGGCAATTAGAGAAGAAATTTAAAAATATATGGAAACAAATTAAAATGAAAATACAACAATCCAAAATCTCTGGGATGCAGCAAAGGCAGTCCTAAGAAGAAAGTATATTGCAATCCAGGCCTATTTCAACAAACTAGAAAAAGCGCAAATTCAAAATCTAATGGAGCACCTACTGGAACTAGAAGGGAAGCAGCAAGAGCACCCCAA
>NC_043709.1:97563195-97564689 GCF_006229205.1 Suricata suricatta
CCTCAATGGGGAAAAATTGAGAGCTTTCCCCCTGAGATCAGGAACATCACAGGGGTGTCCACTCTCACCACTGTTGTTTAACATAGTGCTGGAAGTCCTAGCATCAGCAATCAGACAACAAAAGAAAATAAAAGGCATCAGAATTGGCAAAGAAGTCAAACTTTCCCTTTTTGCAGATGACATGATACTCTACATGGAAAACCCAATTGACTCCACCAGAAGCCTTCTAGAACTGATCAATGAATTCAGTAAAGTTGCAGGATACAAAATCAATGTACAGAAATCAATTGCATTCCTATCCACCAATAATGAAGCAGCGGAAAGAGAAATCAAGAAACTGATCCCATTCACGATTGCACGAAAAACCATAAAATACCTAGGAGTAAATTAACCAAGAATGTAAAAGACCTATATGATGAAAAGTATAGAAAACTTATGAAAGAGATTGAAGAAAACACCAAGAAATGGAAAAACATTCCCTGTTCATGGATCAGAAGAATAAACATTGTGGGGGCGCCTGGGTGGCTCAGTCAGTTAAGCGTCCAGCTTCCAGCTTCGGCTCAGGTCATGACTTCACAGATCGTGGGTTCAAGCCCTGCATTTGGCTCTGCACTGACAGCTCAGAGCCTGGACCCTGCTTCGGATTCTGTGTCTCCCTCTTTCTCTGACCCTCCTCTGCTCGTGCTCTCTCTGTGTCTCTCAAAAATAAAAACATAAAAAATTTAAAAAAACCATTGTGAGAATGTCATTACTACCCAAAGCAATCTACACATTCAATGCAATCCCCATCAAAATTGCACCAACATTCTTCTCAAAACTAGATCAAACTATTCTCAAATTCATATGGAACCACAAAAGACCCCGAATAGCCAAAGTAATATTGAAGAAGAAAACCAATCCCAGACTTTAGCCTCTACTACAAAGCTGTCATCATCAAGACAGTATGGTATTGGCACAAAAACAGACACATAGACCAATGGAATAGAATAGAGAACCCAGAACTGGGCCCACAAATGTACGGCCAATTTTTGACAAAGCAGGAAAGAGTATCTGATGGAATAAAGATTGCCTCTTTAGCAGATGGTGCTGGGAGAACTGGACTGCAACATGCAGAAGAATGAAACTAGACCACTTTCTTACACCATACACAAAAATTAAGTCAAAATGGCTGAAAGACCTTAATGTGAGACAGGAAACCATCAAAACCCTCGAGGAGAAAGTAGGAAACAACCTCGACCTCTACCACAGCAATTTCCTACTTGACACATCCCCAAAGGCAAGGGAAATGAAAGCAAAACTGAACTCTTGGGACCTCATCAAGATCAAAAGCTTCTGCACTGCAAAGGAAACAATCAAGGAAGCTAATAGGCAACCGACAGAATGGGAAAAGATAGTTGCAAATGACATATCAGATAAAGGGCTAGTATCCAATATCTACAAGGAACTCACCAAACTCCACACCCAAAAAGCAAATAACCCAGTGAAGAAATAAAC
>NC_043709.1:97564789-97607624 GCF_006229205.1 Suricata suricatta
ACATGGAAAAAGACTAAATGTCCATCACCTGATGAGTGGATCAAGAAGATGTGGTAAATATATACAATGGAGTATTATATGGCAATGAGAAAGAATGAAATCTGGCCATTTATAGGAAAGTGGATGGACCTCAAGGGTATCATGCTAAGTGAAATAAGTCAGGCAGAGAAGGACAGATACTATATGTTTGCACTCATAGGTCTAACAGGAGAACAGGGGAAACCTAATGGAGGACCAGGGGGAGGGGAAGAGGGAAAGAGTTGGGGAGAGAGAGGGATGCAAAACTTGAGAGACTATTGAATACTGAAAATGAACTGAGGGTTGAAAGGGAAGGGGAAGGGGGGAAAAGAGGTGGTGGTGATGGAGGAGGGCACTTGTGAGGAACAGCACTGGGTGTTGTATGGAAACCAATTTGACAATAAACTATTTAAAAACAAAAGGGTTTGTTGTTGCTCATGTGGTGTTGTTTTTACTTATGGATGTTCGATTATGCTAGCACCATTTATTGAAAGGCTATCTTTCCTTCAATGAATTGCTTTTGCACCTTTGTAAAAAATTTTTTTGTTGTGCATATCCTCAAGGATCTATATCTAGGTTCTCTATTTTGCTCCACTGATCTATGTGTTTACCCCTTCCCCAACACTACACAATTTTGATTACTCTAGTAATACAATAAGTCTTGAAGGCAGATAGACTGATTTTCCATACTTTAGCTCTTTGAGTTCCTTGGCCTTCCATATAAAGTTTTGAATATTCTTATTTATACCTACAAAAAATCTTGTTGGGACTTTGATAGGAATTGTGTTAGCCTGTATATCAATTTGGGGAGAAATGACTTTGCAATGTTGAATCTTCCAATTATAAACATCGTAGTCTCTCCACTCTCCATTTATTTAAATCTTTGACTTGTTTCATCAGTGTTGTGTAGTGCATGCATGTTAGTTACATTTACCTAAGTATTAAAAAAAATTTTTTTTTACTGTTTATTGTTGAGGAAGAGAGAGACAGAGATGGAGGGTGAGCAGGAAGGGGCAGAGAGAGAGACACACACACAGAATCCAGAGCAGACTCTGGTCTCTGAGCTGTTGGCACAGAGCCCAAAGCGGAGCTTGAACTCACAGACCGTGAGATCATGACCTGAACTGAAGTTGGATGCTTAACTGACTGACCCACCCAGGTGCCCCTCATTTACGTAAGTATTTTTTGAGCATTTGTAAATGCCATTGCACTTTTAATTTCTGTATGCACACATTCATTGCTAGTATATGTGAAGATAATTTATTAATGTGTGTTTCTTTTATTTTCTGTAACCTTACTACACTTACACATTGATTCTAAATATAGATTCTTTAGGATTGTCTATGTAAATAATGATGTCATTTGCAAATAAGAACAGTCTTATTTCTTCTTTTTTCAATATTACTCTTATTTCCTTTTCTTGCCTTATTGCACTTGATAGGGGTTACAATAATATGTTGAATATGGGTAGTAGAGCAGACATCTTTGCCCTATTCCTGATCTTAAGGGAAAGTATTCAGCCTGTCATTATTTAGTAAAATGTTAGTTGTAAGATTTTTTTTGATGCTTTTTAAGTTTTCTCTCAATTCAATATACTTTTCTTTTTCTCTTGAGACTTCACTGTTGACCCACAAACGTTGTTGTTTTCAAGCATTTGGAGATTTTCCTGTTATATTTGTTATTGATTTCTGGCTTGATTCCATGTGGTCAGAGAACACACTGCACAATTTTAATTCTTTTAAATTTTGTTGAGGTGTGTTTTATGGCTCAAATATGAATGATCTTGATATATGTTCTGTGGACCTTTAAAAAAGATATCATTCTGCTGCCATACAGTGGAGTGCTCTATAAATGTCAAAGAGATCCTATTGAATGATGATGTTGCTGAGTTCTTCTACACCCTTGCTCATTTTCTATGTAGCTGTTTTGTCAGTTGTTGGAAGAGGAGTGTTGAAGACTCCAACTATCGATGTGGATTTGTCTGTTTCTCCTTTAGTTCAGTATTCCTTCACATATTTTGCAGATCTGCTGTTTGGTGCATACCAGTTTAGGATTATTATGTCTTCTTGAGGAATTGACATTGTCATTATTATATACTGTCCTTGGTTGACTCTGATAGCATGACATACCCTTTTCTCCATCCTTTTATAGTCAACCTGCCTGTGTCATTATATTTGAAGTAACTTTCTTTCTTCCCTCTTTTTTTTTAATTAAAAAATTTTTTAATGTTTTATTTATTTTTGATACAGAAGAGACAGAGCATGAGAGGGGGAGGGTCAGAAAGAGAAGGAGACACAGAATCTGAAACAGGCTCCAGGCTCAGAGCTAGCTGTCAGCACAGATCCCGACGCGGGGCTCGAACCCACAAACGTGAGATCTGACCTGAGCCGAAGTCGGAGGCTCAACCGACTGAGCCACCCAGGCGCCCCTTTTTTTTTAATTTTAAAGAGAGAAAGAGAATGCAGGTGGGGGAGAGTGGCAGAGGGGGAAAGAGAGAGGGTCTTAGCTACGCTCCACACTGAGATGGAGCCTGACACAGGGCTTGATCCCACAGCCCTGGGATCATAACCTGAGCCAAACCAAGAGTTGGACACTCAACTGACTGAGTCATCCAGGTGCCCCTGATGTGAATTTCTTATAGACAACATATTGTTGGGTTTTGCTTTTGAATCTACTGTGTCAACCAGTAAACCTGTTTTTTGATTGGTATATTTAGACCATTTACGTTTAATGTAATTACTGATAAGTTAGGTCTTAAGTCTGCTTGTTCTGTTTTCTGTTTTCTTTTTCCTGTCTTCCTATGGGTTACTTAAACATCTTTTTTTTTAAGTTTTATTTTTATTTAAGTAATCTCTACACCCAGCATGGGGCTTGAACTCTTGACCCCGAGATCAAGAATCACATGCTTTTCCAACTTAGCCATCCAGGAGTCCTTGAATGTCTTTTTGTAGCACATTTTCTTCGAATGGTTCTAGATTTACAGACCTATTGTGAAAATGATAGAGTTTCTATATACTCTATACCAAATTTCTCCTATTATTGCGTTACATTAGTATAGAACATTTGTTATAAATAATAAATCAATATTAACATATTGTTATTAACTAGTCCATACTCTACTCAGATTTCCTTAGTTTTTATCTAATGTCCCATTTGCACCCCAAGATCCCATCTAGGAGACCATATTACATTTAGTTATCTTATCTCCTTTGCTCTCCTTGACTGTAACAGTTTCTCAAACTCTCTTTGTTTTGGATGATCTTGACACTTTTGAGGAGTACTGGTCAGTTATTTTATAAAATGTCCTTCTATTGGGGGGATTTGTCCAATGTTTCTCTCTTTCTCTCTCTCTTTTTTAAGTTTATTTATTTTGAGAGATTGAGAGACAGTATGGAAGGGGCAGAGAGAGGGAGAGAGGGGGAGAGAAAGAGAGAGAGAGAGAGAGAGAGAGAGAATATCTCAAGCAGGCTCTGCACTGTCAGCACAGAGCCCTATGTGGAGATTGAACTCACAAACTGTGAGATCATGACCTGAGCTGAAACCAAGAGTCAGATGCCCACCAACTGAACCACCCAGGTGCCCCTCCAGTGTTTTTCTCTTAGACCGGGTTTATGGGTTTGATGGAGGAAGATCACAGAGATAAAGTTCCATTTTCATTACATATCAAGGGTATATATCATCCATGACTCATGACTGTTATTGATTTTGGTCACCTGGCTGAGGTAGTGTTCTTCAGGTTTCTCCATTGTCAAGTATATTTTGCCCCCTTTTCCATACTATACACTTTGGAAGTTAATAACTATGCACTACCCACATTTAAAGAGTGAGGAGTTATGCTCCACATTCTTGAGGGTAGATTGTCTACATAAATTGTTTAGAATTCTTCTACATGGGAGATTTATCTCTTTCCCCAATTTACTTATTTATTCAATTAATTATTTTATACTTTGGGATATAAACATTTTTTAAAGTTTATTTATTTATTTTGAGAGAGAGTGGAGAAGAGGCAGAGAGACGGGAAGAGAGAGAGAGGGAGAGAATCCCAAACAGGTTCTGCAAGGTCATCACAGAGCCAGACTCAGAGCTCAATCTCATGAACCATGAGATCATGACCTGAGCTGAAACCAAGCGTCAGATGCTTAATTGACTAAGTCACCCAGGCGCCCCCAGGGATGTAAACATTTTTAAATGTCTTAGAGTCCATTTAATTTACCTATGGTAGTTTTGAGTGTATCTCTTTATACATTTTTAGTGATTACTCTAGGTATTAGATTATACGTACATATAACCTATCACTTAGTCTACTTGTGTTATTATTTTACCTTACCTCCTTTTACATCCTTTTAACATCCCCATTTCTGAGGTGCCGGGATGGCCTAGTCAGTTAAGTGTCCAACTTCAGATCAGGCTATAACCTCGTGGTGGGGGTCTGACCATCTGCAACAAACTCCCACAAGGAGGCCCCATGTCCAGCCTCTGTGACCAAACCCCAAATTGAGCCCAGTGAACTGGTAGTGTGGAGCCTGCTTAGGATTCTCTCTCTCTCCTCTCTCTCTGTCCCTCCTTCTCTCGTGCTTTCTCTCTCTGTCTCTATAAATAAATAAATAAATAAATAAATAAATAAATAAATAAATACTTAAATAAGTAAATGGAAGAACTGAACTTGGAAATAAAGTTTTTTAAATTAAGCAGACAGAATGGGATCTCCATTTGAATTGGTATGTGGAAGCCTCCAAAAAATTTCAAAATCCCAAAGATCAATAAAATTGATAAACCACTAGTCAAACTCATAAGGAGAGAAAGAGAGTGAAAAGAGGAGGAATAGTAACCGACACCATAGAAATGTAAATAACTGTAACAATATAAAAACCTATGTACCAACAAATCAGACAACTTAGAAGAAATGGATACATTCCTAGAAACATATAACCTACCAAACTAAAGCAAGAAGAAATGGAAAATTTGAACAGACTCAATTACCACCAATGAAATTGAATCAGTAACCAGAAAACTCTCAAAAAATCAAAAAACAAAAGTCTAGGACAAGATGTCTTCACAGGCAAATTCTACCAAATATGTATTTATTTATGTATTGCCCATAATCAAAACTTTACTGGAAAACCGACATCAAAATAGGAGATGACTGTTGTACACCTCACAAAATTAAATATAATTACATTATCTTGGTAGACTAACTGGAATTATTGAACTTGTAAGGCTTTCTGCGATATAACACAAAGTCAGGACTTTGTGTGGATCGTTGGTATTGCTTTCTTCTAAATGAACACCCTTCTGTCAGTCTGGCTTTTCCACCTGTTGGCTGGCACATTGTTGGACAGCATACACACAGGGCATGCCTGAAAACCGTGGTAATCTTCTAGCAACCTGGACACTTTACAACCATAAAATAGGAATTTGGACTTTGAACGAGCTGTTTCTTTTCATGTTTTTTCTTTTCCTCTTTCAAGGCTGGGTGTAGTAAATCTCTAGCCAAAGGCATGTTGATCCTTTCACAAACCCAACCGGTCCTGGTCTCTAAGGTGACACTGCTAACAGGCAGCACATGGTCTGGAGAACAGCATCAACTCTTACCAAATGTTCAAAGAAGTGTTAATACCTATTCTTCTCAAACTATTCCAAAAAAATACAAGAGGATGGAAAACTTCCAAATTCTCCTGAGACCAGTATCACCCTGAAGCCAAATAAAGACATCACAAAAAAAGAGAACTACAGGGTGCCTGGGTGGCTCAGTAGGTTAAGCATCCAACTTTGGCTCAGGTCATGATCTTGCAGTTTGGGGGTTTGAGCCCCGCATCAGGCACTGTGCTGACAGCTCAGAGCCTGGAGCCTGTTTCAGATTCTGTATCTCCTTCTCTCTTCACCCTTCCCCAGCTCATGCTCTGTCCTCTCTCTGTCTCAAAAATAAATAAACATTAAAAAAATTAAAAAGAGAGAACTACAAGTCAATAACACTCATGAATATAAATGGAAAAGTCCTCAACAAAATATTAGCAAACTGAATCCAACAATACATTAAAAAATCATACACCACAATCAAATGGGATTTATTCCTGGGATGCAAAGGGTGGTTTCAATATTCATAAAACAGTTAACATCATACATCATATCAATAAGAGAAAGGATAAAAGCTATATGATCATTTCAATAGATGCAGAAAAAGCATTTGACAAAATACAACATCCATTCATGATAAAAAAAAATCCTTGTAAAGTAGGTCTCGAGGGAATATACCTCAACATAATAAGGGCCATATATGAAAAACTCACAACCAACATCATACTCAATGGTGAAAAATGGAGAGCTTTCCCCTAAGATCAAGAACAAGACAAAGAGGATATCCACTCTCACCACTTACATTCAACATAGTATCGAAAGCCCTAGTCACAGCAAATAGACAACATAAAGAAATAAAAGGCATCCATATTGGTAAAGAAGAAGTAAAACTTTCACTATATGCAAATAACATGATACTATATGTAGAAAACCTTAAAGACTCCACAAAAAAACTAGTAGAACTAATAAATGAATTCAGTAAAGTTGTAGGATACAAAAGTGATGTACAGAAATCTGTTGCATTCCCATACACTAATAATAAAGCAGCAGAAAGTGAACTTAACAATCCCAGGGGCACTTGGGTGGCTCAGGTGGCTAAATGTCTGACTTTTGATTTCAGCTCAGGTTATGATCTTACAGTTCCTGGGATTGAGCCCCATGTCAGGCTCTGTGCTGACATCACGGAGCCTGCTTGGGATTCTCTCTCTCCCTCTCTCTCAGTCCCTCCCCTACTCACTCTCTCACTCTCTCTCAAAATAAATAAATATACACTAAAAACTTTTTTAAAAGCAAGAAAACAATCCCATTTACAATTGCATCAAAACCAATAAAATACCTAGGAATAAACTTAGTGAAAGAGGTAAGAGATCTGTACTCTGAAAGCTATAAAACACTGATTAAAGAAATTCAAGAAGATGCAAAGAAATGAAAAGACATTCCACACTCATGGTTTGAAGAACAAATATTGTTAAAATGTCTACACTAGGTCACCTAGGTGGCTCAGTCAGGAGAGCATGCAACTCATGGTCTTAAGTTCATGAGGTCAAGCCCCACATTGGGTGTGAAACATTACATAAAAACAAATAAATAAAATTACAAAAATAAAATGTCTACACTTCCTAAAGCTATCTACATATTTAACATAATCCCTATCAAAATACCAACAGCATTTTTCTCAGAACTAGAACAAACAATCTTAAAATTTCTATGAAACTACAAAAAAACCTGGAATAGCCAAAGGAGTTTAAAAAATTTTTTTTAATGTTTATTATTTTTGAGAGAGAGAGAGACAGACAGAGAGCAAGCAGAGGAGGGGCAGAGAGAGAGAGGGAAACACAGAATCGGAAGCAGGCTCCAGGCTCTGAGCTGTCAGCACAGAGCCCAATGTGGGGCTTGAACCCACAGACCACCAGATCATGACTTGAGCTGAAGTCAGCCGTCCAACCAACTGAGCCCACCCAGGTGCCAGGAATCTTGAAAGAGAAAAACAAAACTGTAGATATCAAAATTCTAGATTTCAAGTTATATTACAAAGCAGTGGTAATTATAACAGTATGGTACTAGCATAAAAATAGACACATAGATCAATAGAAGAGAAAACCCAGAAATAAACTGACAATTATATGGTCAATTAATATTTGACAAAGGAGGAATGAATATCCAATGGGAAAAAGACAGTCTCTTGAACAAAGGATGTTAGGAAAACTGAATAGCCACACACAAAAAATGAAACTGGACCACTTTCTTTCACCGTACACAAAAATAAACTCAAAATGGATTAAAGACCTAAATCAGAAACTAGAAACTATAAAAATCCTAGAAGAGAGCACAGGCAGTAATCTCTCTGACATCAGCCATAGCAACATTTTTGTACATAATCTCCTGAGGCAGGGGAAATAAAAGCAAAAATAAGCTATTGGGACTATATCAAAATAAAAAGTTTCTGCACAGTGAAGGAAACAGTTAACAACACTAAAAGGCAACTTACAGAATGGGAGAAGATATTTGCAAATGACATATCTCACAAAAGGTCAGCATCCAAAATATATAAAGAACCTATATAACTCAACACCCAAAAACCAAATAATCCAATTAAAAATGGGGAGAAGCAGGGCACCTGGGTGGCTTAGTCAATTAAGTGTCCAACTCTTTATTTTATTTTTTTATTTTTAAAGTTTATTTATTTATTTTGAGAGAGAAAAAGAGAGTATGGAGCAGGGACATGGAGAGAGAGAGAGAGAGAGAGAGAATCCCAAGCAGGCTTAGCACTGCCAGCATGGAGCCCAATGCAGGACTCCAATTCATGAACTGGGAGATCATGACCTGAGGTGAAATCAAGAGTCAGACACTTAACTGACTGAGTCACCCAGGTGCCCCTAAGTGTTCGACTCTTGATCCCAGCTCAAGTTTTGATCTCAAGGTCATGAGTTCCTGCCTTGCATTGGGCTCCATGCTGGGCATAGAGCCTACTTTAAAAAAAAAATTGGGAGAAGATATAAACAGACATTTCTCTAAAAAAGACATACACATGGGTGTCTGGGTGGCTCAGTTGGTTGAGCATCCGGCTTCGGCTCAGGTCATGATCTCACGGTCCATGGGTTTGAGCCCCGTGTCAGGCTCTGTGCTGACAGCTGGCTCAGAGCCTGGAACCTGTTTCTGATTCTGTATCTTCTTCTCTCTCTGCCCCTCCCCTGCTAGCTCTGTCTCTCAAAAATGAATAAAAAACAGAAAATAAATAAAAAGACATACACATGGCCAACAGACACATGAAAAGGTGCTCAACATCACTTACCATCAGGGAAATGCAAATCAATGTGAATCAGAGCTATACGATGTGACATCACCTCACACCCTGATAGAGTGTGAATGGATAAATCAAACATCAAAAACACAAGAAACAACAAGTGTTGGTGAGGATGTGGAGAAAAAGGACCCCTTTCTCACTGTTGGTGGGACTGCAAACTGGTGAAGTCACCGTG
Source organism: Suricata suricatta (assembly GCF_006229205.1). NCBI lineage: Eukaryota > Metazoa > Chordata > Mammalia > Carnivora > Herpestidae > Suricata > Suricata suricatta. Next base: position 97,573,861 of record NC_043709.1, read on the forward strand.
GAAAACAGCATGGAGATTTCTCAAAAAATTAAAAATAAAACTACCCTATTATCCTGGAATTGCACTACTAGGTATTTACCTCAAAAATAAAACACGGGGTGCCTGGCTGACTCAGTTGGACAACCATGTGACTCTTGACCTTGGGGTAATGAGTTTGAGCCCCATGTTATGTGTAGAGATTACTAAAAAAAAATAAAACCTTTAAATATTGAGAGAGCATTACTTCAAAGGGATACGTGCACCTCGATGTTTATTGCAGCATCATTTCCAATAGCCAACCTATGGAAACAGCCCAAGTGTCCATCAACAGATGAATGGATAAAGAAGAGATGGTATATATATATAATGGAGTATCATTCAGCTAATAAAAAAAGAATGAAATCTTGCCATTTGCAACAACCTGGATGGAGCTAGAAGGTATTATGATGCTAAGTGAAATCAGTCAGTCAAAGACAAATACCATATGATTTCACTCATATGTGGAATTTAAGAAAAAAAGCAAACGAGCAAAGGAAAAAGAATGAGAGAGAGAGAGAGAGAGAGATCCCAAGACACAGCTCTTAACTGTAAAAAACAAACTGATGGCTACAAAAGGGGAGGTGGGGGGAGGGGGGAAATAGAGGATGAAGATTAAAGGGCACACTTATCATGATGGGAAAAAAAATTAGGCTTCAAAATTCCAAAGTATCTTCATTAAAAGAGTCATTGCAAAAAGGCAAATTAGATCTCATAGTTCCTAGGATGGAGCCCTGTGTTGGGGTCTGCACTGAGAGCCTGGTTTTTTCTCTCCCTCCCTCTCTCTCTGCCCCTCCCTCATTCACACTCTCTCTAGCTCTTTCAAAATAAAGAAATAAACTTAAAAAAAAAAAGGCAAATGGGAGGTGCCTGGGTGGCTCAGTTGGTTGAGCCTCCAACTTCCGCTCAGGTCATGATGTCACCACTCCTGGGTTCAGGCCCCACATCAGGCTCTGTGCTGACTACTAGCTCAAAGCCTGGAGCCTGCTTTGGATTCTGTGTCTCCCCCTCTCTCTGCCCCTCTCATGCTCATGCTCTGTCTCTCTCTGTTTCTCAATAATAAATAAATGTTAAAAAAAATTTTTAAAGGTAAATGAAAAATTAAAGACACAAGAGGTATCCAAAGCAAAACACTATGAGACAGTTGTAGCTCCTCCTGCTCCACTCTATCCTTCTTTATTTGAGTACTTATGCTAGTAATCCTCCACCTGGATTGTCTTTCCATCTGAAGAGACTACAAGACTGTAAACAGAAGCATGCCAAGGGGAGCCTGGGTGGCTCAGTTAAGCTCAGGTCATGATATCACAGTCTGTGGGTTCTAGCCCCCACATTGGGCTCTGTGCTGACAGCTCAGAGCCTGGCTCCTGCTTCAGATTCTATGTCTCCCTCTCTCTCTGCCCCTCCCCAACTCATGCTCTGTCTCTGTCTCTCAAAAATAAACAAGTAAACATTAAAAAATTAAATAAGTAAATAAATAAATAAATAAATAAATAAAACATTTTTTTTTTAATCTGCCAAATGAGTGACCTTACAGACACTCCCACACTACCCTCAAAAGAGGATTCCTGGGGGCACCTGGGTGGCTCAGTCAGTTAAGTGGCAGGCTTTGGCTCAGGACATGATCCCAGTTTGTGAGTTTGAGCCCTGCATCGGGCTCTGTGTTGACAGCTCAGAGCTCCAGGCTCCTGTGTCTCCTTCTCTCTCAGCCCCCCCCCCCCCCCCCTCTCTCTCTCTCTCTCTCTCTCTCAAAAATAAATAAGCAATAAAAATTAAAAAAAAAAAAAAGAGGGCTCCTGTCTGGACCCCTCTATGGGATTTCTGGTAAACTGTTATGTTAGTCCCTTCAACAGTCAAAAGAAAATTCAATTAAAACTAATGGAAAACCTTGCCAAATGCTGATAGGTACCAGAGCTACAGGTGGGATCCTGGAAAAACTGGCACAAGTCAGGTAAGGGTGAGAATTCCCACCAGGCTCAGCTCTTCTGTATCTCTGACTGTAGTACCAAGTAGAGAGAGGAAAATAAATATCTTTTGCACCCTCTTTGGGGCCACCTCTTGTATCTAAGGGGTTGTTCAATACTGCCAAGAATATTTACTGTTTCTCCTAGCTGAACACTGGCAAGATGTTTAAGAGGATTTCTTTTAAGTTTTTCTCCTTTGCGCTAAAATGAAACTTTGTGTGAACAATTTGAAGATAATGTAATTAGATGGCCACTTGGGCTTCTTCCTATCATTTAAGTTACAACCCAATTCCTTGGGGAATTGAAAGCACTACCCTTACCTTCTCTAGAAACAGTTCAAAATCCACTTATTCTTTTATCCATCCCCAAACCTCCCCTATTTATCTCAAAAGGCTTTAAGAACCGTAAAAATCTGGGGCCTTAGGACACAAAAATTCTTCTTAGGGGAACTTGCCTTCTTTCCCTGTGCCTTTGTGATGTAAATCTTCTACCTGGTCTACAAACTTAAGGGAGGTAATTCTTCTCTATAAAAGGGAGAGAAAGGTTATTTGGAACTTGGGCAAATTAAAAATGGCTGTTATCTTGCCACTAATGTGAATAAAAAGCGTTAGCCTTCTGACTAATCCTAACTTTTTCCAGCTGTTCTTTTATAAACTAATAAATTTAACGTTATCATACCTGTCTCATGGTAGTAATTTTATTTATTTATTTTCATTTTTAACATTTATTTATTATTGAGAGACAGAGAGAGACAGAGCATATGTGGGGGAGGGGCAGAGAGAGAGGGAGATACAGAATTGGAAACAGCTCCAGGCTCTGTGCTGACGGCTAGCCTGGAGCCTGCTTCAGATTCTGCAACTCCCTCTCTCTCTGACCCTACCCTGCTCACGCTGTCTCTGTCTCTCAAAACTAAATTAAAAACTTTAAAAAATAAAAAATAAATAAATAAAATAAAATGAAAACCATGAAGTTTCTGCATCTGTCTATATGTTTCCATGTTTCTGTATATATATATATATGTGTGTGTTATATTTAGACTGGTGGTATTTTCTACCTCTAGATGGTATTATCAAAATTAATTTGTGGAGGAGCTCTATTTCATTGGGCTAAAGAAAATTAAGTGTCTTTGTGAATTATAGATTCATAAAATTCCTAGAAATGTAATAAAAATGAAAGCAAATGGTTTTCAGGTTCCCATAATCTGAGGTGATCTTTAGTAATTAAAAGTTAGTTTAAGATTGTTAGTTTAGGGGTGCCTGGGTGGCTCAGTCGGTTAGGCCTCCGACTCGGGCTCATGTCAGATCTCACGTTCGTGGGTTCGAGCCCCGCATCAGGCTCTGTGCCGACAGCCAGCTCAGAGCCTGGAGCCTGCTTCTGGTTCTGTGTCTCCTTCTCTCTCTGCCCCTCCTCCTCTCATGCTCTGTCTCTCTCTGTATTAAAAATAAATAAAACATTAAAAAATTTTTTAAAAAAAAGATTGTTAGTTTAATTATACTAGACATGCCTTTAGAATTATCAATATTAAGGGAAACCTGGGTGGCTCAGTCGGTTAAGCTGCTGACTTCAGCTCAGGTCATGTTCCCACGGTTCGTGGATTCAAGCCCCACATTGGGCTCTGTGCTGACAGCTCAGAGCCTGGAGCCTGCTTCAGATTCTGTCTCACTCTCTCTCTGTCACTCCCCCGCTCACACTCTGTCTTTCTCTGCCTCTCAAAAATGAATAAAATGTTTTAAAAAATTAGAATTATCAACATTAAAACCAATATAGACATACAGCTTTTATTTTACCCGAGTGTACTAGTCAAATAAGTTCATGTTATCTCTGTTGAAAAACTTGTCAGCAAGAAAAAATAACTTGGTATGATGAAATGTTTATAATTAGCCTAAAAATAATTATTGAGAACAAATAAATTAAATAGATGTGAGATAAAAGTTTTTAGGTGAATTTTTTATAGTTTCCCCAAATCTTTTTAGGAATCTGAAAGCTTAAAGTTTTGCTAAGTTAAATTAACTGATGGCTAGTCATTAAATATCTGGATCATTTCTAAATCAGATAAGATACTGACACATTAATTACTGAACACAGATTTATCCACTTTTGGCTTCCTTTTACAGAGGAACTAAAGATATTTGCATGTATTCGTAAGACATGTTTTGTGCCATATTAAAAAATTTACTATGAGAAAGCATGTTTCTAGAAATTATAAAATGTATTTACATTTGCTAAGCCACAGAATGCTAACGTCAAGAACAATTCACAATTGATTACATCATAGTTTCCACTAGAAACTAGGTTTCTAGGGGCTAAAAAAAGTCTAATATATGTAATTAAAACAACTTGAAATCATAAGGGAAACCTCTCCATGTGCAAGGAGAGTAGGATGTGTGTTTTTGGTAAAAGAAGGTATGGAAACAGGGCAGCTGGGTGACTCAGGTGGCTAAGCGCCCAACTCTTGATTTAGGCTCACATCATGATCTTATGGTTTATAAAACTGAGCCCAAACTCAGGCTCTGCTCTGGGAATGGACCTGGCTTAACATTCTTTCTCCCCCTTTCTCTGCCCCTCCCCCATGCATGTGCTCACATGAGTGCTCTTTCTCTCTCTCTCTCTCAAAAAAAAGTATAGTAAAAGAAAAAATGGAAATTGCTGTTTTGTTGAGGGCAAAGAGAGTAATTTTTTCCTAAAGTGAGGCTTCATTATTTAAATGTTGTATTTCACAGAAATGACCAAATTTCTTTGTCAGTTCCATTATCATGAACTCTTATCAGATCTTTAACACTGATCATGTTTTAAAAGTCTTCTGTCATTTTTTTTTTTTGAGAGACAGAGTGAGCAGGAAAGGGTCAGAGAGACAGGAAGACACAGAATCTGAAGCAGGCTCTAGGCTCTGAGCTGTCAGCACAGAGCCTGACACAGGGCTCGAACCCACGAACCGTGAGATCATGACCTGAAGCCGGATGCTTAACCGACTGAGCCACCCAGGCGCTCCACGTCTTCTGTCATTTATAGACGGTTTATGTTTTACTCAGATGCTTTCCCAAAAGTGTTCCTACAAAAGTGCTTCAACAAGAAGATTTTTTGAGGAGTGCCTGGATGGCTCAGTTGGTTGAGCATCCAATTTGAGCTCAGGTCATAATCTCACAGTTTGTGAGTTCCAGACCTGCATCAGGCTCCCAGCTGTCAGCCTGAACTCACTTCAGATTCTCTGCCCCCTCTCCCACTCTCCCACTCTCTTTCTCTGTCTCAAAATAAACAGTTAAAAAAAAAAAAAAAAGGAGCACCGGGTGGCTCAGTCGGTTAAGCATCCTACTTCAGCTCAGGTCAAGATCTCACAGTTCGTGGGTTTGAGCCCCACGTTAGGCTCTGTCCTGACAGCTCAGAGCCTGGAGCCTGCTTCAGATTCTGTATCTCCCTCTCTCTCTGCCCCTCCCCTGCTCACACTCTGTCTCTGTCTCTCAACAAAAAATAAATGTTAAAAAAGAAAGAAAGGAAGGAAGGAAGAAAGAAAGAGAGGAAGAAAGAAAGAAAATTCACTGAAAGGATTCTGGCTAACACAGGTTTCTGATAACTTTAAGATAAAAAAATGAGCTAGGTAAGAGTTCCCAGAATTAATGGAAAAAACTGGGTTCAAGCAAGAATGGATGGATAACATGACACTTAATGAACTGAGGAGGAGGATTATAATTTTTATGACTTCTTATTTGAAACATTACTGGTTCTTTAATGTTTTATTTCTCTAGATTGAGGAAACTTTTTCATTAAGCCATTTATGACCTATACAAGTTAGTAAAGTATGCCTTTGCAAACACAGATGAAACATTTGCTTTCTCTCTCTACTCATTCCCTCCAGGATTTGAAAACTCTTGAGTATTCTTTTTATGACAAAATAGTTATTTACATAACTTTAATGAGATTATGTTCTCCCTTGTAACAGGACACAAATGGAAACATTGGTTATATTACCAAAGCTTTGACTGGAATGTTTTATTTAAGAGAGATGGGCATAGATTCAGATATGACCAGACAGCTTTGAAGAAATAAGGTTGACCTTATGGAGCTAATAAAGCCCCTTGGAAAAACTGACCTGGTACCTTGTTTATAAGGTTCCAGCAAAGCAGTCTTTAAAAAAAAAAAAAAAAAAGCAGCTTTTATGGTCAATCACCATTCTTGCTGCACTTATGTAAATAATCAGACCAAGTTTAATGCAAACAAATGAGTTTTACTGTGATTATTTTTGATAAAAATTGGGATATCAAGAGAAAAAATACTTTTGCATCCTTTGTCCATATTAGATTCTTTTTAAAAATATTTTTTAAATGTTTACCTATTTTTGAGACAGAGAGAGACAGAGCACAAGCAGGGGACAGGCAGAGAGAGAGGGAGACGCAGAATCTGAAGCAGGCTCAGGCTCTGAACTGTCAGCACAGAGCCCGACGCAGGGCTCGACCCTACGAACCATGAGATCATGACCTGAGCCAAGGTCAGGCGCTCCACTGACTGAGCCACAGAGGCACCCCATATGAGATTCCAATCCTGCTGTTTTTGAGGTTTTCTTCTACATCATATACAGGACTGGGTTCTGAATTCTAGTTTCCTCAAATATCTGGCTACAAGTCTCCACACTAACATTTCCAATTTTCTTTCCTCCTTTTGATTTGGAATCTATGAAAGCAAAGACTGCCTTTGAATCTCCTTGGTTGGAACTAAACCAGGTTCTTTCACTACCCAGCTGACAGCAAAATGTTAGGGACCTGGGCCTTGGGTACATGTTTTACAGCTGAAGAAGTCTCCTCCTGCCATTTGGCTCTCATACATCAAAACCTTTGAGCTGGAGACCTCAAAATCAAATTGTCTAAGAAGAGAAGTAGCGGACATTAAGGTAAACTGCTTCCATCCAAGAAGCCAGATCAAGACTTCATACTTCAACTGAACACAAAACTCTTTCTTCTTCTCTTTCTTTCCTTTACTCTGGCATTGGTTTGGAAAGATAACACTATCATCTGTATCTCACAGATAGATACCAGTTAAGTGGGAGTAACCCTTCAGACTGCTGGATTTATCATAAAAAATTTTGATCTGTCCATGATGCTAGAGACCCCCTGGTCCATTTCCCTGTCTCTGGTTAACAATCCCAAACCTGGAAATCTTGCATCCAGGCTCTATACAAAGAAAGGGACACAAGGCAAAGGTAATCAGAACAAAACCACCCATGTGGTCTACAGAGCCTTGTATTTTCCTGGTATCCATGACTGGCACCTTTCTGTCCTGAGCCACAGACTCAAACAGGAATTACCAGGAGGCATTCATGACTCAATATTAGCTTGGCAGATAGATCAGTGTTTCCCCTGGCTAGCATTAAATGCAAATGAGGCTATGATCAGGAATTTCTCATTAACTCTTGAAACTATTGCAGAATCCACTGCTAAAATAATAATAGCTGCCCAACGAAAGTCCTTAGATTCTCTTGTCAGAATTATTCTTCATAATAAGGCAGACCTTAATTCTCCTTTAGCTGAGCAAGGAGGTTGGCTGTGGCCAACACTACTTGCTGTCCTTGGCTTAACACTTCTGGGGAAGTTGAAACTCAGGTGGCTTAAAATGATCTCTTTCAATGGAGTCTTTTAAAGGTGGCTCTTTTAATGGGGTCCTTCTTTGACTTATTTGATTTTCATTGGTTTGGGTCTTAGGGATCATGACTCCAAAGTCCACTCCAAACATTGGGAATTATCCTACTTAGAATAATCACAGTAGTTTCCCTAGTGCACTATAGCCTCTCAAAGGCTTGGAATGCATGTTTGCAGCTGCTAACCACCAAACAAATAATCTCCCTGGGACTGGAACATCAGGAAAGTAACAAAGAGAACACCAACTTAAAAATTGTGAATCTGAAATTACAACCTGATCATGTCGCGGAGATCAGGGGGAAAGTCATGACCTGTGAGTACCAGACAAAGAATCAACAGAAACTTCAAGAACTTCAGAGCAGTCGCTGGGAGTGGCACAAATGCCTTAGATTTTGATCACATCTCTCAGGTTAGCGGAGAGTTGTGATCAAAAGAGGGGGACTGTTAAATAAGAGCCAATAGGCCCAAAATGGAGTCACTTATGCTAATGCCCACATCAGCAAACCAAGACTTAATACCTAACCTAATTGCAGTTTCAGCTTCTTCCAGGAACAGAAGTTTTAATGGGTCAATCTGGAATTACTTGGTCAGCACGAGGGAGGAAATCTTCCTGATAGACCTCTTCCATGTCATTATGCAGGTGATCTTACCTGAAACAAAGCCCTCTTTGCTAACAATCATTCTTTTCCAACCCATTTTCTGCCTCTAAAAACCTTTCCTTTCTACAGTTCTTTGGAGCTCCTTCTTCTTTGCTAGATGGGATGCTGCCCAATTTATGAATCATTGAATAAAGCCAATTAAATCTTCAAATGTACTCAGCTGAATTTTGTCCTTAACACATTGTGGGTCATTTGGATGGTTTTAAATGTTTACCATGTACCTGTATTACTTTTTCAAATCATTTTACTTTGAAATTAATAAAAAATAAAGTCTCAGTTGAAAGTCTGCTTATTTCAAGAAATTTAGCAGAATAAAATTCTAGGGCAAGAAAATCACTTGCTGAGTTTGTGGGAGTTCTTCTGAGCTCTGCCCAATAATGAAAATTACATAATGGGCATCAGGCTCTCACAGGCCAGGAGAGGACACTGGTTAGTTTGATCACAGAGTCCTCTTTAAACAGCTGTTTGAGGGAGAGGACGTGGACAGGCAAAGGGCAGTTTACCTGCTTAACCCCCTGATTTCTGCTTGGTGTGTTTATCCAAAAGGGATCAGGGATTGGGGGGTTTGTTAATTTTAGGGAATGGCTTTGGGTCCATAAAGATCCAGCCCAATATCCCCCTTTTGCCTCATTTCCAAACATGAAGAGTGGACAGGGGAGTCTGAACTGTCCCTCTGGGAGCCCAGCAAGAATCTCCTTGGCAAAAACAGAGGACTTCCTCCCACTGGACAGAGAGGCAGGAAGAGGAGCCATCTGTTTTCAACAAAAATGGTTTTCTATGAACTGTGGCCAATTCAGGTCTGACTGCACTGAGGATAAGTTTCCACAGGAGAGCCTAGGCCTGAAAGTTGAAAGACCAAAGCTCTAGCCCCAGCCCTGCCTCTCATGGGGCACAAACTCAGGGCAAGGACTTCTCTCTGGGTTTCAGTTTCCTCACTGGTAAAATCAGAGTCTTGGACTAGAGCCATATTTCCCAGACTTCAATCATTCGCATATCTTACACATGATTTTGTCCAAATCTACCTGTCCTATTAATGTAACATCTTTAAATGTATTCACTTTTTTAGATTAAATAGATTTAATTAATTAATTTATTTATTTATTTATTTTTATTAAAGTTGTAAAATGTTTATTTTTGCGAAAGACAAAGTGTGAATGGGGGAGGGGCAGAGAGACAGGGAGACACAGAATCCAAAGCAGGCTCCAGTCTGAGCTGTTAGCATAGAGCCCAACATGAGGCTTGAACTCATGAACCGTGAGGTTGTGACTTGACCTCAAGTTGGATGCTTAACAGACTGAGCCACCCAGACACCCTACATAAATTTATTTTATTTTATTTTATTTTAATTGATTTGATTTGATTCTATTCTATTATTTTATTTTAGTTTTTAAATTTTTTAATGTTTGCTTATTTTTGAGAGAGACAGAGAGACACAGTGTAAGCAGAAGAGGGACAGAGAGAGAGAGAGAGGGAGACACAAAATCCAAAGCAGGCTCCAGGATCTGAGCTGTCAGCACAGAGCCCAACGCAGGGCTCAAACCCAAGAACTTTGAGATCATGACCTGAACCGAAGTTGGCTGCTTAACCAACTGAACCACCCAGGTGCCCCTACATAAATTTATTTTTAAAAGAAAAGCTTATATCACTATAATAAACAGAAAGTCCATATAATTTGACATAAACAGAAGGCAACTATTTAAAAAAACTTTAAAAATAAAAACAATGTTATTATAATTATCACTTAACGCTAACACTTGAACCCATCAATTAATTAATCTTAGTAGCAGAAATAGGGGCGACTGGATGGCTCAGTTGGTTGAGCATCTGACTTCAGCTCAGGTCATGATCTTGGAGTTTGTGAGTTTAAGTCCCACATCAGGCTCTATGCTGACAGCTCAGAGCCTAGAGCCTGCTTCCGATTCTGTGTCTCCCCCTCTCTCTGCCCCCCCATGACCATGCTCTCTCTCTGTCTCTCAATGATAAATAAACGTTAAAAAAAAGAACAAAAGAAAATGTATTTCTTTAAAAAAAATAGCAGAAAGAGAATGATAGACATCACATAGCTTTTGATGTGATGAAATTGGTAGTATAAAACACTACTTCTGAGGTGGTCTTATCAAAAAATTAAATATGAACAGGGCGCCTGGGTAGCTCAGTCAGTTAGGCGTCTCAATTTGACCCAGGTCATGATCTCACCATGCATGAGTTTGAGCCCTGCGTCGGGCTCTGTGCGGACAGCTTAGATCCTGGAGCCTGCTTTGGATTCTGTGTCTCCTTCTCTCTTTGTCCCTCCCCCTCCTGCACTCTCTCTCCTTCTCTCTCAAAAATAAAAAAACATTTTTTTTAAAAAGTAAAGAAAGAGTCATTACATTTTAGGAGGGGAAGAGAAAGAATCATTACATTTTAGAGATACATACTGAAGTATTTACAGATTAAATGATACCATGTTTGGTATTTGCTATAAAATAATGGGGTGGGGCATTGGGGGTGTAGATGAAAGGAAACCATTAACTGACCATGAATTAATAACAGTTGAAGCTAAGTGCAATATGTGGGGGTTCATTATATAGTTATTCTACTTTTATATATGTTAAATTTTTCATAATTAGAAAGATGTTTAAAATAAGCAAGGAGGGGCAGCTAGCTGGCTCAGTCAGTGGATCATGCTACTCATGACTTGGGGTTGTGAGTTCTAGTCCTAGGTTGGGTATAGAGATTACTTAAAAATAAAATCTTTATTAAAAAAACTAAATATCATAAAAATAAGCAATAAAATGCAATAATTTTAAAATAAAAAATATATTTACAGGGTTGCCTGGGTGGCTCAGTCAGTTAAGCGTCTAACTCTTGGTTTTGGCTCAAGTCATGATCTCATGGTTCCTGGGTTTGAGCCCTGCATTGGAATCTGTACTGACAGCATGAGCCTGCTTAGGATTCTCTCTCACTCTCTTTCTCCCTCTCTACCCCCCAAAATTAATAAATAAAATTTTAATATATATATATTTACAAAAATGCATTTCACACTGGTGAGGTTTTTCTCATATGATATTTCTCTTTAAACATGTTGAATTTAGAGGCCAAACATACAAGAAAGAAGAATTATTTAAAGAAGAGCATGAGGGAAAATCTGAACAATAAAACTCCTTTATTGCAAAAAACTTCTTAAGAAGTGTTGAGTATTAATTCTTTTTACTTTACAAGGTAGAAAAAATCCTTCTGTTGCTTTTAATGGAAGTAAACAACATATCACCATGGGTCTCTAGCAATAATATTTATGAAGTTATAGGTTTTATATGATAGTTGTTTTTCTTTCTTTTTTCAAATTAAAAAAATTTTTAAAAATTTTAACATTTATTTATTTTTGAAAGACAGAGAGACAGAGCATGAGCAGGGGAGGGTCAGAGAGAGAGAGACATAGAATCCCAAGCAGGCTCCAGGCTCTGAGCTGTGAGCACAGAGCCCAATGCAGGGCTCAAACGCACGAATCATGAGATCATAACCTGAGCTGAAGTCGGCCGCTTAATCAACTGAGCCACCCAGGTGCCCCTAAAAAAATTTTTTTTAATGTTTTATTTATTTTTGAGAGAAAGAGAGGCAGCGTGAGCAGGGAAGGGTCAGAGAGAGAGGGAGACACAGAATCATAAACAGGCTCTAAGCTCTGAACTAGCTGTCAGCACAGAGCGGGGCGTGGGTCTCGAACCCACGAACCGTGAGATCATGACCTGAGTTGATGCTTAACTGACTGAGTCACCCAGGCACCCGATAGTTATTTTTCTAATATCCATTAAAATGAGTCCATGAATATTAAATTCTGAAATGATAATAGAGCACCAATGTCATTTCCTCGGCCACCTGCAAGTAGGCACAGGGGAACTCTGGATTGAGAGAGCGGACCTGAGTCTCTGTCAACCCCAACCCCCTGGGATCAGAGCTTACTAGGATCAGGGCTCTGACACCAAGGATGTTCAAGCCATAGTGTTTTCCTCCCCAGATGAGGAGCTGGGCCATCCTACCTGTAAGCCAGAAGGAGTTGCCCTGATTTCTCAGAATGTTTCCAGAAGAATGTTTCCAGTTAAAGACCGTGTTCTTCTTCGGAGGTGCTTGGCAGGGCAGCTCTACTGTGTCTTCTGCCTTCCCCAGCACCACTTCTTTTCCCTGAGTGACCACTGAGAGCATCACTAGGTGGAAAAGGAGGAGGTCAGGCCTCAAGGCATTGCTGCCCCACCTCCATCCCACCCCCTCCCACCTTTGCATTTCCCAGTCAGCCCCTCCTCCTGCTGGGACCCCAAGTCTGAGCACTCACCCAACTGCAGCACCAGGAGCAGGTGCCTAAAAGCAGCTCCTCGATTCATTGTGGCCTTGCTGAGGTGGCAGGGACCTGGGCCTTCCCCGAACAGAGGGCAGGGCCTGAGGGAAATAATAATCATTTGTCAGCAGGCATTTGTTGGGCCTGAGACACACAGGGGGCTATGCGATCTCACCCATACAGCCAAGCCAGGGTCCTAGATTTCATACTTCTTTTTTTTTTTTTTTTTTTTTGAGAGAGAGAGACACACACAGAGACAGAGTGCTAGCAGGGGAGGGGCCAAGAGAGAGGGAGACACAGAATCCAAAGCAGGCTCCAGGCTCTGAGCTGTCAGCACAGAGCCCAATGTAAGGCTCAAACTCAGAACAGTGAGATCATGACCCAAGCTGAAGTTGGACCCTTAGCCAACTGAGCCACCCAGGCGCCCCCCACCCAGACTTCATACTTCTAAACAGACATCCACCAGTACATGCCACACAATGCTGTGCCCAAGTTGAGGGCAGATTCTCTGCCAGGTGGAAACAGGAAAGGATTCACAAATTGAGGGGAATGGAGACAGGGGGGACCAGGCCAGGTCATGAAGGTCCTTGAATGCCATGCTGGGATGCTGGGTTGTGACCCTAGGCCCTAGGGAGCCAGTAAAGGATTTTATGTCAAGAAGGACACAATTAGGGGCTTGCCTGGGTGGCTCAGTAGGTTAATCATCCAACTTCGACTTAGGGCATGATTTCATGGCTTGTGGGTTACAGCCCTGCATGAGACTCTGTGCTGACAGTTCAGAACTCAGAGCCTGCTTCAGATTCTGTGTCTCTCTCTCTCTGCCCCTTACCCACTTGCGCTCCATCTCTCTCTCTCTCTTTCTCTCTCAAAAAAATAAACATTAAAAAAATTTTGTAAGTTGTTATTTAAAAAAATGATAATTCGGTTTGCAGAAGGGACCCCTTCGGCTCCTCTGAGAAAGACAAGTGGGAGGAGGCTGAGCACAGGAGGCAGGATTGGGACAATCCTGCTGAGAGAAGACAGGCCTGAACTCAGACAACTCAGAGCTATGGAAATGTGGGAAAAAAGACTGCCTTGAGGGGCACATCAGAGGGGAAACTCCCAGGACTTGGAGCCGAGTTCGGTGTGTGGGGTGAGGGAGAGAAGGAGCCGAGGGTGACTCCCCGCCCACTAGCAGACCAACCCTGTAAGGCGTCTGAGAGAAAGCAGAGAAGTGTTGTTTCAGAGTTGGTGTCTGTGAGCACCTGAGGTGGTTAAGACCTGGGGGAGGGGCGGGAGGGGTGTAGACAGGCTCAGAATGGCCCCTGCACAATGGGCACCAGTAGATTAGAGCAGTGACTCTCAAAGTGTGGTCCTGGGTCAGCTGCTGCCCGCATCACTTGCCAACTTGTTAAAAATGCAAATTATCAGGCCCCACCCCAGACCCGCTGGATCAGAAATTGGGGGTGGGTCTACCCGGCTGTGTTTTCACAAACCCCTGGGTGACTGGGGGCTCAAGTTTGCAAACCGTGAGTTAGATGGGAAGGAAGGGGGGGGAGGGGCACCCCACAGCGCGGTGGCGGCAGCGACTGCGGAGGTTCAGACCGTGTGTCAGGCTGCGGGGCTGTGCTCTGGGCTGGGAGTCTAGAGGGGGCTCGGGGAGAGAGATGGTGGGGTGTCGGAAAGGCCTGGAGGCCTGATCCAGAGTCTTGACAGGTAGGTTAGAAGGTCAGGGCTGGATTCTGGAGGTGATTAGGAGGAACTGCTGAGTTTTGAGCAGAGATGTGACATGGTCTGTGTAGAGCTTTAGGAAGGGGACCAGTTGACATGGAGGGAGTGGGGACTGGAGGCAGATCACGTCTGGAAGTGGGATAGGAAAAGGACTGTATCTTTGAGCTCCCAGGGCCTCAGAAAGGTGGCTACCTTGGGAGCAGTGTCAGCATGAACTTGGTCCAGAGCTTGGAGAGATGAGATCCTGCACCCAGACGTGTTTTTCTCTTCCCCCACCCCGACCCGCCCAGCCAGCCTTTGCTGTCTGAGCTCTGCAGCTGGCTGCCCAGTTTGAACTCCCACAGCACCCAGGTGACACCCTTGAGGGCATGTTCCACCTTCTACCTTATGGTGCCCTGATTTGGGTTCCCATCTTCCCCCTTCGCCCCTTGATCTCTTCCAGATGATAGTTCAGCCAGCTCTGGGACTTGGGGTGGGACTCGGGATGTGTTTGGTTAACTTAAACAAAATTGCATTGAATGGAGGAGGGAAAATCACTGATTTCTTCTTTCTGTACTCAACATATTAATTCTGTTACTGGAGTGTGTCATTTAAGTACACGTGCACACCCAACTCTGGCCTGGATGAAGCCAAGTCATCCAACCCATGCTGCCTATTCTTGTGCGCCACCCACCACCCCTCTCCCACCCACCCTTGAGCCACTCTCCATCCTCCTGATCCTGCTCTCTACAAGGAGGCTGACCTCTGAAGACTGTACCACCCAGGCTCCCTTGTCTTCCTGCTACTAGTTGGGGTTGGCCAATGGGAAGCACCTATAAAAGATGGGAGGGTCACAGAAAGAGATTGGGGTATTTTTCCTATAGCTTTTGTCAGGTGGCTCTTTATCCACAGCCCAAACCCTCACTGGGTTCCAGAAACATCATTTCACTCTTTCCTTTCAGGACCCTGCCTAGTATTGCTGATGCCTGTGTGCCTCCCTGTGCTGGCTGGTCCCCGCATCACACCTCTGAAAAACCCCCTTCCTGCAGTCTTTGAGCCATTTGAGGCAGATTCTGTTTCCTATTGGGCACTGACCCATGAGACGGATGCAGTACTCCTATGGGCCTCCTAATGATGTTTGGGAGAACATAGAAAAAAATAAAAAGAGCCTTCTCCAGTCACTCCATCAGCCTGAAAGAGGAACTTCCCAGGGCCTAACACAAGGTAGGGGCTTGATAGAATTTTTTAAAGGTTATTTCTTTTTTTAGTAACCTCTACACCCAATTTGGGGATTGAACCCATGACCTTGCCAAGATCCAGTTTCATGATCTTCCAACTGAGCCAGACTGGCACCCCTGGTCAAATTTTTTTTTTAAACCAGAGAAATAGGAAGTAAAGAGATCAAGGTTTCCAGAAAAGGAGGAAAGAAGCTAATCATGAGTGCAGTTGTTTACAAGGGCACATGGGGCATGGAGGTGCTGAGGGGAAGGCTGCAGGGAGAGAGCACAGTATGACTGAGAGTGCTTCCCGCTGTCCCCCAGTCCCAGACTCAATGGCTTTGGTGAGCAGGGAATAAGGAGTCTTTGGGATATGCCTTCCCTGGGGTCTAAATTCAGTGTAGATGCTAGGGGAAGGCTAGGGATATTCTTGGCCGTTCCCCAAATGGTGGTCATCTCTTCTTCCCCATACCGCAATCCTAGGGTCTGTGTAGAGGGCCACTTCCCCACCTCTGGCTCCTATGCTGTGGCAACTCAACCAGGGTTCAGCTCGATGGCGGAGGCTACAGGTCTCCAGCTGCTGCTTACTTTGGTGACTTGGGCTTCCGCTGCCGCCCCAGAGAGCTGGCTTTTGATTCCCACATCCTCATCCTCCCCAGAGGCGCTCTGCCCCAGTACAGTAGCATCCTGTACATCAGAGCCACTTGAGAGAGGCTAGGAGGGCTTGCTGGTCCCCCAGGTCCTGGCATCTCTCTCTCCCTCTCCCTCTTTCTCTCTCTCTCCTCATTTCTCTGCTCACATTTGTCCATTTCTGTCTGTGTCTGTCTACATGGATACCTCCTGTCTTCAACTCCCCACATCTGTCTCTCTCTTCCTCTCAGCCTCATATGCCAGGAACCAATTCTGGCTCTGTTGGTCTTGCCTAGAGTACCCCTTGCCTCTCTTCCTTTTTCATCTTCGCCACTAAGCTCTAGCCCCTTCTTGCCTGTAAACAGGCATCCAGGCCTCTAGCAAGAAAGCAGCTTTCAACAAGCTTTGATGTGAAGGGAGCCTACAGAGCACAGCCCTGGAGCCAAAGGTGGAGGGGAGGGAGGTGGCTGTGGGTGGACAAAGGAAAAAGGACAGATTCCAAGACACATTCAGAGGCCCCAAGGGAGGATGACTGAGGATGAGAGGGAAAGCAGCGGTAGGGAGAGACCCAGAGCAACTCATTAAAGCTACACTTCACACAGTCCCTGATCCCACACCAAGCCCAGGGCTCTACAAACCAGGTCAAGTTGGAGGGAAAGAGATGAAGACATTCTGGAAGGCAAGACACATGCTCAGAGCTGTAGACTGAAAAAGATCAAAAGAGACCAAGAGAACCATGAGACCAAAATGGCAACACACTCTGGCAAACTCTCAGAGCTCTTGAGGTTCCTGTTGCCCTTGCCCTGGCCCCCCAGATGGGATGAGGAGCGAGACTGGGGAGAGGAAGAGGGCACAGCCCCACCACAGCAACAGTCTGTGGTCCCACAGACACTTTCATCTTCCCCCCAAAGCCCCCAGACAGCCCCTCAAGCCCCGCCACCGTGGGATGTGCCCCCCCACCACATCCACCTCTCTCCTGCTCACTGGCTTCGTATAAACTTCCTAGAGACCATGACCCTCTAGGGGACCCCTGTGGTTGAGTGGCTGCAACCTCCACCATCCTCTCCTTTGCCTCAGACGCCTACATGAGGGGAGCCGTGCCCTCCCTCTTTCTCCTATATCCCCCAAAATGTGTGGAACACAGATCAACCGTAGAGCCCTACAAACCCAGACCCCTGTCTGTCCCTTCCCAGCACCCACCCTCTTCAAAGTTAATTTATTCAATATTTATTGAGTGTCCAAAATGTGCAAGGCCCTTGGTCTGCTGAACTCCCCTCATGGCCACCTCACCATTATGGCCAGGATCGGGCCCAAGACGCTGCAAGACTTCTGCCTAGAAGCAGTCGGTGAGAGAGGAGTTCCTATTTTGAGGTAGACCTCTTCTCTAAAAGTGCCCCCCCCCATCTGAAAGAAAGAAATCATGCCAGGAGTTCTCTCTGACCCGTCCTCTGGGAACACTTTCATAAGCGGTTAAGAGGGCGGCCATTTTGTATGAGCCCACAGAATCTAACACAGCACAAGAAATTGTTTTGTCAGTATATGAAAAGGAGTGACCTCTCCCATCAGGTTCTACTCTCAGCCTTGCATCCTTAAAATTTTGTCCCACGAGAATGGGACATTCAGGAAGAGCTAGCCCACCCAGAGTGAAATCTTTTGAATTAGCGATAGTGAGGCCTTTCTATTTTGAGGAATCTGTACCAAGGAGGTCATTCTCCCAGAATAAGTCTAGAAGAGAAGGTAGAGGACGCTTGGGGGACAGTGCTGCAAGGCCATGGAGGTCTTAGGAGGAAGAAAAGGACAGAGAAGGTGTGGATGGGAGGCCGGGGTTGCACAGGGCATGCCACCTTGAGGGGTACCACCTCCTGCAGCCCCCCCAACACCCTACCAAGCCCAAGGCCTGCAAATCCTTTCCTAAACCCCATAGCCTCCTTTTCTAGAGCAACGGAGACTTCTAAAACTAATTTCTTAGAACCAGTTTTTCTAATGACGTACTTACCGAACAATATGTATGTATCACTTTTACAGCACTGCATACCTAAGAGCTCAGTTTCAACCCTTTTAGAAATTCGTTTATCCTTTTAAAGCTCATGAAAATGGACATATTGTTCAAAAGTCCTTAAAAATGCCCAAAACTAGACAAAAATGTAGAAATACATACAGACAGAAAAGATACTTTAAAAAGGCTACCTCAATCACAGGGCGTATGAAATGCTGCAACGGCTTCTGGTGTGAATTTTGGGAGACTGTGTTTTGGGAAAATTGATTTTGGAGAATCGTCTCTAGACCAGATTCCACCTCTCTTTTCTCATTTTCTTGCTTTTCCTTTGTTGCCTCTTTTCATTTCCTTTTTGTAAATAAATAGGCATCCTTCCTCCTTAGCATGTGTTTACTTTCTATTCCTTTCCCACCCCTTCTTCCCTCTTTTCTTTCTTCCTCTTCCTATCTTCATGTCCTACAGTGCCCTCTTGACTCATTGCCTGCAACAGCCTTTCTCAGCTGGTGTGGCCTCAAGTCTCCATGTCTTCTCTGATCTAGCAATCCAGCTCAGCACCCCTCTGAGGAGCCCCTTCTGCTCCGAGGCCCTGAGCTGCACACAGTGGGATGCAGACAGAAGTTCGCCTTCATCCCTTCATCCCCACCCTCTTGAAGCTCCCAGTTCTAGTGCGAAACACAAGAGAATGTGGCCAGTATTGTGGACAGATGATTGGGAGTCAAGAGCATTCCAGTGCATCTGCTGCCATGTCCCCCTCCCCTTCCCAGACCCATGGAAAGGCGTGGAGCTGAGTCTGTCCATCTTACCTACGGATCTGTGTCTTCCCCTCTGACTTCTCACACAGCTGTGTCTATGTGAAGGCTGGGCGCTCTGCAACAGGAGCCCACCCCGGAGAGCGCTTGTTACTTCTGCAGAGATGTATGTAAATGGAGAGACAGGAAGCCCGGTGGTAAGGCTCCTCCACACCCCAGGCCTGGGCCAGCCCCCAACGTCACCATGTGGGGCTGGGGTCCCCACCCCCTGCCTCGGGGAAGATGTCAAAGTTAAAATGCCAAAGTCAAGGGAAAAAGTTAAGCAGAGCTAGGTTGGAGCAGTGTCACCGCACTTCCCTTTGCATAACAAGAAAAAGCGTGCATCAGTGATATTGCAAATATCTATCGGGTTTGGGCTTCAGGGAAAGAAGTGGGAGGAGAGTGGCGGGAGGGCACTGAAGGACATTTCTGGTAAACCCCAAACAGCTCCTCACTCCAGGGCCCTGAGGGCATTTGTTGAAGGGTTGGGGGCGGCACCAGAAGCATTTATAGGTGGTTGAGTGTGGCAGAGAGGGCCCGAGCTGAGAGGAAGTTACCTGAGACCTGCGGAGTGACCCCCAGAGTGATCATGGACCAGACCCTTTTCCTCTGGGCCTTTGTCTCTGGGCAGCCCTGAATGCTCCTCTACCCAGGTCTCTCTCAAGCTCCGGACGTGTAGATCCATCCAGCCATTGGACATCTCCACTTGGACGCTCACCACACATAACAAACCCAACATGTCCCAAGTTACACTTATCACCTGCTTGTCACTACTCTCCGGACCTATACTTCCCCCGCAGCTCACACCAAATAAACTGAGTGTAATCTCTGACACCTTCACCCACCCCCTCCCATGTGTTTATTTACCATTTCCTGTGGATGTTACCTTCGAACCATCTCAGAAGTCTCTCCAAGTCACTCCGCCCCACTTCTGCTATCCCATCCCCAGGTGCCATCACCACCCTGTGCGTGGACAACAGCTCCTGCCTCCTCACTGGCCTCCTGGCCTCCCCGTTCTGTCTTCCTCTTGGCCACTTTCCGCACAGTAGCCTGAGTGAGCATGTAAATATGCCCAGGTGACCATGCCCTTTCCCTACTGTGAAAGAAGTAGCTAGTTGAGCTTGCAACTCCAACAATTAATGCAGATGCTTCTAATTTGAGACAACATTGTGATTCATTTGTAGCAGAAAGGCATTGTACTACTTTCATTTTATAACACAGTGTACTCAAGCTTTGAAAGTCAATAAAATTAATATTCACTGCTCATCAGAGGCTTTCTTAAGTGAAACTGGCATTAATATTTTTATTCTTTTTTCTCTTTCTTTTCTTTTTTTTTTTTTTTTTTTTGCTGCAAATACGGTAAAGAACACAATGACTATAGCATGGTTTGGCTTGGCTGCCTTGTTTTGTGCTAAGGCAGCGGTCTAGCCCAGATTGCTTTTGCAACATCATTGGAATGTCAACATAGTGACAAAAGCCAATAATGTCCTATTATTTTTATGAAAGTAGCTCGACCTCAAAATCTCCCTGCAAGGGTCTTAGGGACCCTGTGGCTACACTTTGAGAACCGCTAATCTAGGAAACCTGTGTTCATTCTTCAGCTCTTCACTATTTCTCGCACAGACGTTTAGTTGTCCCCCAAATGTTTTCTCTTTCTTACTTAGTAACAGAATCCTCCCTTTTTCATTGAGCTCACAGCTGCCCAGATTTAAGTTACACTTAATCGTGGCCTTCCTTGCCTCTGGATGTGGCTAACTGACTCAATCTTGGTTGATGGATGTAAGTGCAAGTGTTAGTTGCAACTTCTAAGGACTGTCCTTACAGGGACAGTGTGTGTCCTCCTCAGGCTTCATCCCCTTCCTACAGGCTTGTTTGTAGCCAACCTGCCTTTCTCATTTACGTGACCTGGCAGAGGTCCTAACAGGCATTTATGCTTCTAACCCCTGATCTAATCCAACCGTGCCCACTCATTCACATATTCAACAAATTGCGTTTTTTCCCCTCCATATTTTACTTTTAAGTAATCTTTCCACCCAATGTGGGACTCGAACCCACAACTCTGAGATCAAGAGTCACATGCTCTACCCACTGAGACAGCCAGGCACCCTATTCAGCCAGTGTTAGGTGCCTTCCCCGCCCAAGGCACTCTGTGGGTGCTGGGGATGTGATATATAAGCTAGACATGACATGGCTACCTCTCCGATTTGTGTCATAGACACTAAACGATTAATAATGCCATCACAATTGGACAAGTGCTACCAAAGAGAAACCCAGAGTGCTGGGATCTTATCATAGGGAGCCTTATTTCAACTGGGAGAGCAAGACAGGCTTCCCTGGGGAGCGTGTATCAGGGATCATCTGGCTTTGCTACAAGTGAAAGAAAGGTCAACATAAAGTCAACAGCCCCTGGCTGTTGAATACTTAGGCCAAAGTGATTTCTCAAAGAGGTCTGAAGGCAGGTGCTTCAGGGCTAAGGGAGGTGAGGGGGCTCCCCGCCGCACCCCACAGCAGGATTTGTGTGTCTGGATCTTGTTGCTTCGTCATCCTCTGCACGTGACCTCTCCTTTCCCTTAATAAGGATCTCCCAGTCCCCCGTGCTTCTCTCCCTTGCAAGCACTTTGCCAAGCGTAATCATTATGAAATTACTGCTTTACAGTCTGGCAGGCTCGAGTGGTGAGTCTGTCTGACTTAACACCCAGCAGAGTGCCTTGGGCCCCGTAGACACTTAATACTTATTAGATGTTAAAAATATTGAATTGTATTGGGGCATCTGGGTGGCTCAGTTGGTTATGCACCCAACTTCAGCTCAGGTCATGATCTCAGTATTCGTGAGTTCGAGCCCCGCATCAGGTTCTGTGCTGACAACTCAGAGCCTGAAGCCTGCTTCAGATTCTGTGTCTCCCTCTCTCTCTGCCCCTCCCCTCCCCCACTCATGCTGTGTCTCTGTCTCTCTGTCAAAAATAAATAAACATTAAAACATTTTAATATTAAATCATATTGATATTTACTGGTGTTAAATGTGTTGTGGTAAAATATGCACGCCATAAAATGTACCATGTTAACTGTGTTGAAGCCTACAGTTCTGTACCATTTACATTCATGTTATTATTATACATCCATCTCCAGAACTTTTTCACCTTCTGCAAATGAACCTCTGGACCCTTTAACACTAACTGCCTGTCCTCCTCCCCCAGCCCCTGGCTGTTGGACACTTTTTGAATGAATGACTGGAAAGCAAGGATTACAAAATCAAATGGCACCAGGAGCCTGCGAGGTAATAGAAGTGAGAAAGCAGGCTGGCTGTAAACAGGAGGGAGGGGTGGAGATGGAGGTCAGTCTGCAGGGGCAGGGAGGCAGTCCCGGCAGCCACGGACCACCCAGCTCCAGCTGAGTTGATAGGAGAGGTTGCATGAGAACCTGTAAACCCAGACTTGCCGGTTCTAACAAAATGTCACGGGAAGGTGGAAAAATCAATCATTTCTATAATAACCTCTAACTTTAATGTTGGCAACGAATTTTCTGTTTTTGTTCTAATTCTGAGTAAGTCAAACAAAGCATTCCAAGGGCTGGATGTAGCTTAGGGCCACCAATTTGCAAGCCCTAGACCCCCATGATGATGCCAGTCATCTCTTGGATCTGTGACCTTGTCAGTCCATGAAGGTGGATTCTCAGGAGCCAACAGGCCCCAAGAACGTGGCTCTCCCTCTGGTTTCCAAACAGGAAAAGATAACAGGAAGAGAGAGGATGGCTTGTGTGTGTGTTTTTTTTAAATATTTTTATTTATTTTTGAGAGAGAAAGAGGCAGTGAGAGAGGGAGACAGAATCTGAAACAGACTTCAGGCTCTGAGCTGTCAGTACAGAGACCAATGAGGGGCTCAAACCCATGAACTGTGAGATCATGCCCTGTGCTGAAGTTGGATGCTTAATTAACTGAGCCACCACGTGCTCCTCTTTCATCCTGTCTCTGGGCTGGAGGAGGGGAAGGAGAGGAAGTTTACGCTGAGCACTTAGGACTGCCATGTGCTTGATGTTGCCGTACATTTTATTTGAGCCTTACAGCAATGATAGGGCATAATTATTATTCTCCAGATCACACAGATGTGGCAACTAGACTCAAAGAGTTTAAGAAAAATGCTAAACTCACAGAGCCAGTAACCATATTTGCTGGAACTGGGATTCCAACTTACCTGCTGGGACCCCACCCTCACCCCACTGCCTCTCCTCGGCATTAAGAAAGACCAAGATGGGAGCACCTGGATGGCTCAGTTGGAAGAACGTGTGACTCTTGATGTTGGGGTCATGAGTCTGATCCCCGCATTGGGGGTAGAGATTACTTAAAAATAAAGAAAGAAAGAAACTTTTTGTCTTTAGTGTTTATTTATTTTTGAGAGAGAAAGAGTGTGACCAGGGGAGGGGCAGAGAGAGAGGGAGACACAGAATCTGAAGCAGGCTCCAGGCTCTGAGCTGTCAGCCCAGAGCCCAACATGGGACTCAAACTCATTAACTGTGAGATGATAACCTGAGGTGAAGGCAGACACTTAACCAACTGAGACACCGAGGCTCCCCTCACCCTTTTTTTTTTAATAATAAACTTTAAAAAGAAGAAGAAGAAGAGGAAAAAAAGAAAAGGCCAGGATGATGGCTAAGAGAAGTCTTCTCCCATAGTGACAGAGGGGTATGAGGCCAACAATCACATCTGGGGCTTGTGAGCCTTTGCACCACCATGATCCCTCACATCTACGGAGGGATTTTCCATTATCAAAGCTCTTTCATGTACATTAGCACAGGCCCGACCTTTTGGTAGGTGTTACCATCCTTGTTTTAGAGAAGAAACTGAAGTTATGTTGTCTGCTCCAACATAGGCCTGTAAGCATGGAGCATAGGGATTTCCAGAAGTCCCCTGCTTCCTGGTAGAGAGCTATTTTTGCTTTCTGTATTCTGTCTCTAGGCTGGAGGAAGGGAAGGAGGCCAAGGCAGGAGAAAAATGGGGCATATCGCAGCCTGCTGATGGAGCGTCGGGGACCAGGCTGTTGGAGAAAGGTAGGGCAGCCTGTGGAGTGGAGAGTTGGAAGCCACAGGTGCAGTCTTGTGGTGGCCTCCTTACCAGAAACATCTGCAGCACCACTGACACCCTCTGCAAAGGGGGTAGGGGGCAGGGCTTGGGGAGGGGGGAGGGGCGGGAGGGGCGACCGAGGCTGTTCTTTGGGAAGCAGTCTTGGAGGGCTGAGCCACCTCCACCCCAGCCACATTGTCCCTAGCTCCATGACCACTTTTGGCAACTCTGAGGGAGGTTCCTGGGCCTCCCGCACCCCATGCTAGGGCTGAGTAGGCAAATTTCAGAGTCTGGCCTCAGCTCAGCCAGCTGGCACCTGCAGCCCTTGA
The DNA here is from genome assembly GCF_006229205.1 of Suricata suricatta. Taxonomy (NCBI): domain Eukaryota; kingdom Metazoa; phylum Chordata; class Mammalia; order Carnivora; family Herpestidae; genus Suricata; species Suricata suricatta. Next base: position 97,598,128 of record NC_043709.1, read on the forward strand.
AGAAACTGTCAGCCACAGAGTGGAGCAGTGACAACCCATCCCCACCCCAACACCGTTCCCTTCAAAGGGCTAACTCCACCTGGGAGTGGGCCTGAGCAGGGACACCGAAGCTTGCTCTCCTCCTTTGGTGGGAGCTGGGAGGCAATAGAAGGGATCAGGCCTGAACCCTAACAACTCTGCCTGTTGGGAGAGATGGAGCAGGGAACTTTCTGGGCCTGCCCTGCTCCAGGGAGATGAGAAGACCCGCCAAGGGTGGGAGACACACTGGCAAATGTGACCACAGATCTGAAGGAGCACAACATAGCCTCTTGCCTGACATACTTGACTTGGCAAGGCCCTGGACCTCGTTTGGCCTTCAGAACTTCTGGACAGCAGACAGTGGAGGAGGCTGTTGGGCCCATTGCAAAGGCTTAGGGGTAGAGGAACTCAGAGATGCTCCTTCTCCTCATTTGTCCTATCTTTCTTTCAGGTCCTCTTCCTCCATGAGAGCCAAGCTATCATAAGCAAGATGGCCCCCAATGATTCCTGCTACCTCCGGTTCATACCTTTATGTTTTCCCCTCCCATATTGTCCTAGCACTGGTCTGTGTGACCAATAGACTAGGGCAAAAGTGATGGTACATCATTTTCCAGATTAGATTTTAAAGACATGGCAGTTTTATTCTTGGCCACACTCTCCCTCTGGGGAAGCCAGCTGCTATGTGGTGAGCTGCGTCATGAAGAGACCAAGGCACTGGGGCTCCTGGGTGGCTCAGTCAATTAAACGGCCGATTTCGACTCAGGACTTGATCTCACAGTTCATAAGTTCGAGTCTCGCATCAGGCTCTGCGCTGACAGCTTGGAGACTGGAGCCTGATTCAGATTCTGTGTCTCCCTCTCTCTCTGCCCCTCCTCAGCTTGCACTCTGTCTCTCCCTCAAAAATGAATAAACATTTTTTAAAAAATTGAAGAGGCCCATGCTGGGAGGAACTACAGCCTCTGGCCAACTGCCACCTGAGGGAGGCTTTTTGGAAGCAGATCCTCTACCCCAGTCAAAGCTTCAGATACACCACAGCCCTTGCCCACCTCATAACAGCAGCCTCACAAGAGACCCTGGAACCAAAACTACTCGGCTAATTTTAAAAAAAAGGAGGTGGGGCACGTGGGTGGCTCAGTCAGTTAAGCATCCCAACTCTTGATATTGGCTTAGGTTGTGATCTCGGGATTGTGAGATCGAGCCCCACATCAGACTCTGCTGACAAAGTAGAGCCTGCTTGGGATTCTTTTTCTCCCTCTCTCTCAGCCCCTCCCCTGGTCTCTCTTAAAATAAATAAATAAACACTAAAAAAAACCCCACAAATAAACAAAAAACTACTCAGGACACCTGGTGGCTGAGTTGGTTAAGCGTCCAACTTAGGCTCAGGTCAGGATCTTGCAGTTTGTGGGTTTGAGCCCCGTTTGGAGCTCTGTGCTAACAGCTCAGCGCCTAGAGGCTGCTTCGGATTCTGTGTCTGTGTCTCTCTATTTCTCTGCCCCTCCTTTGCCTGGGCTGTTTCTCTCTGTCTTTCAAAAATGAATAAACATTAAAAGAAAACTACTCAGCTAAGCAGCTCTTAACTTTCTGACTATGTGAGATCATATGTTTATCGTTTTAAATTACTAATTTTGGGGATAATTGTTATGTAGCAGTAGGTAACAAATAGAGCTTCCGTCCTTTTTAACAAGGGTGTAAGATGATCCCCCACCCCAGCACCCACTGAAGGTTCCTGAGCTATCTGCTTCCTTCATGCCCCTTCCCATCAGGACCTCAACCTGGAACACTGGTTTATCAATTAACTTGGAGGTACAAGATGAATTCACCTAGATCCCTGGGAGACTTAAGAAGACAGCAAACGGTAGGGTGATGCCTGAGTGGCTCAGTTGGTTGAACATTGGGTCTTGGTTTCAGCTCAGGTCCTTGTCTTACAGATGGTGAGTTCAAGCCCGATGTCAGACTCCATGTTGACAGTGTGGAGCCTGCTTGAGATTCTCTCTTTCCCTATCTCTCTGCTCCTCCCCTTCTTTCTGTGCGTTTCTCAAAATTAATTAAAAAAAGAGGACCGGGCGCCTGGGCAACTTAGTTGATTAACTCTCTGACTCTTGATTTTGGCTCAGGTCATAATCTTGTGGTTGGCAAGATCGAGCCTTGTATCAGGCTCTATGCTGAGCTTGAAGCCTGCTTGGGATTTTCTCTCTCCCTCTGCTTATCTACATTTCTTCCCTGCTTGCGCACTCTCTCTCTCTCTCAAAATGAATAAATAAGCATTAATAATAAAAAAAAAAAAGACAGCAAAACAGTCAATGGTTATCCTCCTGGATGTAATGGGGGGAGGTTGAGGGAGCTGAAGGGGGAGGAGTAGAGATGTGTCACCCCTAGGAGAGACCCCACAGAGGAGGGGGTGAGAATGAATAAAAAGGAGCCCTGTATGCACGAGCCCCATGCCACTCTTCCTTGTACCCTTTGCTCTTCTCTCCCTTAGTGGGTAGAAGAACAGGTGGCCTTTCACTTTGCCTCTGTCCCCTCCCTGTCCCCTTCATTCAGGAGCGTGGGGAAGTCCCCACATAGATGACAGTGAATCCTTGATGACTACCCTCATAAGCCCAAAAGGCATAGAATGTTACCCAGCAGAGAGGAAAATTGCCACCCACAGAACTTTCCAGGAAATCCCTGCCCCATTAAAACACGGCTTCCACTGCACTGAGGAGAGCAGGGGCCTAGGACAGGGCTGAGGCGTCTCCACGGCCACAACGGGTGCGGGGGGGCGGTTCTCAAGGCTTCTCAAAGGAACTTCAAGACTTTCCCTTGACAGTGTGATCACAGGCCAGAGCCTCTTTCTGTGCCACTGTTTCTCAACCTGTGACAAGATCACCACCATCCTAAGGCTCAGAACTTCAGGGTGCTTTAAGTGGTTCGTTATTCAGGCTTCAGAGGGTGCCCCCTCTCCCACTAAGGCTCTGCACAGAATAAAGGTGTCCCTCAGTGCCCAAGTCTCTGGCCATTGTGTCTCCACAGGGATATGTCTTCAGCCTCATGGTTCATGTCTCCGTGCACACGGCTCAGTGGGACACCTGGTGGTGTTTGCCACAGCACGTGTATGCCCACTGCCTGGCAGTATTTCCCCCCTCCTGTCCATGGTTAAATCGCCCTGGCAGAGCTGTCTGCGGCTGAGTCCAGAGCCAGGCACATGTAGCAGGTGGAGGTCTAGGTCCCTGGGGTGGGGGCTGCTGTGGGCTGAGGGTCTGCAGGGCCCAGATGAATGTCCTCTCTGAGAGAGACAACACAGGAGGCAGGCAGGCTTGTGGTCTGGTGGACCCTTCCTGGCATGGCCAGAACAGGCCGCCTTCCTCCTTCACAAATGGGTGGTCAGACAAGTATATCACATGAACGGGGGGCCTCAGCCTTCAAAGCCCTTTTACTATCTGGTACTCACAGCAACCCATTTTAATGGGTCATTATCATTATTCCATTTAGTATGAGGACACGGAGGCTGAGGAGATCAAGCCCCGGTCCCATCCGCAGAGATAGAATCAGAGGTCGGGTCCAGACACCCAAAGCTATACCACAGCCAGCTGTCTTGCTGGCCATTTTTCTCCCCACATGGGGCCTTTGTTCACAGCACTCCCCTTTGTCAGACTTGGATCATAACCTCGCGGGGCCAGGGCTGTTTGTCCTGAGGCATGCATCATCCAGTCCCTGTCCTGGATAGCATCCAGGGTATGCGACCACCGCTTGGTGCACACGCATACGCAGACCACAGAAAGTGAACAACACAAAGATGGTGTCTCTGCACATGGGGATCTGTGCCTGTCTGGACGACTGCACGGTTCATCTCCTGCAGCCCGCCCTAGCCTGCCCAGTGACCTCCTGCGGTATGGTGCACAGTGACCACTGGGTGGCAGTGTCTTCTCATGCCTGGGACCAGACAGGTTGCCCTGAGCCAAGGAAGGTGGGGGTGGGGTGGAGGCAAGCAGGATCCACCGCCAGCTGTCCAGAAAGGTTGCAAGACCTGATCCCCTGGAGGACGTGACATGGCAGGGTTCCTCCGTGTGTGTGCAAGCACACTGCAGCAAGAAGGCCAAGGACAATGTGAAATGGAGCCAAGGGTGGGGTGGGGTGGGCCAGGGGAACAAAACTATAAAGGAAACCAGGGCAGCCAGCATAATATGAGCAAAGAACACAGAAGAGAGCTGCAGAGGTAAGGGGTGAGGGCTTTTGGAGCGTCAAAGAAACAACTATCTAGGAAGGAGAGAGCAAGAGAAAGACCAAGGTAGAAAGAATCACGAAGAGACCAGAAACAGAAAAGAGGAAGATAAGAGAGATTGGCTGGGGAAAGTAGGTCGGAAGGCTTAGGTGGGAGAAGGAAGCCCCCAGAGGCTAGGCAGAGAACCTTCACTGGACAAGAAGAAGCCAGACTCAGGCTTGCTGCTGAGAGGGAGTTTATTTGGACTGAGTTGTGGAGATCTGCTGGCTGCCTCAGCTCTAAGTCAGAGCTCCTCGGGCTCCTGCTCGAGGTTGGGCTCCAGCTCCGGCTCAGGCTGCGGCTTCTGCTCCCGCTCCGGCTCCAGCCCCAGCTCCAGCTCCAGTTCCGGTTCTTGCTCCAGCTCCCCTATCTTGCTCTGGGTCTGAGGTGGGTGAATCCCATGCTCCAAGGCAGAGAATCTTCTTGGACGCCACTATGGGAAGACCAGGAAAGTGGGTAGGGAGGATGAGGGGAATATGGAGAATACTGAGTCCATCTATTCTTTCCCAGTCCCCTGTGTTCCCCATCTGGTCCCAGGCCTTTTCTCAGCCCCTTCAAGCCACTCCTGGGTCATTCAGGCACAAGGGGTCTTTGGAGAGGCTTATAAAGAGGGAGGCTCAGCAGACAAGATCAGGAATCCACCTTGGTCATCTTCCCTGAGGAAGGGGTGCCAGACAGCACCCAGAGAACTAAAGAGAGGGGGAGCCAGTAGCCAGGGCAGGGGTCGAGGGGTGGGGGGTGGGGTGATGGGAGGGGTCCCAGCTCACCTGTTTTCTCCAAAGGTGAAAACCAAAGGCTCCAGTCATCAAAAGGAGCAGAAAGAGGATACCAAGGATGAGAAAGAGAGGGAGCTGGTTTGTGTTCAGGGCACCTGAGGCCCGCCCAGAGCGTTGGGCACCTACAGAAGAAGGACAGTATTAGGCATAGGCTCATAGTTGGAAGAGTTATCTTGCCACAGCCTCATATGTTACAGATACAGACAATGAGACCCAGAGTTTAGGGATTTATCCAGGATTATTAGGTAACTAATAGCATCACTGAGTCCAGGCCTGGACAAGAGCTAGAGGTTAGGGAAAAAAGAGCTGGGATGGGGCAGGGGAGGGGTCTGGAAAGTGGGATCAAGATGCTCGGTCTGGAGCTGGTGCTGTGGTGTTGTGGGGTCTCGGACCTGGGCCAGATGGCTCAGTGAAGGATACCACTGTCCCGAGAAGCCTCTTCCCCTGGTATACATGGCACTGCCAGGTCTGAGAAGCAAGTCTGTCCTGCTGCATCTCCAGCCAGGGTCCTGGGGAACTTCTCCATGATGGCTTCTCTGGGCTGCTCCACACAAAACTCTCTCTTCCGGATGCTGGAGTCACCTCACAAAGCAGTTTCCTCAGGTTGCCAGGTAACCCGGAGGATTTGGGTGTCACTGAAAAAATCAGGAGGCAAGAGATCTTCGGGGCCCGACCCCCTCACTTGAAACCACAGAGTCCACTCCCAAGTCTCAGTCGCCCTGCACTCACCTGGACTCTGATTGGGTGAGGTTGAGGGGAGGAGATCAGGGTCATGGCCAAATTAATCTTATCAAGGCAAAGCTCTGGACAGATCATTCTGCTGCTCCAAAGCTTTCCAGGCTCTCTACTGCTTTCAGGGGACAGTTCAAACGCAAACTGGCCCAGAAGGGTCACATGGAAAACACTATTTCAGATCCTTTTACATTACTTTCTATCCAAATGTCCAGAAACCCCAAAATCGGTCAGTTATATTGTCCCCTCCACCCCATACACCTTGCACTTTTCTTGTTTCCATGACTTGGCTCACATCAGTATCTCCTGCTTTAAGGTGTCCCCTGAATGAACTCTACCCCCTTTCCGAATGTTCAGAGATCAGTGAACTGACCCACAGACAGCTGATCTACAGACAGCATCTCAAAGCTGAACAATGAGAGATAGCATGGGTAGGAAGTCACCAGCGGTGAAGGGTCTTGAGCTGAGCATGGTGCACAGGCACCTGAAGATTTGGTGACAGACACACCTGACCTTCGACCCTGAGGCTGGTACTTCCCAGCTGTGCGATTTGAGAAATTCTTTCTCTGTAAAACAGGGGTAACAGTCTCTCCCAGTGAGCTGTCATGAGATAGCATGGAACTAACACGAAACAGTTGACCTCAAGAAGACCTTAGACTGGGGGGCTCCACCGGTTAAGCGTTTGACTCTTGATTTCAGCTCAGGTCATAATCTCATGGTTTGTGGGTTCAAGCCCTGCATCAGGCTCTGCACTGACATTCTGGAGGCTGCTTGGGAGTCTCTCTCTCTCTTTCTTCCCCTCCCCATCCCTCTATCTAAATAAATAAATAGACAAAATGAAGAAGAAGAGGAAGAAGAAGGAAGAAGCCGGCCTTGGATGGAAAGAATTGGGAGGCTTTGTCAATTGACTGGATGTGGAAGAAATAGGAGGCCAAGTTTCAGGACAAGTGGGTTTGGGGCACGGAAGTTACTGACAGAAAGGCTAAGTCATCAAGAGGACTCAGTGTGAGGAAAAGATGGGGTTCAGAGTGAGGCTGAGGTGTGGGTAGGATATCTAGGTAGAGGTGTCCTGCAGCAGGTGGAAACTGAGCATTGGCCTTCAGGAGATGTAGGACCTGTCAGCATATTCATTTATTCATTCAAACAATGCACATTATTAAGCACCTACTATGTGGTACCACTATTTAGCGGACACAGGTGAGCACTGCAGGACACAGCCAAGCTGTTGTGGATCATAGTTACCAATCAATCAACAAATACTTTCTGAGTTTTGAGGGTCGGTTTTTTTTTTTCTGTTTGTTGTATGCTGTCTTAAAAAAAAAAAGCCCTTGCTCAGTAAATATTTAGTGACCAAGGGACTGATTGATTAACTCCTCCCAAATCCACGCCACTTCCTGCAACTTTAACCCAACTCCTGATCCCAAAGTAGACAAGGATTCTAGAAATATATTCACTTCTTGTGAACCATTCACACTTTTGCCACCTGTCCTTCTGATTTCTCAGACCCTCCCCCCACATTCAGAGCAGGGGAGTCACTCAGAGGAGTGGAATGTTCATCTAGTGACTCAGGGGAGACTTTCCGTTTTGGTGGTTCTTTATGTGGGGGCGAGAAAAGAGGAGGCCACGGGGGCAGCCTTTGCGACTTGTGCCTGCTGGCCTGGCATCACAAGGCGGGTTTGCCCAGTCTCTCTGCCCAGCCAGCCTTCCCTCCCTGTCTCAGCTCCCCTGGGATGGGACCTACTCCTTTCCCACCTGGGGCTGACCTGTGATGACTGCCAAGGTGACAGAGACACTGAGCTGCTGCCCCTGCAGATGGACACGGCAGGTGTAGGTCCCAGCCTGGGCCTGGCTCACAGCCTCCAGTGGAAGGGTAAAGTTGCCATTGTCCCCAGCCATCAGGAGGTCAGGGCCTCCGCCAGGAGGGGCCCACCTGGCAGTGAGAGAAGACTGGGTCCCCAAACCAGGAGGAAGGTAGCAGGGCAGCCCCACCCTGGAACCGGCTCCAGCATACACTGTCAGAGGCACTGAGGGCTCCAGGCCTGGAAAAAAAGAGAACCCAAAGTTGAAGCTGAGAGAGGGAGGCACAGAGGGGCTGGAGGGCTGGGGCTGCAGGTAAGGGAGGCAGAAGAGCAAAGGAGGTGGTCGGGCTCTGAGGGGTACAAGGGAGCAGATAATGTGGATGAGCTGAGGATGCTCTGAAACCCCCATGTGGGCTGGGCCAGGGGGGACACTGAAGGCTGGCCAGTGAGGCTGGATGGCCCAGGGAAAAGCTGGAAGAGGGGAAGGCAGCTAAAAGGCTGCAATGTGAAGGGCACCTCAGTGGCTCAGTCAGTTAAGCTTCTGACTTTGGCTCAGGTCATGATTTCACAGTTTGTGAGTTCAAGCCCTGCATCAGGCTCTGCTGACAGCTCAGAGCCTGGAGCCTGCTTCAGATTCTGTGTTTCCCTCTTTCTCTGCCCCTCTCTTGCGCTCTCTCTCTCTCTCTCTCTCTCTCTCTCAAAAGTAAATAAACATTTAAAATTAAAAAAAAAAAAGGCTGCAATTCAAGATACAAGGGAGTTGGACAGTGAAACCCAGGCAATCACAGTGGGCACCAGCTGCCAGAGACCTGCTTTGAGGACCCGTAAGTCAGGGGGAGGTGACGGGGGCAGGAAGGGGTTGTGGTCAAGTGTGAAATCAGACTGGAGGAGTTACCCAGAACACTGAGGTTGTACGTGATGGAGACACTGAAGCCATCTCTGTAGGTGAGGAGGCAGCCCCATGGCCCAGCGTCCAAGGGGCTCAACTGGGGCAGGAAGAGGAGGCTTCCGGCTAAGTGGTGATGTGGGGACTCCTGGACAGGGACTCTGCCCCGGAACCAGTGCACGGAGGCTGGAAGGTCAGGGCGGCTGAAGGAGCAATTCAAAATGACCCAGTCGGAGATGCGGAGAGACCCTGGGGGGCTGGCAGTCACTGCTCAAGGATAAAGAAGGTGCATTAGCTCCACCAGAAACACTTTCCAAACGCAGCAGGCCAACTAAGCTGGCAACTGGTCCCAAGCTATAGACTTCTTTGTCTTTTCCACCCCAACTCTCCTCCGACTACCACCCGTTGCCCCGCTCTGCCATGACCCCACCCCCAATCCCTGCCACCTGCAGGTGCTTAAAATGGATGCTCAGGAATCTCCTGCCTACTTTCCCCAACCCCAGCCTCCAGTTTACTCACCTCGGTCTACCCGCCCCTTTCACCAGGCTTTGCCCGAGGATCCCCACTAAGCCCACCCCCTGAGCTACAGATGTCTGAAATGAGCACTCTAGCCCACCACTCTCCCCCCACAACCCAGGGGTGCCTCCCCTCCTCCACCCTGGCACTCCCAGTGTGGGTGGGGGAGGGAAGCTCCGGGGGTGATACAATTTCTCCTTAGGGTCCTCCACCCCCCCAACACGTGCTTCCCTGGGGGCACCTTCCACTCTGCTCCCCACCCCCATCCGCTACCCTCCTGGGGGGCTCTCCAGCCCTGCCCAGGGCGCATTCTTAGAAGCACAGCCCCTGCCCCAGCCCTTCCTGCCTCCAGGACGGCGGGGAGCTCGGCGCCTTGCTCTGGCCCGGCTCCCCGCGGCCCGCCCCCACCTACTGGAGGCCTGGCCCACGCGCAGACGGAGGCGGCAGGCGAGGGAGCGGTCCCGGAGGTGTACCGCAGCGCGGTACTCGCCGGCGTCGGCGCGTCGGGCCGGGCGCAGCCACAGCGAGAA
>NC_043709.1:97607724-97614287 GCF_006229205.1 Suricata suricatta
GGGCGGCCTCCCGCTGCGCAGGCCGCCGGGAGCCTGCATCAGCACCACGTAACGACGCGGCCCCGGGCCCGGCGCGGACGGCGCAGCGGGGCGCAGGCTGGGCACGGGAGCCGCCGGGTCACTGGACGGGAGAGAGGGACAGGACTGAGAAATTCGAGGGGGAAGAGGCCCGGGGCAAGATGCAGTCCAACCCCACTTCGAGGATGAGGAAACCCACCCAAAAGATCTCTTGACTGCTAACCGTCCCCATCCCCGTCCCCCATCGGGTTGGGCCAGCGCGGTCCACTTGGAGAGGCGGGCATAGAAAGGATGCAGATGTGAGGGGAGCAGTCTTCAGAGAAAAAGCAGCGGGGCAGGCCCAGCCACTGGCTTCTGAGGGACTGACAGCCCAGGGCAGGAGGCTGGGGGCTAGCTTGGGCTTTGGGTTATGAGTCTGGATCCCATCGCTGCTGGATTGGGGAGTTCTGTTGTCCAAGTTCGGGGTGCATACCTGTCTGGTAGATGGTGCCAAGTGACCCCTGCTGTTCTCAGAAGGCTGACATCCTGGAGGGGGATTGTGGGGCTGCAGGGGAGCTGGGCAGGAGCCCCCTCCTGGGCCCACACCACGGGGACCTCTGTCCCAGACCCTGGAGCCTCCACTGGGGAGGAAAAGAAAGGCCAAGGGGAGGGGCTATGAGCCAAAAGACTGAGGAATAGAGAAGGAGCCTCAGTTACCTGAAGGAGAAACAGGGCTAAAGTCCGTGGGTTTCTGTTCCTTCCCCAACCAATGGGAAGACCATGGAGAGGCTTTGGGGCAGAAAGACTGCCCCCAGCAAGGCCTTAGAAAAATCCACCAAGCTAAGGACCTTGGCATCGGTGAGATCCAGACAACCTTGCTGACCACCCCCGTCCCCCACCCATGGGATCTGGAGGGCAGACCTCCCAGAGACTCAGCCCCATCTTACCTGGAGCCACCGGCTGCATTTGCAGAAGCAGCAGAACCAGGAACTGAGACTCCCACATCTCCCCTGCGGCCTGAGCCACGCCTAGCCCCCTAAAGAGAAGAGGTCAGGAAAGGGGAGCAGATGGACAAAAGAGAGATTCTGCAAAGATATGGGGTGGAGGAAGAGAATTGAGAAGAGGGACAGGGACAGAGACCGGAGACAGGGGGAAGAATCAATGTACCAGAGACTGGAATCCAAAGGCAAGCCGGCCAGATTAGGCAGAAGGAGTTGGGGGGAGGGGTCCCAGCAAATTGGGCAAGGCAGTGGCAGAGAGCAGAGTGGAGGCAAGGTAGCTGTCTTGAGCTGGGAGGCAGTTCTGCTGCTCCTAGGGCCCTTGCCCCTGTCCTTCTGCCTTCCCTCCACCTTCCCCACTTCCCCTCCCCGTTGCCGTTGCCCGCCCCCCACACCCCAGGGCTCACGGTTTCGCTTCGCAGTGGAAAGTCTGAGGGGGTTGATTCCCAGCAGCATTACCCTCCACTTCTGTGGTGGCGCTCCCCTTGTTTATTTCCTCAGTCCTGGGTGTCCCCGCCAACCCTCCCCGCTTCCCTCCCTCCCCCCTTTAGAATCCTTTCCCCAAGGACCTTCTGGTTCTCTCCAAGCCATTTCTGCCTGCAACTACCTGCTTGTCCATCTCTAAGCTGCCGCTCCAGTCCCAACATCAACACACTCTGCTCTTAGCAAGCCCTTCCTTTGGTGCCAACTCCTCCCTCATTCCCTTAACCTCCCAGGACTTTCACTTAGCACAGCACCTGACTCCCCACCCACCCAATGGTTCCTGGGAATACAGTGGACCTAAAAGATGGCAGGTCTGGGGAAGAGCACCCAAGTCCAGGGGGGGAAAGCTACATTATATTGAGCTTTCACTATATGCTAGGCACTGTATAAGACACTTTACATACAGGAACTCATAAAATGGGATATTCCCCATTGTACAGATGAAGAAACTGAGGCAAGTTCAAAGATTACTTTGCCCAGGTGTTAGGGAGTATGAGCCAAAAGGTATGTGTCTGTGTGTCTAGTCCTGACTCTGGGTGAATTAAGGGTGTCCTCTTGAAGAATGATCGAGTCGAGTCACACCCCCCCCAGCTCAGACCCCCGTGCACTCATCTTTTCCCAATCCAGAGGGTCTGAACTATGAGGGAGGGCAAAGGTGATATGGTGAAATGCAGAAATCCTGCTACAGAGATCAAACTCGAGAAAAACAGAGAACTAGGGAAGGAAGCCTGACTGAAAGAGGGGAACTCTCCCTCTCCACCCCACCCAGCCTGAGGAGCCCAGCCCAGAAGGTGTGGAGTGTGGGTGCCAACAACCCCTACCACGCCTGGGAACCACAAGAGGCCCTGGACTTCTCCCCAACCTGACCAAGTGCTCGTTTCGTCAGTGCCAGTTGGAGGGCACATTTGATGCCAGGCAACTCTCACTCCCTGTCCTGGGAGGCTGAGACCCAGGCCTCCCAGCCCTCTCCCACTTCAGGGGCGGGACTTCCTGTTTCTGAGGCTGCTCCTTTGCCTGGTTCAGCACAACAGAGCTAGTAGCTTTCCACTGGGCTCAGCAGTGTCTAGACCTGGTGTGGGTTACCAGGGATGTGTGTATGTTCTGCTGGGGAGGAGAATCCCCAAGAACCCAAAATCAGGACAGAAGTTAGCTCTCAGAGAAGCTGCACTCCATGTCCACCCCTGGAGTGCTGATCTTGTCTTCTTGAGTGGTGGGTGGTAGGAGGGTGCAGCTGCTTTTTTATAGAAGGGTCCTGACAGAACCTGACCTGACGTCAGCCACCCTCCTCCCTCTGCCCTGGAAAGCAGGAGACAGGTTAAAAACAGAAGCGCGACCGTTTCTTTATTAAATTATACAAAAAGGGGAGGGAGGAGGGGGGCAGCTGCGGGGCTCGGCCCCAACCCTGGCCCCACCCCGGCCTGGCGCTGTCTTGAGAGAAGGGGATCTGAGGGAGACCCAGGGATCAGGCAGGGTAGGGATGGGCAGGACATGAGGCTGGGATGCAGAGGTGAGGAAGGAGAGGCTACCCAAGGAGGGGTGGGGGAGGGAAGAAGAGAGCAAAGACAGGGAGAGGAGCAACTGGGGATCAGCTGGGGAGCTCGGATGGAGCAGGTCGGGAGGTGGAATAATGGCGGAGTAAGGATGGAAGGGGCAGTGTCTGGAGAGGCGGACATGAGAAGGCTGGGGAGAAAGAGGGTGGCAGCTCTGGTGCAGGGCCCAGAGCAAGGAACCAGGTGAAGAGTGGCTGCACTCTGTCTGTTCCCACCCCCACCTCCAGGCCCCAAGGGGCCTTCCACCCCCAGCCCACTGGCAGGGGGGCTCATGCCGATGCCCCGTTTTCTGTCTTCTGCCGTTTGGGATCCGCTTCATCCTGTGGAAGGAAGAGTTGGGGTAGCTGCAAAATGGGAGCAGGACCTCCCCCTGTCCCTGCCCTGCTCCAGCCCCCGCCCCGGCACCACAGGGATCCAGGTCCAAGTCCAAAGGGCTCCCAGCCCCTGCTGCATCCCTGACAGCCCCTTAGGCCCCACAACCCAGCCCAAACCTCCTCTTCAGCAGCTCTCTTCAGCGCGGGCCCTTCGTCGTCATCTTCTTCTTCTTCCTCATCTGAGGAGCCAGAAATGGGTCATTGGGGAAGGGCAGGAAGCTCTGGCACAGACCCCCTGTGGTTGCCCTTAGCCCTGCTTCAGGTCCTCAAGCCCACCCTGACTCAGTTCCTTTGAGCCCAGCCTCCCCTGCCCCTCCCCACCTTCTTCTTCCCCTTCATCCTCCTCCTCTCCGTCCTCAGCAGTTTCTTCTTCTTCCTCCTCGGCTCCATTCTCCTCCTCCTGTGGGAACCAGGAGAGGGAGCAGCTGTTAGGCTGGTGGTATGCCTCCACCCCCACCAATGGCAAGGGTGTTGAGAGGGCCCAAAGGGTGGGGCACGAAGGATAGGAGGGGCTAAAGCAAAGGCAGGACCCAGCCTCCCCAAGGTAACTGGAGAGGAGATGTGAATCTCCACCTGACCCCTCCGCACCTCCACCACTTCTTTCTTTCGCTCTTTCCGGTTTGCCTTCTCCTCCACTTTCTCTTTCTTCTCCTTCAGGTCCTGCAAGAAAGAGGTCACCTTCCTCTCACCACAAATGAGCTGCAGCCAGTCCCTTTTGCCCCGTACTCCCTCTGCAGTGAGCTTAGAGGAGTTGGCCACAACAGCCCAGAAGCAAAACAGAGGTCCCAGGGTCCCTAAGGCCGCAAAGGGGCTGAGACCAGACATCTTCCCCAAGACTCAAGGGAGGAGGGAAAGTGATGAAGACAGAGAAATGGACAGCCAAGGTTAACTGCTCATCACCCACCTCAAGTTCTCCAAAACCTCATGAGGCTGAAGAGTTCAGCTTAGCAAAGCAAATCCCCTCCATCTGCTGGTAGCCCTGATGCCCCACCCCCTCTTGAGGTCCCTCGGCCTTCCTGGCCTGCTCCACTCTGCCTTTTGTCTACCTCTGGGGCCTTTTCCTGAGTATTCTGTCTCCTGGGCATACCTCCCAGCTTCCCCCCTCGGCCTTGAAAGCCTTTGTGTGTTCCCCAACTCCTCAGGCTCCTACTTGGCCAAACAGGACAGGAGTAGGGAGAGCACCCTAGCCTGATACACACCTACTCCAAACCAGTTCAAGTAGTTTCCTCCTCCCTAAACCCCCTGGTGTGGGCAGTGGTATAGTGGAAGGGTAGAAGTAACCGTTTCCTGGGGGACATAGGTACAGTAGGATGAAGGAAACATGGAAGGGAAAGGGTATCAGGCATGATAGATGAAGAGAGATGTGAATGTAGATGGGGAAGGTACCTACCTAGAGTGCCCTCCCTCCACTGTCCCTCTCTCCTTCACCCCAGAGGAGCCCAGCAGGCACACCTTTGATGCCTTATTCTGACGTCGCAGACAGAAGGCGAGGCTCATGGGTCCCTTCTCTCTGTACATCACACTGGCCCTTCCGATTTAGATTCAAGTCCACTTTCCACCCCCCAACCGCCCTTGGCAGGCACTGTTCCACTGTGGATGTCCCTGTGAGAGCTGATCTGGTGTTGGCGTGCAACTCTGTGTATCTGATTCCATGTGGATGGAAGTTTTCTGTGTGAGTGGCTCTCCCTGGAGGGTGTGTCTTTTCTGGAACAGGATCAGGAATAGGAATAGAGGTTGGTGCAGAATGGTTGACCTGGAGGGACATTCCATTCCCTTTTCGCTTTAAGAGGAACACAGGGCACTGGACCCTCTCGCTCCAGCTAGGTTTCTTCATGCCACTTCCCTGTCCTGATTTCTTTGCCCCATGGTCAATAGGACATTTCTACTACCTGGTGGGCTCTCCTCTGCGTCCTGGGCCTAGAGAGCCAGGGGCTAGTCAGTTTCTCTCTGGGGGCCCCTGCACCAAGTCTGTGCTGCCCTGGTCTGAGTTTCCCATCTGGCCTGCTAAAGAGAGGGAGGGAGACTACCAGAGACCAAAGTCCAAGGGGCTGGGCCCTCACCTCCCCTGTCATGTCCTTCTGGTCACTGTCCTTCCATGATCCCTTTTCCAGGAGGGTATGTGACCTAAGTCTTGTGCTTAGCAGCTCCCTGGCCTCATTTACTCAACACAGGCACACACACTGACACAGGCTGACACCGATTCACACACACAGCTACAGAGGAGCACCCACGAGATCCGGAGACACATGGCCCGGTGTTTGGGCATCCTGGCACACACTCTTGAGACAGCATGAGAGCACAGCAGAGCCACTCGGCACTCACAAAGCGGCAACATGGCCCCAGAACATCTACATCTCCACATGCACACATGTAACTGACACGGGCAGTCCCACACACTCGCTGGATTACAGACATACAAAGACACCTACTCAGTGAAGTCACATGCCACCGCACACCCCACCGGAGGGCCACACAGCACACCTTATCAGCTCTCACGCAGAGCTCCCCTCTGCCACTGCCTTTAATCCCGCCGATTCCCCTCTTTCACTTCTGGGGCCTTCAGGAGACCTCGACGATCTCCTCAACAACCAATTCCATGCCCCCTCCCCAAGTAGGGCTCCCAGCCCCCAAACGGTGGCCGAATTAATTTCCCAAAGCGACACTCAGCAGGTTCCCTAGGGAAATTAGAGGAAGGCTGGAATAGAGGCAAGGGCAAAGGGATGGGGCCAGGGAAGGGAGCTGATAAGAGCAAGGACGGCTCGATGCAATGCCATGTAACGCTGGGCTTCAGCTTTCTCGAAGGCTATTCCCGCCCGCTTCTGATTTTTAGGAATCCAAGACTCTTTGGGGGGGTGGGGGGTGGGGGTAAGGGAAAAGGCTGGAGGGAGCTATGAACAGAAAAGAAAGCTGAAGGCCGGTGGGGTAAGAAATGGATATAGATGGAAAGGAAGGAAAGGAGAGAAGGGCAAGACGGACACAGGCAATAGATGTCTGAGCAGAGAAGCGAGAGGCGGTCGGGCCTCGAGGGGAGGGGCCGGAGAGCGGCAGCCTCCCAGGACAGTCCTGTTTACTCTGGAGGATCTCAAACCGCTTAGGAGGAAAGGTGAGGTCAGACTGGAAGGAGAGCCGGGGAAACGGGGCGCGGAGAGAGGGAGCGGGGG
>NC_043709.1:97614387-97663634 GCF_006229205.1 Suricata suricatta
GCCGGCGCGCTCCGGCCGCGGTCGCTCGGTCCTCGGCTAGCCGCCCCCGCACCAGCAGAGCTGCCGCCGACCAGCCGCTGCCGCCCCCGGCCAGGGAACCCGCTTATAAAGGCGGCGCTGCCCGACGGGAGGGGCTTCCCAGGGGTGGGGCTGGCGGGAGCTGGGAGGAGAGGAGAGGGGAGGGGGATGAAAGCGGAGGTTGGAGAGGTGGGGATAGGAGGATGAAAGCTAGGGGAGGGAGCGCGCGAGAGGCGGGAGGGAGGACAGGACCAGGAGGGGGAATGGAGAGACTGACGGTCGTGGAGAAAAGAAGTGGAGTGAGGAGGTGGAAAGGGGTGGGGTTCCTGCGGGGAGGGACCTCTCCGAATCCCGACCTACTGCCTGCCAAAGTGGAGTGTGTCTTTTGGGGGTGGATTGGAGGGATGGCCAGAATCCTACTGACCCTCCCCCCACCCCCCAAGAAATCCTGAGATTTTGCCAAGGGATGGGGTGGAAGAAGCAGATGGAAAGGCCGGGCAGGTATTTGAGAAACCAGAAGCTTAAAGAAGAGGAAGAGGGTGGTGAAGCCACTTCCACATCGCAATTGGCTTTCCCTTCCCGTCCTGCATCTCCATTCTCTGTCCTTAAGAGGGGATGGGAAGGCCAAAAGGACAGCCCACCCGCGGTCCTGCCCTAGGCTGACATTTGTGACCCCTGCTGGGTTTCTCCCTTCCCGGATCTTTCTCGAGATCTAGAGGTGTCAGAGGCCCTCCACGCTCCTTCCTTCTCTTCCATCTTGGACCGCTCTTATTCGCCCGTCTCTTCTCACTTGTCTTAGTCTGGTCCTTCTTTTTCTCTCCATCACTGCTCATTCATCTGTACCCAGACCCCTCCTCACAACCATTTATATCTCACATCTCTCACTCTTCTGTTGCCTCTTCTCATTTCCCTCTTTTACCCTTCCATCTCTGATCTCCCCCTCACCCCCGCAGACCACACTGTACCTGTCTCATCTGAGTCTGTCACCTGGCCCTATAGCCTTTGTTGATTTTCCCCAACTCCTCTCCAGTCCTAATTGTCCACAGGACCCTCTCTTTGCTTTTCTCTTTCCTGTGCTGCCATCTTCCTCGGCCTTTCTGGATTGAATTTGCCTCCTTTGCAAGGGGTTCAGGTCTGGAGTTCCAGCCCCACCCTGCACCACTCATCCTTAGTTCCAGGCCTTTAGTCTTGGTATCTTTGGGTCATTTTGAGAAGCTTGGAATTTTAGGAGCTGGGTGTGTTAACATTCAGGAAGGTGGATAGAGTGGAAGGCTAGGGTTTGGAAAAAGATATCTTTGGTGTGTGTTCACTCCCATATTTGTCTATCATTATCATTATTTGTCTTATTTTCATTTTCCGAGGAAGGACACACTGGTCAATCATCATCATTTGGTATCTGAGTGCTTAAAAATACCATCATTTGGCCCCATGGTGTACATGCCTCCCAATTTCTCTTTCTGACTCTTCTATCAGTTTCTCAGTCTCCCATCTCCTCAAAAATCTTGGGAGCCCCACCCAGGTTTTTCCTTGCCGGACTCTGATCATCTTTCTCTGAGATCTTTTCATCTCTATCTCGATCTGTTTCTCTGACTCACTGATGTCTTCAGCGATCTCTGACCCTCTCCATCTCTGTACTCCTCTTGCTTCATTTATCTCCCTCTACCCTCTCCTCTACCCCCAAACCAGGCACCCAGCCTCTCTCTCTCCCGTCAATCTCTTTCCCCTCCTTCCCACCCGCGTTTCCTCATCCCCTTCTCCACCTCCTAGCCCCGCCTGCAGTCTCGGACACCCTGCTGGGCTCTTACCCTGTTGCCCTGGTAACCGCCCCCCACTCCGGTCACCTCCACTCCCCTCCCCCCTCCAATCACCGCCACCAACAACCTCCATCCACCTTCCTCCTATTTTTCCTCAGAGCCAATAGAAACCCTGTTGCCAGGTGGAATGCTCATTTGAATCAGCCAATCCAGGAGTCTAACTGCTTGCCCTGCCTTATATGGGGATTTGAGGAGGGCCACTCCCCCCATTCCAGCCCCACGGGGGATCAGCCCCTCCACTGTCCTTTCTCCCCGCCCTGGAGAGAGCCTGGGACCCTCCCTCTCACCCTTGTATGAGGGTCTGGCCTCCCATTTCTCTAACTGGGACCACCAGGGTTAGTGTGGGGAGTGGGCCGGACTGTGGGCTGGGCCTCTGGGCTGGGGGTGGGAATGAGGTGTGATTAGAAAAGGGAGGCGGAGGGAGCCGGGAATTTTGCCCAGGGAGGGGTGTCTGGGAGCGGAGGCAGCTGCAGTGGAAAATTCCAGGGAGATGGAGAGGCAGAGAATGGGAATCCTGCCCCAAGGCCCAAGGGAGTGCCTTGAGAATCTAAGAGTTTGGACACTAGGATCCCCAGGGACCACAAGAAAAAGATCCAGGAAGCCGAAGGCCTGGATCTAATTCCCTTCCTGCATGGGAGAAGTATCTCTTCCCCATTCCTGTCTGGTTGGACGGCCGACTAGCCTCCTTAAGTCTTGGCTTCATGAGAAACAAGCTAGAAGTGAAATTTGGGATGAATTTGGAGTGAGCGTGGGCTGAAAGCCTAACTCCATACTCCTTAGGGTTAGTCTGTGGGCCTCTGGGGCCAATGGTGTTAAATGATGCCGGCTTGTGTTTGCTCCTTTCCCGAGAAGGATTTCTGAGACCTTGTAGAGGCTTGCCTATTCCTAGAGTTCTATTACTCCTCAGTCCAACTGAGATTTTTCTCCCACTAGTTGAATGGAGAAAGCTGGTGCTTCTTACACATTTTCTAGAGGTAAGAAAAGGGAACCCAGGTAAGAATAAGGGAGGCATGAACCCCTGGAAACTATGACTTCTGACCTGACATTCTAGAAATTTACTTCATTACCATGTGGAAGGTGTTCAATTCTAAATATTGCCATCTCAGGCTTTTGAAATGTAGCAGTGGTTCTTCAGTTCCCTTGTTAGAGTATCAGCTCTGTGAGGGAAGGACCCAGGCAGGCTTTTTATTTATTTTATTTATTTTTATTTTTATTTTTTAAGTAATCTCTGCACCCAAACCTGGGCTCGAACTTACAAACCCAAGATCAAGAGTCACATGCTCCACTGACTGAGGCAGCCAAGTGTCCCAACTGCTATCTTATTACTAGGAGAATTCTTCCCTCTCTCCAGCTTCCTGAGGTTTTACAACTTGCCTATTTATCTGATAAGTGCTAAGGAAGGCCTAGTTAACCAGTGAAGGCCTTGGACCACAGAAACCTGAAAGTTGCACCTCCCCACTCACTGCTTTTTTTATTCTCATTCCACTTCCAATAACTCATTGTCTCTTCCTCATTTTTCCTTTCTTTCTTTCTTTTTTTTTTAATTTTTTCAAAACTCTAGTCCGTGGAGAGTTGATTCTAGAGAGATACCTAACCCAGCCTAAGTTTGCTCATGTTTGAGCTCCTAGCCTGCAGGAGTGTTCCTTAAGGAATCCTCTTCACGGGGTGCCGGGGTGGCTCAGTCAATGAATGCATCTGACTCTTGGTCTCAGCTAAGGTGATGATCTCACAATTCTGTGGTTTCAAGCCCTGTGTCCGGCTCTGTACTGACAGCAAAGAGCCTGCTTCGGATCCTGCCTCTCCCCTGCCCATGTGCACGCAGCATGCTCTCTCCCTCTCTCCCTCTCTCTCTCTCCATCAAAAATAAATAAACATTTTTAAAAAAAAAGGAAGAGGGGCGCCTGGGTGGCTCAGTCAGTTAAGCATCCAACTTCAGCTCAGGGCATGATCTCATGGTTCATGGGTTCAAACCCCGCATCGTGCTCTGCGCTAACAGCTCAGAGCCTACAGCCTGTTTCTGATTCTGTGTGTGTGTCTCTCTCTGCCCCTCACCTGCTCATGCTCTGTCTCTCTCTGTCTCTCAAAAATAAACGTTAAAAAAATTTTTTTTAATTTTTTTTTTTTACTGTCTTTATTTATTTTAGAGAGAGAGAGACAGCATTAGCAGGGGAAGGTCAGAGAGAGAGGGAGACACAGAATCTGAAGCAGGCTCCAGGCTCTGAGCTAGCAGTCAGCACAGAGCCTGATGTGGGGCTCAAACCCACGAACTGTGAGATCATGACCCGAGCCGAAGCCGGATGCTTAACCGACTGAGCCACCCAGGCACCCCTAAAAAATTTTTTTAAGAAAAGAAAGAACTCCTCCTCACAACAGTAAGGCACATCCATCATGAACACTACCTGTCCAGACGTATCCATCATCATGTTCTACGCACTTTTAAGCAGAGGTAAATTTTTTAAATTCCGAGTTTTCTTTTTGCCCCCTTTACCAAGCCTGAACTCTTACCCTTCAACAAACTTTTATTGAGCTCCTCCTTGGTGTCAGACACTGTACTCTGTGATGGAGACACAAAGCTGAAAAAGATATGGTCTCTGCCCTGGGGGAACAGATGGGGAGATTCCCAAGGGCAACCTGAGAAGGGACAGGTGTCCAGCACTCTACCAGGCAGACTAGACAGCATGCTGTCCCTTCTATCAGTACTCTTTTCCAAAATGCCTCCCAGATCTGTCTCCATTTTACAAATCTTATACACTGTTCCTAACTCCAAACAGCCTCCTTTGGTACCTCCACCCTTAGTGATGGGCTCCTCCTATGCACCAGACCTAGTACAACTAGAGGCACCAAAGAGGAAGAGCTCCATAAATCACTGAATTCCTAGCCCTGACACACCATTTTGGAGCCCTCTCCACCTTCTTTTTTTGAGTAGGCCCGGGAAATGCTGGACCTGCTACCAGGACACCGACTTGCCTCTCTCTGACTTAGGATTTTCTAACTACTGATGTCCTGGTGGTCACTATCTTTTTATGCTATCATCATTACCACCAAAAGTTGTGGGCTGTCCTACTTCCCCATGAATCTTCTCTCCAGCAAAAAGAATTGGTTTTACCATCCTACGTCTCCTCCAGATTTTTTGATTAGCTTCTTTAATTCTCCATGCCCTCTTCCTGACCTCCTTCACTTTTAGACCAAGCATAGTTTGCCACTGCCTAACCCTCTACTGTCCTCCTTTCAATTTCTCATCCATGTGCACTCTTTTCAAAGAGCCTTCACAGACCTTCCAAAAAGTCCAGAAGGAAGATTACTTTATAGGTGCTTTCTGGCTCTGTCCAATAAGCTTTTCTGTGATGATGGAAATGTTCTATATCTGCAATTTCCAATGCAGTAGCCACTAGCCACGTATGGTTATTAAAATGTGGCTAGTGCAGGACCTGGGTGACTCAGTCGGTTGAGTGTCTGACTTCGGCTCAGGTCATGATCTCACAGTTTGTGGGTTCGAGCTCCACGTCGGATCTGTGCTGACAGCTAGCTCAGAGCCTGGAGCCTGCTTCAAATTTTGTATCTTCCTCTCTCTCTGACCCTCCCCTGCTTGGGCTGTCTCTCTCTGTCTCTCAAAAATACATAAAAAACACTAAAAAAAAATTTTTTTAATGTGGTTAGTGCAACTGAGGAATTACGTTTATTTTTATTTTTATTTATTATTATTATTATTATTATTATTATTATTATTATTTAATTTGAGAGAGAGGGTCAAGCAGGGCAGAGAGGCAGAGGGAGAGAAAGAGAATCTTAAGCAGGTTTCCTGGGCACCAGGATATTGACCTGATCTGAAATCAAGAGTAGGACCCTTAACTGACTCAGGTGCCCAAGGGTCCCTAATGTTATTTAATTTTAATTAAATTTAAATAGCCACAGGTAGCTAGTGGCTACTGTTTTGGACAGCCACTTTAGACCTCAGCCCTAAACTGCCCCTTCTTTTTCACCTTCTTGACCTTCTCCATCACCAGCGTTCCATGGGTAGACTGTCCAGAGCAACTCTGGCTGCTGCGATGAAGATCACGTGGGCCACTGTTGTTGTCTACTTTATAATGCATGTCTGCTCAGGGTTTCCACAGTTTCGCAGATTAAACACACTACGTGGCTGAGGGAGAGGACAGAAAGTAAAAATGAAAAAGCTAGAGGAAAATGTTACCAGGCAGGCATGACATCTCGAAACTCATTTTGCTCAAAGGGCAAAAGACTGAGGGAGGACTCAGTAACCAGGAGAAGGCGATGAATGACAGTGTTGCCCGAACCCTTGCGGGTGACTCCAGTCTCAGAGGTCCTGTTCTTACTCTTCACAGCCTCCCTTAGCGATTCCACAGGTATATCCCTGGTTTTAAGTCCCACTGCCGGCACAGACCTCAAATATGGATGACTCTCAAACCTCTGTCTCTAGCAAGGGACTCCTTCTGTTCTGCTCATCAATTCCTGGATCCTCTGGAGCTCTTCAAACCTGACAGGACTCAGCTGAAATTCCCTTGTTTTCTAGTTCAGTCAGAGGTCTTATCCTCCACCCATTCATTGCTGCCAAAGAGTCATCCGAGACCACCTTTTCTCTCCCTCTCCAGGTCTTCCACATTTCACTTTCTAAAGATTCCTTAAGTGCCTCTTCTCTCCAAACTCAGTCCTGCCTCTGCTCCACGGGTCAACATCACTTGTTAACTTTAAGCTTAATTCATTAGAGTTTTCAACCATGATTCAAGAATGTTTGTATCTCCAGCACTGACCTCCCTACTGGCATATTGGAGAAAAATGTTTCCTGAACTGCATAAACTGACTTCTACCTAAAATACAAATGGACTCTTGTCATTTCCCAACGTAAAACCTCTTGATAGCTTCCCCACACCTATAGGATGAGGTCCAGAAGCAAACAGGGCCCTTCAAGTTCTGGTCCCTTTGAACCTATGTAACCTTATCTCTCAGCACTGTCCGCTCAAAAGTTTTGCTTCATTCAGTATTTTCCTTTCAGTTCTTCCCAAATGGGGCATACTTTTGCATTGATAGCATATCCTGCCTGGAATACTCTCCTGGCTTCCCTACCCCAGCCCCCAAGTCACTCTCTCCCTCCTCTGAACCCCTTTTGCACTTTTAAGACATTTTTCCATTGCAGCTTTCATCACAGGATTAAATCAAATCCATGCCTACCCTTGCTAAGCTGTGAAACTTCTTGGGCAGAGACCATGTCTTCCTTGTCTTTTTATCCCCAACACCTAGCACCATGCCTGACACATAGTAAAAGCTCAGTAAATATTGACATGAGCTACCCCACAGGTAGCACAAACTTCAGTCCTTAACGTCTATGTTAATCACAAGGCATTCTAAGTCCTTCAAAATGTCTTCTTGAAAAGATCAAACAATAGGAAGTTCTTAAGGCTTAAAACCTCAAATTCTAATGCTGATTATTCACATTACCATATCTACTCAAGATGGTCCAATAACCCATAGATTATGGTCAAACTACTTATGGAAATCACTTAAAATTTTTTTTAATGTTTATTTTTGAGAGAGAGAGAGAGAGACTGAGCTTGAGCAGGCAGAGGGGCAGGGAGAGGGAAACAGAATCTGAAGCAGGCTCCAGGCTCTGAGCTGTCAGCACAGACCCCGACGCTAGGCTCGAACCCACAAACCGTGAGATCATGACCTGAGCCAAAGTCGGACACTCAACTGACTCAGCCACCCGGGCACCCCAGCCATTTCTTTCTCATTCAAGCACCCACGTCAAGAAACTTTGGAGTCATTCTTTTTTTTTTTTATTTTATTTATTTTTGAGAGAGAGAGACAGCGTGCATAGGGGAAGGTCAGAGACAGAGAGAGAGGGAGACATAGAACCTGAAACAGGCTCCAGGCTCTGAGCTAGCTGTCAGCACAGAGCCCAACGTGGGGCTCGAACACATGAACCGTGAGATCATGACCTGAGCCAAAGTCGGATGCCTAACTGACTGAGCCACCCAGGCGCCCTTGAAGTCATTCTTGATTCTTCTCCCTCATCCATCCATCAGCAAATACCATTAGCTCCATCTTCAAAATCTAGAATCTTCTAGAATCTGACCACTCCTCTTCCTCCACTGTTTCTGATCTACTCTAAGGTACCAGGGGATCTCACCTGGATTATGGCAACAGCATGCTAATAGGTCTTTCTGTTCCTGTTTCTCCAGAAAGGGACTATTTGTCCCCAAACAGGGACAGTTTGTCCTCCAATAGTCTATTCTGCACACTAGTTTCCATAGGCCTCACAAAGTCCTCCGCGATCTGGCTTCCTTCTTTCTCTGTGACCTTGTCTCTTACTACTGCTCTTCCTATCTTCCGATCTTCTCTTAACCGATACTGTTCCTCCTCAGTCTAGGCACAAGCATGCTTCTGCCTCAGGGCCTTTGCTCTTACTATTTCCTCTGCCCAGACTGCTCTTACCTCAGCTATTCCTGAGCTTGTTAGGTCTCTGCTTAAATGCCATCTTATCAGCGAGAACTTCCCAAGTCACCCTAAAAACCAACCATCACTTCCCAACTACTTGCCTATTCCTCTATCCCCCTTCTACCTTGCTTAATTTTTCTCTCACTACTCTATCTCCAGAGCCAGAAATATTACCTGACACATAGTAGATAGACATTCAATAAATATTTGCTGAGTGGATATGGGTACAAAAACAAACTAAAACGTTGACTTAGGAAAAATGCTCCTGAGTCACTTTTTAATCTTACCCTGACCTGGTAGCACTAATTTTCAGGGTTTTTCTCTCTTCCCCAGTACATATGTACCTATTCATGCACACATACACTCAATCACACCCATTCACTTTGGCTTAGGCAGGAAATCCAGTTTCCCCTAACTGGCACATCATCGCTCCATCCTCATTCTGTCCCAGTATCCAGTTGTCCTGGGATCGCCCCAAATGCATGACCTCACATCTAATGAGAGCTCGTTTTCTGGCCCAGCTCTACTCTCACAAAGGCGTCCTCACTTTGGCTCCATCAAATAGAGCGGAGAATGTGAGAGCCACATTGTTTCTCTTCCTTCCCCAAATCCTATCCTCCTTGTGTTAAGCCTCACTCCTGGCAGGGCCCACTCTTCTTCCTACATCTTATCATATACAGGACACTCCAGTGACTGAAGAATTTCTGTTCATCAGAGTTCATTGGACAGAGATGGAAGGAAAGGAAGGAAGGAAAGAAAGGAGGGAGGTAGGGAGGGAAGGCATGAGGGAGGGAAGAAGAGAAGGAGAGGGAGGGAAGGAGAAGGGGGGACAGGAAAGGGAAGGGAAGGCAAGGGAGAAGGGAAACATGAACTCTGGTTGTGAGGGACATAAAGGTTACTTGTAAAATTACATTGCTCCAATTTCTAGAGTAGATGGCTGCCTATGTGGTATGGTATATCCCTGGGGACTCTGAAAATAAGCTCTTGCGCTTCCTTCTTCATCCCCACATATTTGATAATTTCTTTTTAACTTCAGACAGAGCCCAGGTTTGGAGTTCTGTCTCACAGTTAGAAGCTAAGTTGTAATTTTTAAGTACTTTTAGGAGACGTAATATGCTGATTTAAAATCAGGCAAAGGTAAAAATGACTGACATCAGATTCTTAAGTTTTGGAAGGAAGAAGAGAAAGGTTTCTAGGCATCTAAAAGCAGTAGGTAGACAATACTAGGTCATGAAAAAAGAGAAAAAGAGGAGGCCAGATCTCCTATCCAATTCTGTGAAAGTTGGACACAATGGGATGAGAAGGGAGAAGCTGGAAGGTGAGGGACCATGCTTAGTTAAGTCGGGGCCACAGAAAGCTCACTGAGAGATTATATGATCACATGCCAAACTGTCTTTGGGGCAAGAGGAAGAGGGGCAGTTGCAGAGTGGGATGTCCAGAGATAGAGAATCTGGAGAATAAACTTAAAAGATTTGACTAAGCCTCTTCCCCAGAAATATCAATGCAAAACTAATTTTCTTTTTACTTTGTCTTTCTTTGGTTTTGCCAGTCTGCCAGCTTCTGAGTTATCTCTGTCCCCACTATTGTTTTTCCCTCTTTAATAATGATCAAGTCCAGAGAAACCTGAGAAGCCCTGCTCCCAGTACCTTTTCCAGAGCCACCAGGGACCCCCCCCCCTCATCCTTCACCCCTAGTGAAGTACATATTGGGAACGAGTGTTTCACGTTCTCAGGCTGCACATAGCACTAATATGGCTAGCAGCCAGAGTAAAGAACCAGAGAGAGCTGGAGTTTGGAAGAGTGTGGTTTAAAGTCCCTCCTAGACAGTTCAAATTCCCCTGACACCCAGGAGGAGGGCCCTTCTCTCCACTGGGGCCAGATTTTATGCAAGACATTTAGTATGTCAAAGTTTCAATCTTTAGCCTTGGAGTTGGGTCTTCTGGGTCTGATTTCAGCTCCACCCCTAGGTGATCCTGGTTAATGGAGCACTCCACCTCTTCTACTCCCAAACTTTAGACTCTTGACCGACCTACCTACCTAATCAAAGACAAGAATAATCAGTGAAGGACTGGGAGCTCTTGAGAGCACAGCAGTCACAGAAAAGAAAGGGGAGAGACTGGCGCTAAGCTAAATGATTTCAGAACTACAACCTTTGCCCAGACCTACCCTTCACAGAGGGTAACTGAGGGGTCCAGAAGCTTCGCCAACGCCAGGTCCCAAAGGGCTGTAGTTCCAGCCTGGCCGAAGAGCGCCACCTGGCGGCCAGCCCTCTCAACCTGGATTTTCTGGACCCGCCGGAGTTCTGGCAGCCAGAGCTAGACAGGGGCAGTACTGTCACCTACGCCTGTACGTCACTCTAAGGGCCCCGCCCCAGCTTGGAACGCGCCTCCTCCCAACGGGATCGACCTAGCGCCTCCCCCCTTCCTCCCGCTAGGGCTGAACGCCGCTCTGGTTGAAAATCTGCTTAATGTTCCCCCCAGGATCCGCCCCACCTGGTCGCCTACTGGGAGCCCGCCACCCCCCCCCCATGGGAATCTGCTCCTTGTTCTCTTCCTTCCCCTAGGGGAACGTGCCGCACCGCCCTCCCCCGCCCCGTCCCTCCCGCGGAAGAGGCGCCTCTGCTCCTCCTCCACACCCCCCAGGGAGCCTCTTCCAGTCCACAGAGCCCAAATCCAGGTTAGTGATGAGGACTCCCCTCCACTGGTCCCCAGAGGACCCCGCGGCCCCACGCTTCGCCGCCCGGGAAGCCTGCCCCAGCCCACTCCCTTCGCCCGCCAATGGGTGGAGCTCCGCGGGCCCAGCCCCGGGGTGGGCTGTCCCCTTCGTGACGTCACTTCCGTCCGGGCCTGGCCGCGGTTAGGGCTCCGTGGGCTGAGGGGGGGGAACGGAGGTGGCAGCCTTGGGAGGAGGCGGCGCGGAAGGCCGAGGAGCACCAGCCCGGACCAATCCCGCGTCCCGGGCCGCAACCCCCGATTCTGCAGCGCACTGAGAGGCGAGACCGGCCGGATGGGCCGCTGAGCCCGAATCGGGGACCGGTGAGGCTCGAGCAGAGCGGGCAGCCGGGGCCAGGGCGGGAGCGGGCCCGCGGGGTACAGGGTCTGGGAGCCTGGGATGCGGGGAGGGAAGAGGGCCAGGCCTACCGCTTCGGCTCGCGCGGCGATGAGGCCCGGGGCCCGGGGAGCGGCAGACAGGCGCGGTGGGGATAGTGAGACCGGCCTGGGGGAAGCCTGGCAGCAGCTCGGGCTGAGAAGGGGAGAGGTGGCTGGGGTCATTGCTGGGACGAGGGCCAGCCCTCGGGATTCGCATCCGGAACAGTGGCATGGGGAGAGGGGGGTATGCTTCTGGCCAGGGCTTTGGGAAGAGGATGGCTGTGAGTGGGGAGAGAAGACTACGAGGCTTCGAAAAATTTTCCATGGCTCTCCTTGGGAGGTTTGAAGAGCTCTTCTCTCCCTTGAGGGTGGTGTCGAACACCACCTGGAGAAAGGTCTTGTTGGAGTATGGAGGGTTCAGGTCCTGCGTTTGGAAGGGACAGTGTCCTGAGTCCCTTCACTGAGCCAGGTGTGCAAAAGCCTGGCTACCTCCGAGTAACTGAGCCGCCACGTCTTTACAGTGTGGAGCCCCCTGGAGCTAAAATCAGGATGTTCCGCTTTATGAGGGACGTGGAGCCCGAGGATCCTATGTTCCTGATGTGAGTATCCCCTCCCCCTTGTGTTCTGGGGCGCTCATCCTACTCCACTTAAGGCCTTTAAGTGGTTCAGACAGACATCTGGGTTCCCATTGCTGGCACTGGCTGGGACCAGCTGGAGACTGAGCTCCAGCTCAGACTCAGAGAGGAAATAGGCATCTGTGCCACTGTTTCCCTATGACTTTTCTTTTGGGGGGGGGGCAGGGAGAGTGGGTGTTGACTGTTTGGCTCTTCTGCCATCCACACTGTATGCTCACTCCACAGGGACCCCTTTGCTATTCACCGTCAGCATATGAACCGAATGTTGTCGGGTGGCTTTGGATATAGTCCCTTCCTCAGCATCACAGATGGCAACATGCCAGGGACCAGGCCTGCCAGCCGTAGGATGCAGGTAATGGTGCTGCAATGTACCTGAGACCCAAAGAAAGGCTGGGGGTGGTTAATAAAGTCCTTGATCTTTCTTGCGCTTTAGCCAACTTAGTAAGTAGAGTGATCTTTGTTTAGGAGTGGGGGACTCGGTCTGCCAGAAGGGCTGTGATCCCCTTTTGTTAGGAGGATGGAAAAAAAAGCTGGGCCCATTCGTTTGTGATTGTAACGAATAGGATGTGGTCTCTAATCTGTTCTTTATGTTTTCCTGCAGACTGGGGCTGTCTCCCCCTTTGGGATGCTGGGAATGGTGAGTCCTAAAGTCTTTGTGTTCTTGCATCTCAGACACACTCTATGCTCTTAGATGTTATTTCCAAATGTGGCTCTCTGGAATAGCTTTTGGGTAACCCTAGAATCTTCTTAAAGTTGATTTATTTATTTTGAGAGAGAGAGAGAGAGAGAGAGAGATTGAGAGAATCTCAAGCAGGCTCCCTGTTGCCTCAGTCTCACAAAGTGTGAGGTCATGATCTGAGCTGAAGTCAAGAGTCAGTTGCTTAACTGACTGAGCCACTCAGGTGCCCCTAGAATCTTTCTATAGTGTTTGCACAGCTTTTGGTCTGTTGTGTGCTCTGAGTCCTGTGAGTTAAAGGTGCTTATTGACTCCTGCATTCTAGAAACGATACCTCTAAGGAAAGTGTGATTGCCTAGCAAAGTTTGTCTTTCCGAGGATGGAGATGGAATTGAAGGGCCAACCAGAAATGGCTTTTTAGAAGTTTTCTGTTTGTTTTTTACTATTTCGTGCCCATTCATTCACTTGGGTGTGCTTCTTAAAGGTCGGGGAAATAGGTCAGTCAGGAGAAAGAAAATGGAATCAGAGCAGCCATAGAGACTGAGGAAGAAGGCAGCAGTATGTGGGAAGGGAAACCTGGAGCAGAACATTCCATGTACTGGCCATGCTAATGAAGAGGCAGGGCAGTTGCTCCGTGTGAGGAAAGAGGAAAAAGGGAATGTGTAGCCATGTCTAGTGGGTACCTAAACAAGATCATCAGAGCACTGACTTTGCTTTCTTGACTCTGTTTTCCATGTCTTTGCTGCAGTCGGGTGGCTTCATGGACATGTTTGGGATGATGAACGACATGATCGGGAACATGGTGAGACTCTTGCCCCATACGCTTTCGCAGACTTGTTCTCAGTGATAGCTGGCAACACCTTGGGTCCTCTGGGGCAGGGCAGGGAAGAGTGTGCTGCTGGTGAAGGGCTCAAGCTAGCTAAAGTCATTGAACCCAGAGAATATTGGGTTCCCTTATCTGCTCTCGTGCCTGACTATGAAGCAGCAGTAGCAGTCTTGCTAAGCATGCAATTAAGACTCAGTCTCTTAAGGTCCTTCTCGTTTATTGTTGGACAGGAATTTGGGAGGCACTGATGAGGCCTGATGTTTTCTCGTTTCCCATGTTTAGTAAGATACGGACAGGAACAGGCAGCTGAAATGTGGGAACCCTTCTCCAGAGGGACCATTCAGTCCTGCCATGTGCTTTCCTCCACAGGAACACATGACAGCCGGAGGCAATTGCCAGACGTTTTCATCCTCTACTGTCATCTCCTACTCCAATACGGGTGACGGTGCCCCCAAGGTCTACCAGGAGACGTCAGAGATGCGCTCGGCACCAGGCGGGGTGAGTTGAAGGGCCTCTGATATCCGAGATAAAGCAGAATTGAATGACATGCGCAGAAACTCTGGCTTCTTTTTTCATAAGTGGGTTGGGGGTGGTTTGTCTGTCCCGGCTTGGTATAGCCAGGCTTTGGAAGGGGCAGCTGAGCATGCTGTGGTCTGCCTCGTCCCAGATCCGGGAGACTCGCAGGACCGTACGGGACTCGGACAGTGGGCTAGAGCAGATGTCCATCGGGCACCACATCCGAGACCGGGCTCACATCCTCCAGCGCTCCCGAAACCACCGCACAGGGGACCAGGAGGAGCGGCAGGATTATATCAACTTGGATGAGAGTGAGCTTTCCTTCCTGCTCATCACCCTCCCGGCTTCTGGGCGGGGGGCCACTGGTCCAGTTCCTACAAGCTAGGAGATATCAATGAGCTTTCTCTCCCTTCTTCTGTAGATAATTTCTTGGCAAAGTTATGAATGGGCCTCCTAGTCTTGCCTCACTTGAGCCCTGTCAGCTTTAGGGGCTAAGTCAAGTACTGAAAATCTTGGAGAGGCCAACTGTCAGGATCGATCTTCTTTCTCTTTTTTTTTTCTCCTCAAGTCAAGAAACATCTATGAAATACTTATTGTGTGCATGGGACTATGCTCCTTCATAATTATTCCCTTTCTGATTTCTTTCTTGAGTAGTCATGCCTCAGATTTGCTGGTGGCTTCCATATTGGAATCGCTATTGGCTATTAGCTTGTTCAACCATACTGAACCCCAGATTACTAAGAAAAGAAATTGTTGCTGTCCCTCAACATGTCCCCACGCATAGTTTTAGCCTTTGCCCTATTTCTTCATCTGAGAGGGTTGTGGTTCATGTTTGCATCTGCTTCTGGAAGCCAGCCTATATATTTAAATGTCGCATCTGGTCTCCATGGTCTTAGGTGAGGCTGCCGCATTTGATGATGAATGGCGGAGAGAGACATCCCGATTCAGGCAGCAGCGCCCTCTGGAGTTTCGACGGCATGAGGCTTCAGGGGGTGGGGGTCGAAGGGCTGAGGGGCCTCCCCGCCTGGCCATACAGGGACCTGAGGACTCCCCCTCCCGACAGTCCCGCCGCTATGACTGGTGAAGGCCCTAGGCCTCTCTTGTAAGTATTGAGGGGGAGGAATTATAAGGTGTCAAGCCCGAAGGGGAGGGGGGTGAGGAGCGTACCTGTGCACATTCCTTTGCTATGAGGCAGGAGTCCAGGAGCCCAGCAATTACTGCCTTTGATGGTGTAAGTTTTAGTTGGCTGTCCCTGAAATACAGGATTAAACCCAACTCCTGGCCTTCCCATTTTGTCTTTCTTTTGACTTGCTCTTCTCTCTCTCTTTTCCAGGTACAGGCCGAGAGGCTGAGAAATCAACCCCTGACATAACTTTTTCCCCTCCAACTCCCACTCCCAATTTAATATTAAATTAACAGGCAAGCTGGCCCCCACCTCTCCCTGGGGGTCTCAGGGAGAACCTTTCACTGCCCCCTTTACCTTTTTCCTTCTTTAATCCCCTACCATGATGACTACACTTCTCCTGTATCTGCTAACTTGATTTTTCATTCTGCTGCTCCATCGTTGAGCCTCTTCACCTTCCCCACTCTACCCTTGCCATGCATTGAAGGGGCTTTGGGGTGAGCTCTGGGCTTAGGGGCTTTCTCAATCCCTTGGCTACCCTGGATCTTTGCCCACCTCCTCCCCAGATCCCCCACTTCAGAGGCCATAGCCCTCATCCAGGGCTGTGTGTGGAGGGACAGGACTGGCTCCCACCCCTTCCTCCCTTCCCACCCCCTGCACATCACAAAAACCTTCCCTACACCTTTCTCTGCCTTTATTTTTTGATTTGTGCAACTTGTAACTAGGTGTTTATGGAATAAAGGAGAATGGGGAAAAAAAAGACCAAGTAGGATTCTGGCTTTACTTTGGATCTCTTCCCTGTTCAATTTCAACCCTCCTGTCTTCTAGTTACCCTCTTACCTTCCCTCGGTCTCCACGTGTGGCCTTCCTAACTAGAGTTCAAGCCCAGCACCTCAGTGGTAACAACAGGGGGCCTGTCAGAGCCCTGGCAGGTGCACAGCAGCCCCAGAAGTTGGCTGGGCGAGGCTCAGGGGTGAATACCTAAGCAGCTGTCTTGCTGGCTGTCTCCCTTGCTTTTACGGTAACTTCACGCGTCTGGGAGAATGCAAGGCCTATCTCATAGGTGCCTGAGGAATTTGCGCCCCTTGTCCCTTGGGCACAGTTTCTACCCTGGACTGTGGGTGAGAATGCGTGTGGTACCGAGCAGGAGGGCACAGGCCTTCGAGGGGGAGGCCCTTTGGGGTTAACAATGTTCTTCCACCCTCAGTTGTTGAGAATTTGAGCCCGGGAAAGAGACCAGAGATGAAAACCAACCTGGAACCTGAGCAGTACTAGAAGGGCCTGAGGCACTCAAATTTCTCAAGACACTCACTCTTGGCTTGCCCTGGCTCGGCCAAGTGGGTCACTCTGTTCTTGGGAACTTACTCAATATGGTAAATGCTTGTCAGGGTCTGGTGATGGTAGCTTTATAAAAATCTTTGGTTCTTTGCAGTTTATGGTCAATTAAAGTCAAAGAAACCAAATAGCACGGGCACCTGGCTGCCTCAGTCAGTACAGCCTGTGACTCTTAATCTCAGGATTGTGAGTTCAAGCTCCACGCTGGGTATAGAGCTTACCTAAAAACAAACAAACAAAACAAAACACACACACAAAACAACCCCAGGCTCTGGCTCCACTCAGGGAAGGGTCTTTCCCATGTCTTCAGTGAACAAACAGATTCAAGAGGATCTGTCAAGTAGCTGAACAAGCAGAGGGATGAAGTGGAGAGCAAATACCTTGCACTAATGGCCTATTCCATCCAGGACAGGTGCCAAGTCTCATTACATAGCGCTGGTGAAGATGTATGACCCCAGCCCTGTGGCCAAAAGAATCCAGGAATCTCAGAAGTCAAACAAGTACAGGCTGCCCCTGCTATCTGAAAGCAGAGGGTTCCTGTGAAAGCTTTCATAAGCCGAAATGGCATAAAGCAAACCAATTACCGTTAACTTCTTTGGAAAAATTTTCAAGCATTCCCAGACCCCCAAAATAACCTCTTGAATTTTTCTGAAACCATCTTGCTAAAGGACGCACAAAACAAAGAGATAAGCACAGATGTGCACAGACCGTTCAGAGCTAGGCCTGATGCAGGGACGCTGAGTATAATTCCGGGGTAAGGAGCGAGGTGATCGCACTCTGGCCATCGACATGGGCTACTTCTATAACTTGCTGCAAAACCGTGCTGAAAGCTATTTTCGCTTTGTCTTGTAAAAGCAAACCCCCCCTTTGCATTTCCTTGTGTTAGCCCAAACCAGTCTTATGTACGTGTGAAGTGGCGTGATGTGGTGAACTTGTAAAAGGCGAGGGGTGCCTGTTCTAGATAATTCATCTCCACCTGAATTGCTGAATTGTAGATGATGGGACTCAAAGCATCCACAGTCCTCAGTCCCAAGTGTCAATCTGTGCTCTGTCCAGACAGACACCTATTTTCTTCCTCTGGGAGTGGGAGCAGCTTTTGTGAGTCTACTGTGGAACCCACAAGACTTGTAAAAATGCCCCGAGGCTGGGTCCTTGGCTCTGCCAACTTAGCCCTGTGGTCTTAGGCAGGTCATTCACTTCCCTGAAGTTCCCTGCTTGCTGTAAAATCTTAGGCTATAGTTCATGGCCAACCTGGATTTCACAATATCCACACTCACAGGTATGGTTCTGAGTGGGGGCTGGAGCAGGACAAGGGTTACCCTGATTTCAATCTAGGTGAGTCAACCTAGTGTTTCACAAGTTCTCCCATGTGGGGCCTGGGTTTCAGACACATGAACTGATTTTCCCCCTTACTTCCTGCTCTTGGGTGAGGACCACCCTTCAACCCAGCACTTATTTGAGCCCCATGACTGGTTCTCAGCAGCGATCTGTGGTGGGGGGTTACTTAGCAACAGCCACCTAATGAGGTGCTCAAGAACCAGCCCACAGGCCCTTGTCAACCTGTCTGCCACGTGGGGGTGGGGGCCAGGGGCCAGAGGTGGAAGGGGAACTCTCAGAAAGGAAGCTGGTATTTTATTTCTGGTCAACTCTCCAACTGGGCCCAGCCTCATCCAGAGGACATGGTTAGACTCATTAGATTATTTCCCCCATGGCTGAGATTTGGCTGGAGATTAAGTTACCTACAGCATGAGTATGACCTGTCTCAATCACTTAGCTAATGATCAGGAAAAATTCTTAATCTCTCAATATCAGTTTCCTACTTTGTAAAGTGGGCCTTTTTGGCACTTGCTGATGGCAGTGGAGACATGGGTCCATACCGCAGAACTGAGAAGTGTGTGTTAGTACAGAGAAAGCATTTGACACGGTGCATGGGATACAAATGACTGATTTCTCCCTGATGACCCTTCGATGCTCTTTGGTGGTCCTCATCTCTGTGTCCATCCTAAAATACTCCCAGACCCAACCTGGAAATCATCATAATGGCCTCAGTCCTCTGTGCTCCCAGCTACCAATTATTATCTTTTGCCCTTACCATACCTCAGCTTTATAGACCAACAAGTAGAAGCAAATGTTTTGGGCCACTCTGACCCAGACCTGCTTGCAGTTTGGGATGTTTTCCTTCCTGTGGTAACAAAGGGCGCAGTGTTCTACTAACACCGTTTATCCAATGTTCCCTTCCCCCATCCTTCTGCAATCCAATGTCCAAGTCACACACTAGTTATCCAGAGAACCGTGAGTTGATCCACAATGATAACCCAGTATTCCGGTCTTCCAACCAACATACTCCAAGTCATACCTGCCCTGCCCTGATGCTCCCAGTCCTGGGCATCGGAGCATCCCAAGGGCTGAGGGAGCAGCAAGGGTCAAGGATTCTTTCTCCCAAGCCATTCTAGTTGGGATAGAGATTTAAAAAAAAATAGCCTTTATTTCTCTCCTCCTTAGACATTACTGGGGTCTTCAAATAGGAGGGGTGGGGTTTAGGTAGGGCTGCATTGGAAGCTGGGGAGGTGAAGATAGGGACAGTTAGGCACAGGGGTGGGGTGCTAAAAGGTAAGAGAAACAGGAGACTAGGGACATGGGGAGGGAAGACTTTGGGTAGTTGGTTCCCCCAAGCAGCCTCTCAGGTAGCCTCCATCCCCGAGGAGAGTCTATGGAGGGCACAGAGCTGGCATGGCGTGAGAAACGTGCACGGAGGTACCTGGGATGCAGACGGCTGGCAGAGCTGCTATGGAAGGTGGACAGAGAGCACTGACAGCTCTGAGCCTTCCCGTCCTTAAATGTCCGCCCTTAAACTCTGGGGAGACAAGGACAAGCCGGTAGTGCTTCTCCCTCTGGGCTCAACCCTCCCTGTCTGGCCCCCACTCCAGGCTCCAAACGGTCCCTGGTATAAGTTAGCACTCCAAGTTCCTTGCCCCTTCTCTGCTTCTTAGGATTTTTTTTCTTCCCTGAAGACCTTATCTTTTGCATAGGAATAGGGTGCTGCCCCCAGGCTCCCTAGGCATCCACCCCATCCTCTTCATCTGCTGTCACCTGCCCCCTGGAGAGCTTGCAGGGTCTGGGGAATTACCTCAAAGATGTAAGTGTTTTCCAGCAGCCTACTGAGTGTCTGTGGCTAGGACATTTTGATACATGAAGCTGGAATATAGGAGAGGGGGCATGGGAAAAGGCCCTAGAGGTGGATTTGAGTCTTTAAAAAGAGGGAGCAGAAATACCTTAGAAAAGGTCAAGGTCACACTGAGGTGGAAAATATTTTTTTTAATGTTTATTCATTTTTTAAGATTCATTTTTTTAAATGTTTATTCAGTTTGGAGAGACATAGAGAGCCAGTGGGAGCAGTGGGGGAGCAGAGAGGGGGGAAAATACAGAACCTGAAGCCGCTCCAGGCTCCTAGCTGTCAGCACAGAGCCCGATGCAGGGCTTGAACCCACAAACTGTGAGATCATGACCTGAACTGAAGTCAGATGCTTAGCCAACTGAGCCACCCAGGCGCCCCATAAATATTTACTCATTTTTGAGAGACAGAGAGAGACAGAGCAAAAGTGGGGGAGGAGCAGAGAGAAAGGGAGATACGGAATCTGAAGCAGGCTCCAGGCTCTGAGCTGTCAGCACACAGCCCAACTCGGGGCTCCAACTCACGGACCAGACCATGAGATCTTGACCTGAGCTGAGGTTGGATGCTCAACCAACTGAGCCACCCAGGCGCCCCTAAAGTGGGAAATGGTTTGATGGAAAGATTCTTAGAATACTGGTGAATTTAGCGAATGTGTGTGTCGGGGGGCAAAATTCCCAATTCACAGGGAACATGGCAGGGAAGGACAGAAGCTGATTCCCAATTCACATAGACCTTAATGTAAGCAAACTCAGTGTATGATATGATTGATAAAAATAACATTTTTAGGGGTACCTGGGTGGCTCAGTCTGTTAAGTGTCTGACTTTGGCTCAGGTCAGATCTCATGTTCGTGGGTTCGAGCCCTGCATCAGGCTCAGTGCTTACAGCTAGCTCAGAGCCTGGAGCCTGCTTCCGGTTCTGAGTCTCCTTCTCTCTCTGCCCCTCCCCCTCTCCTGCTCTGTCTTTCTCTGTATCAAAAATAAATAAAACATTTAAAAATTAAAAAAAAAAATTTTTAGAATTAGAGACCTTGCAGATCATCTTCTCTGGATGTCACCAAATGTGGAAGCAGATGGGCATCACCACCCTGGACCTACTGAAGCAGAATCTTGAGGTTGGAGAGGATTCTGCACAGCTTAGCAACAGTTACAGATATCATCCAAACCCCCGCTCCTATGTCACTGCTTAAGAAACAGAGGTAACTTGTTGAACATCATGCAGCAAGCTAGCTAGCAGCACTGCAAGAGCCAGGACTCAAAATCCAGACTGACAAAGGAAACTAATATGCTGTACAGAATGAGTCACCATGGCGTTCCTTAAATAGTTTCTTGGTGATTTCTAAAAACTTTTATACTAAGGGCAACTGTGTGGCTCAGTTGGTTAAGCATCAGACTTCAGCTCAGGTCTTGTGGTGCACAAGTTCAGGCTCTCTTCTGTCAGCATGGAGCCGGCTTTGAATCCTCTGTCCCTCTCTTCCTCTCTCTGCCCCTCTCAAAAAAAAACATTAAAAGAAACCATTTAAGATGTACTCAAGTAATAACATTGTTTAAAATGATGAATACCAGTAGCCCAGTATGCCTGTTTTTTAAATCTTGTATTTTTTTTTAAGTTTATTTATTTAGAGAGACAGAGAGAGGTTGGGGGAGGAGTGGAGAGAGGGGGAGAGAGAATCCCACACAGGCTCCATGCTGTCAGTGCAGAGACTAATGTGGGGCTTCAACCCACAAACTGTGAGATCACAACCTGAGCTGAAATAAAGTCAGGCACTCAACTGACTAAGACACCCAGGTGCCCGTGTGTGTGTGTGTGTGTGTGTGTGTGTGTGTGTGTGTGTGTGTGTGTGTATGAGAGAGAGAGAGAGAGAGAGAGAGAGAGAGAATGAAATTATACATGAGAGCAGCTCTTTCAGCATAATGCCTTTGAGATTCAATCATGCTGTTGCATGCATTGATAGTTTACTCTTTTTTATTGCTGAATAGTATTCTAATTGTTTGCCTATAATCTGTTTATCCATTCACCTGTCCGAGGACATTCCAGTTTCGTTTTAGGCAATAATGAACAGAGCCGCCATAAACATTGGTGTACGTGTTTTGTGTGAACATGTTTTAATTCCTTTAGGAATGAAATAGAGTGGGATTGTGAGCTCATATGGTAAGAAAATGCCATATTCAGATAAAGAGCTAGTATCCAAAATCTACAAGGAACTCACCAAACTCTACATCCAAAAAACCAGTAACCCAGTGAAGAAATTGGCAGAAGACATAAACAGACACTTCTCCAAAGAGGACATCCAGATGGCCTACAGGCACATGAAACGATGCTCAACATCACTCATCATCAGGGAAATACAAGTCAAAACCACACTGAGATACCACCTCACGCCAGTCAGAGTGGCTAAAATGAACAAATCAAGAGACTATAGATGCTGGCGAGGGTGTGGAAGACGGGCACCCTCCTGCACTGTTGGTGGGAATGGAAACTGGTACAGCTGCTCTGGAAAACAGTGTGGAGGTTC
Organism: Suricata suricatta; assembly: GCF_006229205.1. Classification (NCBI taxonomy): domain Eukaryota; kingdom Metazoa; phylum Chordata; class Mammalia; order Carnivora; family Herpestidae; genus Suricata; species Suricata suricatta. Next base: position 97,636,554 of record NC_043709.1, read on the forward strand.
CTCAAAAAACTATCCATAGAACTCCCCTATGACCCAGCAGTAGCACTGCTGGGGATCTACCCAACGGATACAGGAGTGCTGATGCATAGGAGCACATGTACCCCAATGTTCATAGTGGCACTTTCCACAATAGCCAAATCATAGAAAGAGCCTAAATGACCATCACCTGATCAATGGATCAAGAAGATGTGGTATATATATACAATGGAATACTCTATGGCAATGAGAAAGAAGGAAATCTGGCCATTTGTAGCAAAGTGGATGGACCTCGAGGGTGTCATGCTAAGCAAAATAAGTCAGGCAGAGAAGGACAGATAGTATATGTTTTCACTCATAGGTCTAACAGGAGAAACCTAACAAGGGACCATCGGAAGGGGAAGAGAGGGAAAAGAAAATTCGGGAGAGAGAGGCAAATCATGAGAGACTCTTGAATACTGAAAACAAATGGAGGGCTGAAGAGGGAAGAGGAAAGGGGAAGAGGGTGATGGTCATGAAGGGGGGCACTTGTGGGGAACTTGTGGAAAGCAACTTGGAAATAAACTATTAAAAATTTAAATAAAAGAAAATGCCAAACTTTTCCAGGGTGGCTGCACCATTTTGCAGTCCTGACAGCAACCTAAGAGAGCCCAGGTTGCTTTACATCCTCTCCAGTAATTAGTATTGTCAGTTTCTATTTTATTTTACCCCATTCTATTAAGTGTGTAGGCGTTCTTCTATTTATTCTAATAAACATCTTGTCATGGTTTTAATTTGTACTTCCCTAGAGAGTGATGATGTTGAGTATCTCTTCATGTGCTTATTTGCCATCATTATAGCCTCTTTGGTGAAGTGTCTAAGTCTTCCTGCCATTTTTCAAAATTGGCTTATTTCCTTGCTGTTGAATTTTGAGAGGTCTTTATATACTTTGGTTAGAAGTCCTTTGTTAAATAGGGATTTGCAACTAATTCTCTCCCATTCTGTGGCTTGTCTTTTTTTTCCTCTTGACATTTTTTTTTTCAAAGCAAAAATTGTAATTGAGATGAAGTCCAATAGTTAACTACTGTTTTCTTTTATGTCACATTTTGGGTGTCATGTCTAAGAGCACTTTGCCTAACTCTGGATAACTAAGATTTTCTCCTATGTTATCTTCCAAAAGTTTTATAGCTGTACATTTCATGTTTACATCTCTTCTTGGATTTTTTGATAGCTTGTGGCTTTCAAGGAGTTGGTCCATTTCATTTAAATTGTTGAATTTATGTATGTAGGATTGTTTGTAATATTCCCTTACTAACCTTTTAATGTCTGTGGGGACTCTAGTGATGTCTCCTCTTTTATTCTTTTTTAAGTTTTTTAAAGTTTTGTTTTTATGTAATCTCTACACTCAACGTGGGGCTCGAACTGACAACTCCTAAGGTTGAGTCACATATTCTACTGACTGAGCCAGCCAAGTGTCCCCCCTCCTTCTATTCCTGATATTAATATTTCGTGTCTTTTTTGTTTTTTAATTTTATTATTTTTTTAATTTTAATTTTGGGGTAACTGTGTGGCTCAGTTGGATAAGTGTCCAACTTTTGATTTCAGCTCAGGTCATGACCTCACAGTTGGTCAATTTGAGGCCCAGGTTGGGCCTGAGCTGACAGTGCAGGGTCTGCTTGACATTCTGTCTTCCTCTCTCTCACAACCCTGAATTAAAAGTCACACACTCTACCAACTGAGTCAGCCAGGTCCCCTTCAATTTCACTAATTGAAACTCTTATGTTTTCCTTCTGCTTGCTTTGTGTTTGTTTTTGCTGTTCATGTACCTTCTCAAGGTAGAATTATAGATTGTTGACTTGAGACCTTTCTTTTCTAATATAAGATTTTGATGTTATCATTTTTCATCTAATCATTGCTTTAACTACATCCCACATATTTTGCTATTTTGTAGTTTCCTTTTTGGTAAGTTCACAATATTGTCTAATTTCTCTTGGGACGTCCTACTTGGTCTATGGGTTATTTAAAAGTATGTTGTTTAGTTTTCATGTGTTTGGAGATTTCCCTGTTATTTTTCTGTCCTTGAGTTCTAGTTTTAATTCCATTATAGTAATGGAAACCGATTTGACAATAAATTATTTAAAAAAAAAAGAAAAAAATAATTCCATTATGGTAAGAAAGTATACTTTGTAGGACTTCAATTCTTTTAAATTTGTTGAGGTTTGTTCTATGACTGAGGACATAATTTATCTTGGTAAATGTGCACTTGAAAAGAAATTGTGATTCTGCTGTGTTGAGGACTTGTTCCACAGATTTCAGTTAGATCCTGTTGGCTGACGGCATCATTTACTTCCATATACTTCTATCATCTGCTAATTTTACTTGTTCTGTTAGTTACTGGGAAAGGAGATTTGACATTTTTGACTATAATAGTGGACCTACGCATTTTTTTCTTTGATATCTATCAGTTTTTGCTTCATGTATTTTGGAGCTCTGCAGTTAGACACAGAAACATTTAGAATGATATCTTCTTGGAAAATCAAACTTTTCTTCATTATGTAGTGTTTTTTTTTATCCCTGGTAACTTTCTTTCCTCTGAAGTTAATTTGCCTGATATTACTATAGCTTCTTCAGGTTTCTTTTGATTAATATTTTTATGGTATATGTCTTCCCATTCTTTTACTAAAATGAATTTTTTGGAGCCAGAATATAATTGGATCTTTTGTGGTTTTTAAAAATCCATTTACATAATCTTTAAATTGATGTATTTAGGTTATTTACATTTAATATAAGTATTAATATGGTCAGATTTACTTCTATAATTTTATTATGTTTGTTTGGTCCTCTGTTTGTAATTCAGCTATCTCTACTTTCCAATCTTCTTTTGGTTTATTTGGATATTATTTAGTATTCCACTTTGTTTTCACTAAATTTTTCTTTTAGTTTTTTTTAAATGTTTTTTATTTATTTTTGAGAGACAGAGAGAGACAGTGCAAGTAGGGGAGGTACAGAGAGAGAAGGAGATACAGAATCGGAAGCAGGCTCCAGGCTCTGAGCTAGCTGTTCGCGCAGAGCCTGATGCGGGGCTCAAACCCACAAACCGTGAGATCATGACCTGAGCTGAGGCCGGATGCTTAACCGACTGAGCCATCCAGGCGCCCCAGGTTGTTTTTTTTTTTTTTAAGTGTTGTTCTAGGGCAGGAATGGCAAGCTTTTTTTGTAAAGGGCCAGATAACAAATATGTTGGCCTTTGTAGGTCACACAATGTCTGTTGCAACACTCAACTCTGGTGCAGTAAACTGGTGTGGCCGCTATGGAAAACAGTATGGAGGTTCCTCAAAAAGTTAAAAATAGAACTACCCTGGGGTGCCTGGGTGGCTCAGTCGGTTAGGCCTCCGGCTTCGGCTCAGGTCAGATCTCATGGTCGTGGGTTCGAGCCCCGCATTGGGCTCTGTGCTGACAGCTAGCTCAGAGCCTGGAGCCTGCTTCCAGTTCTGTGTCTCCTCTCTCTGCCCCTCAACCCTCTCGTGCTCTGTCTCTCTCAGTATCAAAAACAAATAAAACAACAAAAAAAAATTAAAAAAAAAAAAGAACTACCCTATGATCCAGTAATTGCACTACTGGGTATATACCCCCAAAATACAAAAATACTAATTCAAAGGGATACATGCACCCAAAGGGATACAGGCACTCCTCAGGAATGCCCTATGTTTATAGTGGCATTATTTACAATAGCCAAGATATGGAAGCAGCCCAAAGAGTCCACTGACCGATGAATGAATAAAGAAGATGTTGTATGTATACACAATGGAATATTATTCAGTTATAAAAAGAATGAAATCTTTCCATTTGCAATGACATGGAGCTAGAGAGTATTAGGCTAAGCAAAATAAGTCAGAGAAAGACAAATGCCATATAATTTCACTCATATATGGAATTTAAGAAACAAATGAGCAAAGAGAAAAGAGAGAGAGAAGCCAAGAAACAGACTCTTAACTAGTGAGAACAAAGTGATGATTGCCAGAGAGGAGGTGCGCTGGGGGATGGGTGAAATAGGTGATGAGGATTAAGGAGGACCTTTGTCGTGATGAGTACTAGGCAATGTACGGACTTGTTGAATCACTATATTGTACACCTGAAACTACTATAACACTATATGTTCTCTCTGTTGGAATTAAAGCAAAACAAAACATCTGGTGCTGTAGTGTGAAAGTAGCCACAGACAATATGTAAATGAGTAAGCTGTAATTATGTTCCAATAACATTTTATTTACAAAACAAGTAGTGGGCTGGATCCAGTCTGTGGAATATGACTTACTAACCCCCGCGGTAGGGATTATAAAATACACTTACCATAGTCCACTTGTATACTTCACCACTTCAAATTAAATGCAGGCTTTACCACTATGTAGGTCCCTTTATTGTCTCTCCTTTAGGTTGCAATTATCCAATGTATTACATTTACAAATGCTGAAAACCCCATCACAGTTTCATAATTTTTACTTTCAACTGTTATAGACATGTTAAAGAACTTAAGAGGAGAACAATCAATATTTACCATTTCTGTTGCTCCTCCTTCTTTATGTCCTCAGTGTCCTCTGTTATCATTTTCCTCTTCTTCTGTTTGAAGAACTTCCCCTAGCATTTCTTTCATAGCAGCTCTGCTGGTGACAGATCCTTATGCTTTCCTTCACCTAAGAATATCTTTATTTTATATTAACTTCTGAGTGACATTTTCATTGGATATAGAATTTTGAGATGACACGTTAATTCCAGCACTTTAAGTGTTGTTCCAGTTCCCATAGTTTCTGATGAGAAATCTGCAGTTCCCTGAGTCATTGTTCCCTTATATGAAATGGGTTGTTTTCCTCTAGATATTCTTTGGCTATTTTGCTTTCTTTTTTTTTCTTTTGGATATTTTTCTATGTCTTTAATTTTCAGCAATTTGATTATTATGTTTGGTCATAGGTTTCTTTGAGTATATTCTGTTTGCTGATCACCAAGCTTCTTGATTCTGTGTTTCTGCCAAATTTGGGACCAAACATTTTACCCAAGATCTCTTCCAACAATTTTTCTAAATCATATTTTTTCTCCTCACCTTCTGGGACTCTGTTGACACAAATGTTAGATCTTTTCGTCTTGTCCCGAAGGTCTCTGTGGGTTTTTTTTTTTAAGTTTCTTGTTTGTTGTTTAAGCTGCATAATTTATATTATCTTCAAAGTCATTTCCATTCTGCTATCCAGTAAATATTTTATCTTGGTTAATCCTATTTTTCAATTCTAAAATTTCCACTTGGTTCTTCCTTATGTCTTCTATTTCTTTACTAAAACTTTCAATCTTCCCATTTGTTTCAAAAGCATTCTCCCTTTCTTCTTCCGGTATAGTTATACTAACTGCTCTGAAGTCTATTTTACATTCCAACATTTCTGTCATCTCTGGGTTGGTTGTATTTTTCTTGGGGAGTTCTTTGTATGCTGAGTAATTTGAGTAATTTTATATTGTATCCTGGATATTTTGAATATTGTTTTGAGCCCCTGTGTCTTATGAAAATCCTAAGTGAGAACATTTTTTGTTTTAGCAAACTATCAACCAGGTTTGGTTCAAGTAGCAAACTACCTTCTGTGTACAGTGGTTCCAGTGTCAGTTTAACTTGGTTTGTGGTGCTATCTCCGTCAGTCGTTTATGTGTGCCACCCAGTGGTCAGTCAGACCTAGGCAGTGGTCCACCCTGTGGCTCGATTCATAAAACTTTGGTAAGATGTTTAAGATCAGCTCTGTGCTTGTGCAGCTTTGAGGTGAGCCCAAGAGTTCACACACAACTCTGTGGGACTCTTGATTTCCCTCCTCTCTGTGATCAGACCCTCTGATTCTCTGGTTCTTCTTTTCCCAATCCTTTGACCAAAAAAAAAATGGGGCTTTGGTTTCTCTGCTTTGCTGAGCATTTCCCACTATGTGTCCGGGCTAAGCATCAAGAGAACAAAGAAAGAAAAAAGAGGGATTTGATTCATACCCTTGAGACCACAGATTCTGTGGTCAAAGGAGTTCTTCCTCGGTTTTCAGTGCCTGGGCAGCCACGGTTGCTGTCATTGTGCTACTAAAGCTCCACCACGGTACTGCCTGGGGCTAAAGGTGACAGAGAAGGAAAACACAAAAGCAACAAGAGATTCCCCCACTCTCAGACCCTTAGAAGTCCTTTTCCTGCTTCTCAGACCTGCAATAGAGGGCTCCAGGAGGAGCTCTTTCCATTCATACCATGGTTTCCATTCAAACCTTCCAGGTTTGGGGCAGCCTTTGAGTACATTCTGGGCAATAATGGAGGCAGGGGGAGGGCATGGTAAACTCACCACTGGTTTCATGGAAATTCAAATTCTGGTTCCTTTCTCCCTCTACCATTTAGTTCTCTGAAATCTCAGATAGCTGTCCCATCCATTCCGTACAGGAACATGGGAGTGATGGGTGTGGGGTGTGCCTTCTCCACTTATGCTGTGTGTGATCCTGAACAAGTTACATAACCTCTCTGTACCTCTTTTGTTATCTTTAGAAGAGGATAATAATGGTATCAACCTCAGTAGGTTCTTGTGTGGATTAAATGAGTTTATATACATAAAGCACTTAGAATAGTGCTTGACTACAGTAAGCACTTAAATGTCTGTATAATCATTAGCAAGTATCATAAAAAGGTTGGAAAACTGAGACAGGCAAAAAGACAAAAATCAAGCAAAACCTCAATGCCAAGAGGTGTAACATATACATTGTGGTTTATTCTATTTCAGATTTTCTCAGTCAAGGTATATTTACCAATTCATTGAATAGACAAATGAACATTTAAGTAAAAGAATAGAATTATATTCCTTACCCCATTCCCCAAATTATTTGGGGAGAGGCAGTAGGTCACAGGATGAAACCCTTCTGCTTCCAGGTCTTCATCCCACTGTTCCTCCCACCCAACATGCTCATCCTCCCTCCCGTTTCAGGCTAACTGCCACGTGCACTTCTAGTTTCAGTGGAATGGCCACATCCTTGAAGAAGGCTTTCCTGACCCTGGGTTAGATGTAGATCCCTATGTTAAATGCTTTCATGACACCCTATACTTCTTAGCACTTACCACACTTTTAATTATATAACCATATATTAAGAACCTCAAAGGACGAGTCAAGTCTTCTCTCTTGTCCTGTACTTAAAGTTTTACCTTTGCACATCTTTCTCTTCCAGATGGTGACCTTGGCCTCCTTAGCTGTCCTCCAAGGCCCTTGCAGTAGAGACCTTTTCAGCTGATCCAAGTTGGCACTAATCTAGGTAAATCTGCTTATATAAATGGAACTTCACAGCTCAGAGTGGAGTCAAAGAGGGCGGGGAAGGGATATTTCCAGTCCACATTCTGGAGATTCTAATTCAGTAGGAACTGGGGTGGGAGCAGGGTCCAGGAATATATATTTTCAAGAACTCCCCTGATGTTTCTGATGCTGGTGGCCTACAGCCCGGAGTAGGAAAATTCCAAAATGGCCTCCAATGATCTCTGCCTTCTGACAGTCACTAGACTGAACCTGGTGACTAGTAGAAGTAATGCGATACCTCTTCCACAGTTAAGCTACAGTACTGATTCTGCTTTCCTGATGTGGTCTCTCTGGCTCTTGCTCTGATGGAGAGGGTTATCTGGGCTGCCTCTGACCACCAGTCAGCCCGGCAATGAGGTCCTCAGTCCAGCCACCTATGAGGTAGTGAATCCTGCTGATAATCACGGAGTGTGGTGGGAAGCAGGGCCTTCCCATTGGAACCTTGAGATGATATGGCACCACCTAACACTTGGATTACAGCCTTAAGAAGGAAACTAAAGCAGAAAACAGTGTGCCCAGGTTCCTGAACCACAGGAACAGGAAAACAGATAATGTGTGTGGTTTTAAGCCACTAAATTTTAGAGTAATCTGTTACACAATGTTAGATAGATATTGAATAAACTGCCTAGACTGCCCCTCTAAGCTCCCATCCATGTTGGAAGATACATCTAAATGGAGAATTTCATTCAACAGGATTTCATGTATACTGACTGCAGACGCTGTCTTTGCTCGTTTTTTTTTTTTTTAATTTTTTGATGTTTTATTTATGTTTGATACAGAGAGAGACAGAGCATGAGAAGGGGAGGAGCAGAGAGAGGAGACACAGAACTGGAAGCAGGCTCCAGGCTCTGTGCTGACAGCTGACAGCACAGAGCCTGACGCGGGGCTCAAACCCATGAATGTGAGATCTGACCTGAGCCGAAGTCAGAGGCTTAACCGACTGAGCCACCCAGGTGCCCCTGCTCTTCTTGTGTATAAAGATGTATACTGGTCCAATTGCTGTTTTTAGCATGGGAGGCTTTGGCTTAATCTTTTAAGTGTCACCTTTACATATGCATCAACTCTGAATTCTCATAAAGATAAGTCCTCTCCTCCTCCTCTCATCATAGTGCTCCAGCCCTAAGATCACCTTAGGGATCAGTATGAGAGTTTGCCAGCGATGATACGATTCTTGGTTGGAAATTTTCCTGGTGCTTTGTGCTTGATTATATGGACAGAATCATTAGATCCTGAACCAAATTTCATGGTCAAAAACTGATCCCCAAAATAATCTGCTTCCCCTTCTTCATGCCTTGGTAGCCAAGAGCCCCATCTTTGTAAGTCAAACACCAATTGTATTTGCATGTCCTTGTGAATGCGAATGGCCCCCCTCCTGCTTTGGGTGTTAAGCAAAACAGTCCCAGCTCAGCTCACAATAGACTTTGGAGCCCTCCACTGAAGGCTGGAGCTAAGAGAGGTCAGGAAAGTTATGGAGCCATTAGCTGGAACTAGCTTACAAAAAAACAAAACCCCAAGATTCTAAGTTCAAGTGAAAAGTTGGGGCAGAGGCAGGGGGGACAGGATCAAAGTGTCATGAATTAGCAAAACTTCTACACACTGGAGGGTGTGGGAGGAAAAAGGGGTTTATTAGAAACATTTTTTTAATGTTTATTTTTGAGAGAGAGGGTGTGTGCGCAGGCAAGTGGGTGAGGGACAGAAAAAGAGGGAAACACAGAATCTGAAGTAGGCTCCAGGCTCTGAGCTGTCAGCACAGAGCCCAACGTGGGGCTGGAACTCACAAGCCATGAGATCATGACTTGGGCCAAAGTCAGACGCTTAACTAATTGAGCCACCAGGCGCCCCTCACCCAGCCCACTTTTAATTAAAACCTCAGGATCTCACTCCATTTTCTAACTGTATGACTGAGACCTTTAGCACCAGTAAAGAGTGGTCTGTCCTAAACCTCTGCCTAGAGGATAACACAACCTCTGGAAAGCAGCTTGGTCAATCCTGCGACCCTCAGGAGGCAATCGCTTCGCGTGCAAGTGGGAGGGGGAGATTGTCCCTTACACGAGAGCTTCCCAATTCTAAAGAGTGCATAGCACTACACTAGACCAAGAAGACCGATCCTCCCAGCACAGAAAGCTCTGCCTTGGACAGCGGACAGGAGCCTGCTGCTTCTTACTGCGATCTCAGAGTTCTGTGTGGTTCTGATGCAAAACGTGAAGGTTATTGTAAACTCCTTCCCCTTGTATAATTCTAGAAGAAGGAAGGCAGGCTGAACTCAAGCTCCTTGAAAGAAGGGGCAGTGACTGTCATTTTGCATCTCCAGCGCTTATGACATGTTGGTACTAAGTATCCACTGCTTTTGGATGAGTGCTGGGAGACTGAGCAATTTGTCCAAAGTCATACAACTCAAGATCTAGGACTCCTCGCTCCTAGTCCTAGGCCAGGACTCAGCACACAGTATCTGGTTCTCTTCTTTTCCCAGTATTTTGCTCTTCCGAGCCACAAATATCAAAGACAGAAAGAAGATACCCATTTCAAGGCACATTTATAGATAGACTTCTCATAGATTTATTTCTGTTTCATGTTATATATAGATATATGTATAATATACTTTTTTTTATACAATCTATATCCCCTTCCCTTCCCCACCAAACTCACAAAAGGAAGTATAAATCCTTCCAGGATTGCCATCAGGCTTTCCAAGATAGCCAGGGCTAAGAAAGAACAATCTCTCAAAACCTCAAGAGACAGCTGTCCTTCTTAGGCTCTGGGGTCATTGTAGCAGCAGCATTCCCAGGACCCAAGCAGAGGAGAGAGGAAAAGGAAAAAAAAAACTGTAGTGTGACAGGATTCTAGGATGAAAGTGTCCAGTGACTCCTAAAATGGCAGGCTGGCTCCCAGAATTCTCTGGGTGGGAATAAAGGTGGGAGCCCTATGGCTCTTCAGATGCTGCCCAAATAGGCTGGGAATAAGGAGTACAAACTGGGCATTAAGCATGCAGGGGTGGAGTGGTATGAGAAGAAACACATGTGGGTTATGCTGGAGAAGCAGCCCCACCTACTCAATGACATATAATAAACAGGGATGGATGCTGCCCCTCCCCCCCATTAGAGAAGCAGGGGCAGAGTACAGCAGGGAGGTGGAGGGAGACAATGGGGCACATAAGAAAGCCACATAAAGCAAAAGCACCAACAAAAACATGACTTGTACTTGCCTCCTCCCTAGAGAAGGTGTGATATATGCTTGGGGGCCGCGGAGAGAAGAGGGAGGTTAAGGGTCGTGAACCTAGGATTATCAGCTGGCCAGGGGCACAGGAAGGCTCTTTGAGGACTCCTAAGGGACAGGCAGGCAGCTGGGACCCCACATCCCCAGGGAAGAAATGACAGTCCCTTCAGTTCGACTTGGACCAAATCTTGGCGCTCCCTCGGAGCCTGGCAAGGGGAAGAGAGAGAGAAAGGCTGCAGAGACTCCCCTAACGCCTGAGAGCTCCCCCCAGATCCTACCCCCACGCAAATGACTGAAGGGGTGAAGACAGCCAGGTCTCTAAAGTAAAAGCAGGGCACCCCAGAAGCAAGTGGCTCCTGCACAGTGGCTCACCCCTTGCCCTTGGAGGCTTTCTTGCTGGGCTGGCGCTGGTTGGTGCCAGGAGCAGGTTCCCTCAGCTCAGTCAGGTGTTGCTCAGGGTCCTGAGAGGTAGCCGCGGCGGCTGCTGCTGTTGTAACCTTAATGGTCTTTTTAAGGTTGGCGACCTGCCAGGATGAAAGAAATGGGGAATAGTGAGGGAGGTTCCAGGATCTGACAGTCCCTGCCTGCCTTGTCTATCTGCTACATCCACGGTCCAAACCCCTGTGCACAGGACGGCTGGCCCAGGCTGGGAGAACTGGGGTCCGCCCGGATCCCCTGCCTGCTCACCTCACTCTCGATCTGCTGCTTCAGGCCGAGCTGCTGCTCCTTGTGCTGGTTGGCCCGGCTCACCTGCTCCTCAATGCCTGACAGCACCACCTCACAGCCCACACACCTGTGCAGGTCGGGAACGGAGACGCGTCAGCGGAAGGCGGCTGTGATTACAGGCTCATGAAAGACACACTCAGAATACCCCACAGCCAAACCCTGGTCTGAGTTAGGAGCCCTTGCCGGGGCACTTGGAAACCACCGGGAGCCACAGAGGCATGCGGGTCGGGTAAGAGTGGAATGGGAAGTGCCTGGAGTAACGTGTACCGTGTGAGTAGGAACTAAAAACAAAACTGGGTAGATGCTGGAGGTAAAAAAAAGGTATTTTAATGAATTCGAGTTAGAAAAGTTAGACAAGAATACAAAGAGAAAAGCAGAAGTCGAAGAGACCCACGGAAGACATAGTGCCAGTGACAGGCCAATGCAATGAATCCAGTCCAAGACAGGTGACTGACATCCCAGTGAGGATCCTCTCAAGGGTACGACTCCTCCTCCCCTCCCCCAATTACTATACCAAGGACACCGTCCTGGCCTCTTGCTTCCCAGGCCTTCCTCTGCTCCCTTCTGCTCTCACAGGCCTTTAGAGGAATGAACTCATCTACCTTCATGCTACCACTGCAGCCCAGCCCAGCCCTCCCCCCTCCAAAAGACCTCCCCCTTTCCTGGAGTGAGAAGAGAAGAGAAGGAACAGGGCCAGGACTTGGGCCTCACCACTCCTGCAGGGTCCGAGCAATGGCACTGAGGTCCTGGCGCTGGATGTCCCGCCCGATGCTGTAGTCCACCTCCAGCCGCTGATTGCGCTGGTCCAGGGAGCCGCGGAGCACGTCGGCGTACACGGCCTCAATGACAAGGTCTTCCAGCTGCCGCACATTGCGCAGGGCCAGGGCTTCCAGCAACACTGCATATGGGATACACTGGGGCCCGGGGAGGTCGGGCTGGGCTTTGTGCGGTTCTGCAGCAGACAAGGGCTTCCAAGGTTTTCCCTTCCTTGCCCCTCCTGCCCAGGCTGCCCTACCTACTCTCCACTCCTACTCCTAAGTGATTTCTTCTAAAGGGCTGGCTCTAAAGCAAAATAAGTAAAAGCACTGCCACCTGAGACAACACTCTGAGAAGGACAGCCAGAAATAAAATATAAGATTTACATTCCCCCTCGACCTTATTCCTCCCACACCACAGAGAAAGTAAGTGACATCTGTCTGGGTGTCAATCCTCTGGCCACGGCTCAGGACGGTACACAGACCTTGGTCCAGATAAGCCCGACAAAACGGGAGTACGGGGAGTGGGAGGGGTCTGGAGCTACTGTGCATCCTTGATACTCCCTTCCTTCCAAAGAGCATCTCACAACACAGAGACGTATGATTTATGTAAAAGGACAAGAGACTCGAGTAATAATTGAGAGAATGTAGATACATGGAAGAGGAATATTTAATAAAAACCTGAACCTAACTTAGAAACCAACTTGACAATAAAGTATAATTTAAAAAAATTCCTAAAACAAACAAACAAACTGAACCTACAGAGATATTCTAGCAAATAGAAGACTAGCACTTCACCAGAAGAGAGAGTCTTGTTCTCAGATCTGAAAGCTGAGGCTGTTGGTGTGGGACTTTCTCTAGTGGGGAGAGTGGTTGTTAAACAAGCGAATAAACAAGCGAATGGCATCCCAGTTGCTACTTTGACCCAAAATGCAAAAAGTGTTGAGTGAAAAACAGAAACAAAACAGAAAACTAAGAGAATAAGATCCAGCTTGAAAGGCTATAAGTAGGAGTTTAGATACCTTGGAGGGACACGGTGGGGGTGGGGAGGCAGAACAACAGAGTGGACAAAGGCTGTCTGAGTGCAAATTCCCTTCAGATAGGCCCTCTGTGAAAGGACATACCTCTCTGGCTCAGGACTGGGGGCAGGAGGGGACGGACTCCCACTCACCTTGACTTTGGCAGCTAGGGTGACAACTGATAGGTGTCGAAGCTTATTCTTCTGAGCCTCTGTGAGTGGGGGAAGATTCCGGGCTTCAGCTATGAAAAAAGGAGGAAGTATAGGAAATTCAGATTATGCTTTCTAGCCTCCTTCCCTTGTCCCCAATTTTTCTTGGAGTTTTCCATGCTGATTCAAGTCTTGACCCTGACCTATGTACCCCAGGAGGGTATCCCAGCAAATCCATCTAAGTTCTTTCAGAAATTGCCCTTCTTGGGGTGCCTCAGTGGCTCAGTTAAGTGTCTGACTTCAGCTCAGATTATGACCTCAGTTTGTGAGTTCGAGACCCACACTGGGGCTCATGCTGACAACACAGAGCTTGCTTGGATGCTCGGTCTCTCTCTCTCTGCCCCTCCCCCACTCACACAAGTGTGCTCGGGCACGCACCCTCTCCCTCTCTCTCAAAAATAAACAAACATTTAAAAAATGAGAGAGAGAAATTGCCCTTCTCCCACATCTACTACTCAGAGCTCCAGCCTTCCAGTTACCTAAGTAATCAGCATATGTCCCATAAGCAAACACAGTGAGCAGCCGGAACGTGGAAGCGAAGTCACTCTCAGCCAGCTGCAAGAATAGGAAGAGGTGACAGGATGGGCCTCTCCTCAGCCTCCCAGCCTTACCCTGTTATGAATTCCACTTTCTGGCCCCATCTGGCCCCTCTCCCATCAGCTCTCACCGAAAGGACCTCTCTGCCTCTGTGATCACTCTCCCTGTGGGAAGGTCTCATTTCCACCTCAAGGCCGTTGTTTACCCTACTCCCCCAGTCCACCATGCCCTCTTCCTCCATACATCTTCAATTCCTACCCTAAATTCAGAACTGAAAACATTCAGTGTTTAACAGCATGCGCGGGCACACGCGCGCGCGCACACACACACACACACAGCAAACTGTGTTCTGGTCCTTTGAGTGTGTTTCATATTTCTGAATCTGAATATCTTTAGGCAGTCTGCTGTACTTCCCAATTCCCCCAACACTGCTGCATTAGCTTTACTCCTCTCTGACAGCTGCATGGCCCCAGCAGGCGCTGGAATCTGTGGCCCCTGCATCAGACCTGCTGCACCGGGAGGCCTTCGCCACCCAGATCTCCTCTCCTATCACTGATCACTCATTCTGACACTTAATCAATCAAACCCTTAGGCGGTTACCTAAGAATATCTTTCTTTCCAGTAAGATTGTAGACCCAGTCTCTGGTAGCCCACTTAGGTCTAGCAGGGCTCTGCATGTTTTTGGTTCTCAATAAATATTTGCTAAATAACTAACTTACATACCCATATCCATTTATCTTATCTCTGCAACTGGAATGTAAGTTTTAGAAGGGATATAAGCACTGTGTCTGCAGTGTGTCTTATACTTTTCTGGTATTCCTAGATGACTAGCAGGGAGATAAACAAACACCCAATAAATCCTTCTTTTTCTTCACCTTAATGGACCCTCTTTAGTTCGCCTGCAGAGGAAAGCAGGGAAAGAAAGCAGCCACTTTTCTCCATACCAGAGTGATCCCAAAAAGCTAAATTCATTGACTTCGTCAATCACTGGCCCTCAAAAACTTAACACAGTTTGCCATTATAACAGACATAGTATCTCAGAACTTGGGCTAATGTCAAACATCTTGGTGATCCATCTACTGTACTTTTAACTCTGCCTCTTATATGGGAACAGTTCTCTCTTCTGTTCCTAGCATCTTACCACACATCTCTGGGGAAAAGACACTTTCTAACACTTCTAGACACTTATCTAACTTAAGTGAATTAACAAAGGGTACAAAGCAGGGAGAGGAAGGCATGCCAGTTTCATGTTCCTGCCTTCCATTTGTACTGGACTTTACACTGCCCATAATCTCACCTGATTTCTGTAATTAACAGTGAAGGACAATGTCTACTCCAATTTTAAAAGAGAAAACTGAGGTCCTAAAGTAAAAATGACCTGCTCAAGGTGACATGATTTTATTAACAGCTACTACATTGGCGGAGACAGGCTGGAATCAGGACTCCTTTTCTGAACCACATGCTCTTTTGCTTAAAAATGAAAAATACTGGGTTTTACAGATCATTCATCACCAAAGAGACCTAAGAGGTTTTCCTGCCTACATATTTATGCCAGCTGTTAATCATCATCGTATTTTTGTTCAATTGAATGGTTATGGGGTTGCCAATGAGCCCTGCCCATTTATTTTCAAATTCAAACTTAGTCCCAAGCCTCCCTGTGGGCTATCCAGGCCAAGAACCCACCTCTCTAACATTAGGCATATCCAGCAGTTCCCCAAACACGTAGACACCAGGAGCCTCCAGCACCTGGTGGATGAGTGTGGCCAGCGCTGCCCCCTTGGCTGACTTGGCCAGGAGCAGAAATTGCTCCTGGTTCTGCCCTGTCACCTTCACCTCCGCACTCATGGCTGCACTGAGCTGGGGGGACCTGGGCTCAGGATATCTGGAGCTGCAAGGAAAGAGGATGTGAAGCTGGAGGTCCCTGAACATTGGGAGGACGAGAAGCACAGGAGTCAGGGGCTGGGTTGCAGGGGCACTGAGTCACTTTTACAAACGAGGAACCAGAGGTGGAGCAGTTTAAAACTCGGATCTAGGTATCCTACAATTGGCCACTTTGATGGGAACCTGGCTTAGATAGGGTTGCCACGCCTCCTCCCCCATCCCAGGGTCAATCTCAAGCCCCACATGTGCACCCCACTCAACCCCAAGGCACAGGATGTAGTGGGGGAAGGGGCGTCACATGGTGTCCACCCCAATAACAACGCTCCCTCAAATTTCCTTGGTGCCCCGCAAGTGCCCCCGACCACGTGACCTCACCCTCACGATCCTTCCGCGTGGCTCCGCCCCCTCCCTTAAAGAGGCCGCCCAGGGACCGTAGGCTCACGCCGACTGCCCAGTCGTACCCTGGGTCAGACTCTGCGGGCCGGCCGCTACCTGGAAGCTTCGTCTTCCAGCACACCGGGCGGGGCCGCTGCTCCGTCACCTCCGGCAGCTGTTCTGAGCCTTTCCTGCCACCTCCCTGCAGAGTCGCTCTGGCCACTCTAAACTCTATGGCTGGCTTCCGGGTCGTACTTCCGTTCTTACGAGGCCGGTTTGGGGTGGGGTATGACCCTCCCCCGCAGTCCTATGGATGAAGCTCCCGCGAGCGTCAGTCATTCTACTCTCTGATTGGTTGTTGAAGAAGAGTGAAGGGTGCCTTTTTTTCCTGCTCTGTTTAAATAAAACTTTATTGTTGGGCGAGCGCCAGAGCTAAATGCAGAGGGAACCCCTGGTCTCCAGCAGACCCCAGTTGGTTATGTGTTAGATCTAAGCTGTCTGGAATCTGGAGATCCGAGGCTACACACGGTGCCTGAGGAATAGGAAAGCTGTAACGGAAGAAAGAGAGGGAGAAGGAAAAAGTGGCGGGGTGGGGGTGATGAGGAAGGAGACAAGAATCAATGATGGAAGTTTAGCAGCAAGGATTACCTGGCTATTTTAACCACTTTTTTTTTTTTTTTTTTTTTTTTGAGAAGCAAGGGGAAAGAAATGTAAAAAGTAAAGGAAATTACAATAGGTAACATGTTTTGAATGATCACTGTTGGTCATGCATCTTATCTCATTGAATCTTCATAACTCTACCGCACCCCCAGTGTGAATGCAGGACACCATTTTATCATAGTTGAGTGATGCTTTCGTGTGCACTGAATCTTTTAATTCTTCGGAGAGGAAAGACTCCTAGGTGGAAGGAAGGCATCTGTTATTGTTTTCATTTTACAGATAAGGAAATTGAGACTCATAAGAATTTAAAATTTTTATTGAATTTTGAGAGAGAGAGAGAGAGAGAGAGAGAGAGAGAGAAAGAACAAGCAGGGAGGAACAGAGAGAGAGAGGTGTACACAGAATCTGAAACAGACTCTAGGCTCTGGGCTGTCAGCACAGAGCCCGATGTGTGGCTCGATCTCATGAACCCTGAGATCATGCCCTGAGCCAGAGTCCACGTACCCCAAGGCTCTTAAGAATTTAGAGATTTGTCTGGAAGTCAGGTTTCTTCAAGCCTGAAACCATTTTTCCATGTCACTACGATACTCTAGGGAATATAAACAACTAACATTTTTATACTGTTTAAATTTCACACTGGGCTTGCAGAAGGTCAAATGAGAATAAAGTTAATGACATCTTGGAGGCCTTTGTGTTAGGCGCTGAACTAAGAGCTTTACTTAAGCATTTGACATTTATAACAATCTAGTATTGCTTCCATTTTCCAGATGGAAAAGCTGAGGCCCAGGGAAGTTAAGCAATTTAAAAGCAATGGAAAGAGGAGAAAATGGAGAACA
Source organism: Suricata suricatta (assembly GCF_006229205.1). Classification (NCBI taxonomy): domain Eukaryota; kingdom Metazoa; phylum Chordata; class Mammalia; order Carnivora; family Herpestidae; genus Suricata; species Suricata suricatta. The sequence continues at coordinate 97,654,050 of NC_043709.1, forward strand.
TAAATGAAGAGAGTATCACAGCACTGTTAGACTGCTGGAGTTGAAGGGACTTCAAAGTTTATGGTCCACATGGCTTAGTTTATGATAGCAAATGAGAAGCAGAACCAGAGAAAGGAGTTGAGGGGTAGGGTGAGAGAAAGGATCAAAAAAGGAGGAGGAAGAGGCAGAGGAGAAAGAAAAGAAGAAAATAATGGAAGAGACGACACAGAAAAGTGAGGAGAAAGAATCAAAAGCATACTAAAACATCAAAGTTGGAAAAAGCCAAAGAATTAATTAGTTCAATCTCAGCAATTTGAAGACGGAAAAAAGGGGGTGCCTGGGTGACTCAGTCAGTTAAGCATCCAGCTTCGGCTCAGGTCATAATCTCATGGTTCATTGGTTTGAGCCCCGCATTGGGCTCAGTGCTGACATCTCACAGCCTGGAGCCTGCTTCTGATTCTGTGTACACCTCTCTCTCTGCCTCTCTCCCACTCAAACTCTGGTTTTTAATGGTTTATTTTAAACCATTTAAATAGGTAGGGAAAAAGAAAAATATGAGGAAAGAACAAGAGTCCACACATATTTTATTATGTGCCATATCCTTATTTTTTCAACTTTTCTTTCAGACTTTATTATTATTATTTTTAATTTTAGAGAGCAGGGGAGAGGGGCAGAGGGGGAGAGAGAATCCCAAGCATGGTCCACACTCACAAGAGAGCCTGCCATAGGACTCAGTCCCACAACCCTGAGAATATAACCACAGCCAAAATCAAGAGTTGGACACTCAACCAACTGAGCCATCCAGTCACCCCAGGACTTTATTATTTAGAGTCCCCTGGCTGACTCAGTTGGTAGAACCATGTGATTCTTGATGTCAGGGTTGTAAGTTCAAGCCCCATGTTGGGTATGGAGCCTACTTAAAATCATTTGTTTTCATTTAATACTTTATTTTTAGCTTTAGGTTTACAATAATATTGAGAATAAAGTACAAAGATTCCTCATAATAACTCCTGCTCCCCCACATGCCTATCCTCCCCATTAGCAACATTATTTACCAAAATGGTACTATTTTTTTTCCCCAAGGCTGAACCTATATTCACCACATCATAATCACTCAAAGTCCACAGCTTATCTAAGGGTTCAGTCTTGATGGTGTACATTCAGTAGATTTGGATAATGTATAATGACATATATCCATAATTATATTGTCATACAGAGTATTTTCATTGCCCGAAAAATTCTCTGTGCCCTACCTATTCATCTCTCCCCACCCTGGACCCCTGGTAACTACTGATCTTTTTTCATTGTCTCCACAGTTTTGCCTTTTCCAGAATGTCATAGAGTGGAAAACATGCCATTCTGTATATGGCCCTCTCATATTGGTTTTTTGCACCTTGAGATTCCGCCATGTCTTTTCATGGCTTAATAGCTTTCTAGTACCACTACTGTTCCATTGTCTGGAAGTTCCGCAGTTTACTTATCTGTTCACCTACTGAAGGACATCTTGGTTGCTTCCAAGTTTTGGCAATTATGAATAAAGCTGCTATAAAATCCATGTGTGGTTTTGGTATAGACAAAGTTTGCCCCTTTGAGTAAACATCAAGGAGCACGATTACTGGATCATATGATGAGAGTATATTTAGTTTTGTAAGAAACCACAAAACTGTCTTCCAAAATGGCTGTACTCACCAGTAGCGTATAAAAGTTTTTTGCTCCACATCTTGGCCAGCTTTTGATATTGTCAGTGTTCCAGATTTTGGCCTTTCTACTAGATGTGTAGTAGTATATCGTTGTTTTAATTTGCATTCCTCTGAGGACATATGATGTGGAACATCTTTTCATATACTTACTTGCCTTCTGTATGTCTTTTTTTAATTTTTTTTTGTTTTTTATTTATTTTTGAGAGACAGCGTGAGCAGGGGAGAGTCAGAGAGAGAGGGAGATACAGAATCTGAAGCAGGCTCCAGGCTCTGAGCTAGCAGTCAGCACAGAGCCTGACATGGGGCTCAAACCCACAAACCGCGAGATCATGACCTGAGCTGAAGCTGGATGCTCAACCGACTGAGCCACCCAGGCTTCCCTGTATGTCTTTAGTAGAGTGTCCATTAAGGTCTTTGGCCCATTTTTTAATTGAATTGTTTGTTTTTTGATTGTTGAGGGTTTTTTCCCCCCCAAGTTTATTTATTTTGAGAAGAGAGGGGATTAGAGAGAGGGAGATAGAGAAAATGCCAGGCAGGCTCCACACTGGCAGTGCAGAGCCCAACACAGCACTGAAACTCATGAACTGTAAGATCCTGACCTGAGCCAAAACCAAGAGTTGGCCGCTTAACTGAGCCACCCACGGCACCCCTCTTCTTTGTTGAGTTTTAAGAGTTTTTTTTAAAATATTTTGGCTATTAATCCTTTATAAGCTGTGCCTTTGCAAATATCATATACCAGTCTGTGGCTTATCTATTTCTCTTCTCTAGTCTATTGCAGAACAGAAGTTTTTTATATTAAGTCCAGCTTATAATAATTTTTTTCATAGATTGTGTCTTTGGTGTTGTATCTAAAAAGGCATTAATATACTCAAGGTCATTCAAATCCTTCCTGTGTTATCTTCCAGGAGTTTTTATAGTTTTGGGTTTTGCCTTTAGGTCTGTGACCCATTTTTAGTTAATTTTGTCAAGGGTATAAACTCTGTGTCAAATTTCTTTCTTTCTTTCTTTCTTTCTTTCTTTCTTTCTTTCTTTCTTTCTTTCTTTCTTTCTTTCTTTTTCTTTCTTCATGTGAATGTACACTTGTTCCAGCATCATTTGTTGAAGAAATTATCTTTTTCTTTTTTTCGGGGAGAGGATCAAACCATTTTAGTGAGGGGCTTCAGAGAAAGTTTGAAGAGTTAGGAGTACAGTGAGATCTGACATCCTTGGCCAGACCAAGATCTCCCAAGCTTCAGAGTCACTGAAAGTGAAGAGATTATCTTTGATCCATTGTATTGCTTTTGCTTTTTTTTTTTCAAGGGTTACTTGACTATATTTATGGAGGTCTATTTCTGGGCTCTCTATTCTGGTCCACTGATCTATTTGTCCATTCTTTCACCAGTAGTACACTGTCTTGATTACTATAGCTGTAATTTTCTTAAAGTCCCTTTATTTTTGAGAGGGAGAGAGACAGAGCTTAAGAGGGGCAGAGAGAGAGAGGGAGACACAAAATCAAAATTAGTCTCCAGGTTCCAAGCTGTCAGCACAGAGCCTGATGCAGGGTGTGATCCCACAAACCATGAGATCATGACCTGAGCTGAAGTGGATGCTGAACTAACTGAGCCACCCAGGTGCCGCTTGATTACTAAAGCTTTGTAGTAAGTCCTGAAACCAGATAGTTTCAGTGTCCTAACTTCATTTTTCCCCTTCAGTACTGTATGGGCTATTCTGGGCCTTTTGTCTCTGTATATAAAATTTAGAATCAGTTTGTTATTATCCTTTTTAAAAAACATTTTTAATGTTTATTTTTTATTTAAATTTTTAAAAAGTTTTAATATTTTATTTATTTTTGAGAAACAGAGAGACAATGTGAGCAGGGGAGGGCCAGAGAGAGAGGGAGACACAGAATCTGATCACAGGCTCCAGGCTCTGAGCTGTCAGCACAGAGCTCGATGCGGGGCTCGAACCCACGAACCAGGAGATCATGACCCCAGCTGAAGTCAGACGCCCAACCAACTGAGCCACCCAGGTTATTTATTTTTGAGAGAGACACACACACAGAGTGTGAGCGGGGGAGGATCAGAGAGAGAGGGAGACATCAAATCATAAGGAGACTCCAGGCTCTGAGCTCAGCAAGAGTCTGACGCAGAGCTTGAACCCACAAACTGTGAGAATGTGACCTGAGCTGAAATCGGCTGCTTAACCAACTGAGCCACCCAGGTGCCCCTAATGTTTATTTTTTTTTATTTGTGTGTGTGAGAGAGAGAGACAGAGCATGAGCAGGGGAGGAGCAGAGTGAGAGGGAGATACAAAATCCAAAGCAGGCTCCAGGTTCTGAGCTGTCAGCACATAGCTCAATGCAGGGCTTGAACTCACGAACCACGAGATCATGACCTGAGCTGAGGTCGGACACTAACCGACTGAGCCACCCAGGCATCCCTATCCTTAAGATAACTTGCTGGGCTTTGGGATTGCATTGATTCTATTGGTCAAGTTGGGATGAACTGATACCTTGATAATATTGATTCTTCCTATTCATAAAGATGGATTATCTCTCCATTTATTTCATTCTTCTTTGATTTTGTTCATCAGAGTTTTATAGTCTTATAGTTTTTCTCCCATAGATCTTATGTATATTTTGTTAGATGTATACCTAAGCATTTTACTTTTGGGGGTGCTAATGTGGATGTTGTTGTTTTATTTATTTTTTTAATTGTTTTTAATGTTTATTTTTGAGAGAGGGAGAGAGACAGAGCGTGAGTGGAGGAGGGGCAGAGAGAGAGGGAGACACAGAATCCGAAGCAGGCTCCAGGCTCTGAACTATCAGCACAGAGCCTTACATAGAGCTTGAACCCACAGACCATGAGATCATGACCTGAGCTGAAGTTGGATGCCCAACCAACTGAGCCACCCAGGCGCCCCAAAAAACGATAAATTTAAGATCACCATCCCAAAGTGTTAGAGTATTTTTTACCACAGTACCCGGCTTTCATTGTCTTGCCGCTTAGACGAATGAAGAGGTGGACACAAAATGGACAGCAGGGAAAAGCTCGTTAGAATGTAAGATTAGGAAGGAAGAATAGTAGAAAACCTCTCTTTACAGAGAGGGCATTTGGGGGGATTGTAGGCAAGGGTCCTTGTTTTATAAGGTTCTGGTCAGCCCTCCCCCATTCCTTGCCCCCTGTTCCTACTAAGGAACCTTATTAGCTTGATAGGTCTAGGTACTGGGTTGTCCATTCCTGATTGGCTCCTTGTTGTTGTTTTAAATTGCAAATTCCACTTATTCATTGTTGGTATATAGGAAAACAATTGACGACTGGCTTTTTTGTTTGTTTATTTGTTTGTTTTTAAGATTTTATTTTTAAGTAATCTCTACACCCAACTTGGGGCTCAAACTTACATCCCTGAGATTAAGAACCACACACTCCACCCACTGAGTTAGCCAAGGGTCCCAAAACTTGCTATACTTGCTTATTAGTTCCAAAAGGGTTTTTCTAAATCAATTCTTTGCGATTTCCTACGTAAATGATTATGTCATCTGTAAACAAAGACGGTTTTATGTTTTTGTTCCCAATCTGTATACCTTTTGTATTTTTAATTAATTGATTAGTTAATTAATTAATTTTATTTTTAAACTTATCACATTAGCAAGGATTTCCAGTGCAATGTTGAAGAGGAGTGGAGAGAACAGACATCTTTGCTTGTTGTACCTGATCTTAAGGAGAAAGCTTCTAGTTTCTCACCACTAAGTATGGTATTTATTGCCTGTAGGGTGTTGTTGCTGTTGTTATTCAATCTTTATAACCCTTTGAGATGCCTATCAATATCTTAGTTAACCTGTGAGGACACTGAGGATCACAGAAGTTAAATAGTTTATTGAAAGTCAGTATAAGTAGCTGAGATCCAAATGCAAGTTTGTCTCATTTCAACACTGTGTTAAGAAAGAGAAGAAAGGGGCGCCTGGGTGGCTCAGTCAGTTAAGTGTCTGACTTCGACTCAGGTCATGATCTTATGGTTTGTGGGTTAGAGCCCTGCGTCGGGCTCTGTGCTGATAGCTCAGAGCCTGGAGCCTGCTTCAGATTCTGTGTTTCCCTCTCTCTTCTGCGCCTTCCCTGCTCATGCTCTGTTTCTCTCTCTCTCAATAATAAATAAACTTTAAAAATATTTAAAAAGAAAAGAGAAGAAAAAGGGGTGCCTAGCCGGCTTAGCTAGTGGAACATGTGACTCTTGATCTTGGGGTCATCAGTTCAGGTCCCACATTGGGTGTGAAGATTATTTTTAGTTTTTTTCTTTTTTATTTATTTATTTTTATCAGAAAAAAATTTTAATGATAAAAGATATTTGAAAACATGAAAATAAAAGATAATTGAAAACATGAATAATAATATTTTGTTACAAAGAGTCACATTTGTAATAAGAACAAAGAGTACTTATGAAATTAAATATAATGTATTTCATGGCAATTAAAACACCAAATATTGGATTAAGAGCAGATTAGACACAGAAAAAGAATTAGTTAACTGAACTAAAGAAGGATCAAATGAAATTTCCTAAAATACAGTACAGAAAGACAAAATTATGGAGCCTAACATATGCAATTATTTTCCATCATTTACAATACAGTAGTTACAATGACACTCCAAACAGAAAAGCAAAGTAAAAAATCAAAACCCCCACTTCTATTTCATGTAATTAGACTTATACAGAAATTAGAAGGTTAAGTACCAACTAGTTAATCACCTAATTTCACAGCTATCTGAAGTGGCAATCATTATATAGCAGCTTATCTATGATACATTCAAGATACATGATACAATTTATTACTTGCCCATAAGCTAAAACACAGCCTGCTTAACACCTTTCCTTAAATTCCACCTCTATACTACCATATACTTGAGGTCCATGCAAAAAAGTAGCTACCTTTTATATAGGAAGATTATTTTTAAAAGATTAAATCTAGAAAGAAACAAAGAAGGAAAAATAACGAAAGGGAAGAAAAAGCAGAAAGGAAGGAGAGAAGAGAAAGAGGTAACCTGAGATCTAGTCCTCAGGCGCCTGGGTGGCTCAGTCAGTTAAGTGTCCGACTTGGGCTCAGGTCATGATCTCATGGTTTCACATTGGGCTCTCTGCTGTTAGCATGGAGCCTGCTTTGGATCTTCCATCTCCCTCTTACTCTGCCCCTATCCTGCTCTCTCTTTGTCTCAAAAATAAATAAACATTTTAAAAAATCTTTTAAAAAAAGCAAACAAAGGAATAGAGATGGGGAAAGAGGAGAAGGGCAGAAAAATAAAGGTCTCCAACAGGAGGAGGGGAGCTAACGAAATTTAAGAAAAGCCTAAGAAGTAACACTCATTCATTCACTTGTTACTGACAGTTATGTACAAGGCCATGGGGGAGGTGGCCGTTGCGCTCTGTTTTTAATGTTAAGGAGGGAAAACAAAACCACTGAAATAAAGCTAGAGAAGCTGACTGACACCATGGAGTCAGACATATAATAATATATTCATTGTTGATTCAGTAGGTTATATATTGATCACCTCCTACGGCCAGACATTGTTTCAGCTACTAGGCATATAGATAAAATACCTTGGTATTTACATTCTTGGTATTTACATTCCTGTTGTGAGACTCAGGCAATACATACATATGTACATTAATGGTCAGGAGACAATAAATATTATGAAGAAAAATAAAGCAAGGAGAGGGGTAGGGAGAATGTGGGAGACATTTGTTATTTTATTTATTTATTTTTAAATTGTAGTGTATTTTAGAGAGAGAGAGTGCACATGTGAGTGGGGAGGGAGAGAGAAAGAGAGAATCTTAAGCAGGTTCCACACTCAGCGTGGAGCCTGATGAAGGGCTTGATCCCAAGACAATGAGATCATGACCTGAGCCAAAATCAAGAGTTGATGGTGCCCTGCTATTTTATATATTGTAGTAAGGAAAGGCCTCTTTGATAAGGTGACAATGGAGCAGAGATATCAAAAGAAGAAAAAGAAGCAAGTCCTATGGATTTCTATAGGGACAGTATTCCAGGCAAAGCCAAGTACAAATATAAAGGCTCAAGATGAGAGAACATACTTCATGTGTTTGAGAAACACCACGGGGACCTCTGTGGTTAGAGCAGAGTAAGCAAGGGGAGAGATGTAGGGGATAAGGTCAGAGGGAGAATAAGGTGGCTAGTTCCTATCAGGCCTTGTGGACCACTGTAAGGACTTTGGTTCTTACTCTGAGTGAGATGAGCAGCCAGTGGAAGATTTGAGGAGATGAGTAATGGGATCTGACCCATATGTTTAAAATAGGAGGGCAGCAGGGTGCCTGACTGGCTCAGTCAGGGAAGCGTATGATTCTTGATCCCAGGGTCATGAGCTCAAGCCCCACATTGGATGTAGAGACTACTTATTAAAAGTTTTCTTTTTTCATATGATGGCTGAATGGACAGAAGAAATGAGTCCAGTCTGGAGGCTACAGCAATTACCCAAGTGAGAGATGGTGATGGCTTAGATAAGGGTGGTAGTTGTGGAGGTGAGAAGTAGTTGGATTTGGAATTTAATGTAAAGCTCGAATACAGAAAATTTGCAAATGGATTTGATGTGAGGCGTGAAAGAAAAAGAAAGAGTTCAGGAAAACATCATACAGGTAAGTTGCACCAAACTGCAAAAGTGCAGATCATATTAATCTTACATAAATTTTGCAGGAAATAGGAAAAGAAAGGGCTCTCCTCAACTCATTGTATAAGACCAGAATTGCTTTCATAACCAAACCAGAAAAGGGCAATATTAGAAAGGAAAATTATAGGCCAATCTCACGTACTAACAGAAACACAAAAATCCTCAATAAAACACTAGCAAACTGAATCCATGTGCTAAAAGATAATACACCAAGACTAACTTGAGTTTATGTCAGGAATTCAAGGGTAGCTTAATATTAGAAAATGTATTCATTTTATTCAGCATATTAAAAGATTAAAGGAATAAACCATCTCAATAAATACAGAAAACGCGTGTGATGAAATCAACATGCATTTGTGATAAAAAAAAAATCTTTTAGGGGGGCATCTGGGTGGCTCAGTCAGTTTTTTTTTCCTGTCCTTGACGGAATGTATTAAATAAGCAAACACCACCAACAAGCAAAACAAGTACTACAATGTAAAAACATTAAAAAAAAAAGACAACCCTCTCACATGCATAAATGAAAGATTGCACACAAAGAACTCACATCTTTTCAAGCCTCAATAGTAAATATTTTGCTACTATGTATTAAATACTGCATGGTTTGCCCAAGCTAAGATGAAACCACATCATGAATCAATAAGCATTTTGCATTTTCTTTCATTATATACTCAAAGTCATGCCTACTGCACCTCTAAACATTTCATTAAATCCAATGATACATCAAACACTCCCAAAATAAACTTAGATGGTATTGCAGTTTCACTTAACAGTATATAAAATGCTGTGTTGTGACAGATATCTACTGTACATTAGATACTGAATCAATTTTTCTTAACTAACTGCTTGCTTTTCTTGAAGCTAGATCATTCTGAAAATTTCCTGTTAGACCTATGAGTGAAAACATATGGTATCTGTCCTTCTCTGCCTGACTTATTTCGCTTAGCATGACACCCTCAAGGTCCATCCACTTTCCTACAAATGGCCATATTTCATTCTTTCTCATTGCCATGTAGTACTCCATTGTGTATATATACCACATCCTCTTGATCCACTCATCAGGTGATGGGAATTTAGGCTTGTTCCATGTTTGGGCTATTGTTGACATTGCTGCTATGAACATTGGGGTACATGTGCTCCATGCATCAGCACTTCTGTATCCCTTGGGTAAATCCCTAGCAGGGCTATTGCTGGGTCATAAGGGAGTTCTATGGATAGTTTTTTGAGGAACCTCCACACTGTTTTCCAGAGCGGCT
>NC_043709.1:97663734-97675221 GCF_006229205.1 Suricata suricatta
AACTATATCTTCTAATTCACCTATTCTTCTCTCTGCCTCGTCAATCCTTGAGGTGGCTGCCTCCAGTTTGTTATTCACCTCACCTATAGCCTTTTTTAACTTATTATATTGCCTAGTCATTGTCTCAGTTGATTCTTTGATGCTTTTCTCAACCCCAGCGATTAATTTTATGACAAGTTTTTTAAATTCTTGGTTCGGTATGTTGTCTAGATCTGTCTTGAGCAGTTCTGTGGCTGTGACTTCCTCTTGGAGGTTCTTCAGGGGATAGTTCCTTCGTTTTGTCATTTTTACTAGTTTTCTGTCTCTTGTCAGCTTTAGAAAGCTCGTTGTGCACTGTGCACCTGTTAATATTTCTCTGTCAAAGGAGGCTTATTGACTGTCCAGGGCCTGTCGTTTCAGGAAATATTCTTTTATTGGTGTCTCTCAGTTTCTCTTGTTGTGCCTTTGAATATTTTATTTCCCTACTCAGCGATATTTGGGACTTGCTGTCACACACACTTTGGCTTATTTCTTGGTGTAGCCCTAAGAAGGAAAACAGGCAGACACACACAGAGGGAACAGTAACACACAAACACACAGACAAATCAAACAAACAAACACATTAACCAGGGGAAAGAAAATAAAGAGAATGGAGAGGAAAGAGACAAAAAGAGGAGAAGAAAAGAAAAAGAAAAATAAATTAAAAAAAGAAAAAATAAATAAAGGGGATCAGAGACAACAAAGGACAGTGGACAGTCTAAAAGTGTATGACCAGTTGAGGGGAGAGGTAGGGATGAGATATAGGAGAATAAATCTGGATTGCAAGAAGGTAAAGAAGAAAAAAAGGAAAAAAGGGGGAGAAAGGAGAAAGGAAAATGAGGAGTAAAAATTTTAAAAAGTTTAAGTTAAAAAAAGTAATAATAATAGAGAATGCGTACAGAAAAAGGTGAAAAGAAAAAAATTATTAAAAAAAGCAAAAAACAACAACAAAAAAACCCAAAAAACAAAACAAAAGCAGCTACCCCTCGTGGATAGGCGTGGTTTGATGTGATAGGTCTCGGAGGCTGCTCTCAGAGGCTCCGCCTTGGTGTCTGCAGGGATTAGATAGGCGGCATGCCAAGCTCTGCTGAACTATGAATTGTAGGCCACTCTAATGAGTCCGATCTCCTTTTGCCACTGTTGAGCGAGGTTGAGTTGTATTTTCCAGGCCCGCCTCGGTTCAGAGTTCCAGTCCATGAACTTTTTATGCTACCACAGATGAGATGTTTTTGTTTTGGTTGCTGGTTTCTTAGGGGGAGGAATAGGTTTGTCTTGGCTCAGGCTGGGATTTTGGCTGCCCCTGTCTGAGGTGAGATGTGCAGCAGGAGGTGAAGTATGTGCACACTGTCACAGACCCAACCCCCAGCGGGGACCGCGTTAGCGTTGGGGGAGGAATGAGGGCGTAGCTGTTGCTGGAGGTGGCGCCAGGAGCTGCTGGAAATGAGCTGGGAGCTCCTGCAGCCTGTGCACGCACCCAGGTCTCCACCGCCGCCAACTCTCTGCTGGGATCACACAGAGGTGGGGGCTATTTTTTCCCTGTTGGCACCCGGGATTCAAGGTTCGCGCAGCCAATGCTGGGGGCGAGATGCTCCGTGGAAATGAGGTGCGTGCTCCCACTCCCAAAACCAAGGTTGAAGTGAGCACCTCTGACATCGCCACTGCAGGGGTTGCAGACTCCTTGCCAAGATGGCGCTGGGCTGGAAGCTGTTCCTTCCCTTGTGCCACCTGGGTTTGGGATTTAGGCTACCCAGCAGTTATCTATCAAGTGAGCTTCTCTCTCCAAACACGGTTAAGCATTCTTTACCTCTTCCCCGAGACAGTACTATGAGCATGTTCAGTCTCCCTGTCTCTTCCCTTTGTCTCTTGGGCTCGGCGCACTTACCCTGAGTTGGGCTGGGGCTGCCACCTCCCCTGCCCATCTCGGGCTGACCCGTTTTCCAATCTCCCCAGTTCGCACTCACTCACTCAGGTATCCTTCAGGTTCTCTTCCTTCTGGAGTCTGTATTTTCTCCTTCTGCTCTTGCAGATGAGAGTAGTATCCTTCTCAGTTCGATCGATGGGGCAGAGGAAGTTTACAGAGCTCCCTTCCTATCTGCCATCTTGGCTCCTCCCCCTCTTTTTTTTTTAAATTAAATCCAAGTTAGTTAGCATATAGTGTAGTAATGATTTTAGGAATAGAATTCAGTGATTCATCACTTACATATAACACCCAGTGCTCAACCCAACAAGTGTCCTCCTTAATGCCCCTCACCCATTTAGCCCATTGACCCACCCAACACCCCTCCAGCAACCCTCAGTTTGTTCTCTGTATTTAAGAGTCTCTTATGGTTTCTCTTTCTTTGTTTTTCTGTTATTTTTGCTTCCCTTCTGTTAGGTCCATCTGTTTGTATCTTAAATCCCACATATGAGTGAAATCATATGGTATTTGTCTTTCTCTAACTTATTTTGCTTATCATTAATACCCTCTAGTTCCATCCACATTGTTGGAAATGGCAAGATTTCATTCTTTTTGATCTCTGAGTAATATTCTATTGTATATATATATACCACATCTTCTTTAGCCATTCGTCTGTCAATGGACATTTGGGCCTTTTCTATACTTTGGCTATTGACATTAGTGCTGCTATAAACATTAGGGTCTATGTTGCTTTGAAACAGCACTCTTGCATCTTTTCGATAAATACCTAGTAGGGCAATTGCTGGGTCACAGAGTTGTTCTATTTTTTTTTTAATTTAGATTTTTAGTGTTTTATTTATTTTTGATACAGAGAGAGACAGAGCATGAGAGGGGGAGGGGCAGAGAGAGAAGGAGACACAGAACCAGAAGCAGGCTCCAGGCTCTGGGCTAGCTATCAGCACAGAGCCTGACGCAGGGCTCGAACCCACGAATGTGAGATCTGACCTGAGCCGAAGTCGGAGGCTTAACCAACTGAGCCACCCAGGCGCCCCAGAGTTGCTCTATTTTTAATTTTTTTGAGGAAACTTCATATTGTTTTCCAGAATGGTTTCACCAGTTTACATTCCCACTAGTAGTGCGAAAGGATTCCTTTTTCTCTGCATCTTCACCAACATCTGTTGTAGCCTGAGCTGTTAATTTTAGCCATTCTGATAGATGTGAGGTGATATCTCACTGTGGGTTTGATTTGTATTTCTCTGTGATGTTGAACATTTTTTAAAGTGTCTGTTAGCCATCTGGATGTCTTCTTGGGAAAAGTATATATTCATGTCTTTTGACCATTTCATCACTGGATTATTTGTTTTTTTAAGTGTTGAGTTTGATATGATCTTCATAGATTCTGGAAACTAACCCTTTACCTGATATGTCATTTGCAAATATCATCTCTCATTCCATATGTTGCCTTTTAGTTTTGCTGATTGCTTCCTTCACTGTGCAGAAGATTTTTATCTTGGTGAGGTTGCAATAGTTCATTTTTTGCTTTTGTCTCCCTTGCCTCTGGAGACATATCAAGTAATAAGTTGTGGTGGCTGAGGTTAACGAAGTTTTTGCCTGCTTTTTCCTCTAGGATTTTAATGGCTTCCTGTCTTATAATTCGGTCTCTCATCCATTTTAAGTTTATTTTTGTGTATGGTGTAAGAAAGTGGTCCAGGTTCATTCTTCTGCATGTTGTTGTTAGTTTTCCCAATACCATTTGCTGAAGAGACTGTCTTTTTTTCCATTGGATATTCTTTACTGCTTTGTCAAAGATTAGTTGGCCATACATTTGTGGGTCCATTTCTGCGTTCTCTATTCTGTTCTATTGATATATGTGTCTGTTTTTGTGCCAGTACCATACTGTCTTGATGACTACAGCTTTGTAATACATCTTGAAGTCCAGAATTGTAATGCTTCCAGCTTTGGTTTTCTTTTTCAGGATTACTTTGGCTATTTGGGGTCTCAAATTTTAGGACTGTTCGGTCCAGCTCTGTAAAAAAAATGCTGGTGTTATTTTGATAGATTTTGATGGATTGAATGTGTAGATTGCTTTGGGTAGTATCAACAAGCATCTGACTCTTGATCTGAACTCAGGTCTTCATCTCAGGGTCATAAGTTTGGCCCACGCTGGGCTCCATGTTGAGTGTGAAGCCTACTTAACAAATATTTCAGAAAACTGGAAGGGAACTTGTTAATCTGATAAAGGAATGCCTGGTATCACTAATTCTATTCAGTCTTGTAAAGGGGATCCTAACCAAAGAACTAAGATAAGGGGGAAAAGGATAAAGGATTAGATAAAAAAGAAGCAAAGTTGTTTCCATTTACAGAAAATATTAAAACGTGATAGCATATGTAGAAAATTCAAAAGAATGGAGATGCCTGAGTGGCTGAGTCAGTTAAGCATCCAACTTTTGATTTCAGCTAAGGTTATGATCTCACAGTTTGTGAGATTGAGCCCCATGTCGGCTCCACACTGACAGTGCAGAACTTGCTTCGGATTCTCTCTCTCCCTCCCTCTCTCTGTCCCTCCCCCATCAGTAAATAGATAAACCTTAAATAATAACATAAATAAATAGACAAATAAATAGATAAATAAAAAATAAATACCTCACAGGAGATAATATAGAATATATTCATGAATTCAGTGTAGGGAAGTATTTCTTAAGACTCAAATACAGTAAGTATAAAGAAAAAGATTGATCAATTTGACTACATTAAAATCAAGAACAGGAGTGCCCTGGTGTCCCAATCAGTTGAGCATCCAACTCTTGATTTTGGCTCTGGGCATGATCCCAGCATTGTGGGATCAAGCTCTGGTTGGGCTCTGCACTGAGTGTGGTGTCTGGTTAAGATTTTCTCTCTCCCCCTCTGTCTCCTCTCCCTGCTCATGCTCTCTCTCTCTCTCTGAAATAAAAAAAAAATTTTTAAAGAATGTTTAAGCTTATGATTTAAAAAAAATTAAGAACATCTGTTCATCAAAAGACAGGTCACAGAATAAAAATAAGTATTTATAACATATATAATTAAGAAAGGATGTCTGCAGGATGTGTAAGTTAATGGGAAATACTACAAATTAATAGGGGAAAAAACCCCTAACAAAGAAATAAGCATGAACTAAAGATTTAAACTAGCACTTCACAAGAGGTAGTCCACAAGGTGAGCAGACATGAAAAGTTGTTACACTTCAGGCAATGCAAATTAAAGCCACAATGAAATATCACTGTATGAACCAAAATAGGTAAAATTAAAGTCTGAATATATCAAATGTTGATAAGAATACAGAGTAAAGGCAATTCTCATATACAGTTAATGAGAGTTCAGTGGTTAAACCACTTTGGGAAAGAGCTTAGCATTATTTTATAAAGTGGAAGATGACCTATGATGCATTATTTCCACCTCTACATACATAACAAATACATACAATATTATACATATATCTTCAAAGGCAGACAAAAGAAATTATACAGTTAAGGAATGTACACACATATGAGAAAACTATTAAGAAAAACAAGGAAGTGATTGCTATAAAAGAATACTGCTTACCCAGGGCGAGGAGGGAATGATGTATCAGCAAGTAGGGATGCACAAGTCCTTTTTGAACAATGGTAAGGGTTTTTTTTTTTTTTTAGTTAGCCTGGATGGTAGTCACAGGAGTATTCCCTCTGTAAGTTTTCCCTTTGTAAGTTCTCAATTTATTTTATATTTATGTTTTGTTATATTTGTATTTATGTGTGCTATATTTCACAATTAAAAATGAGCTTTAAAGAGCATTTAATTCAACACCCATACTTGACACAACTCTTAGCAAACTAGGAACAATAGGGATTTTTCCTTAACTTGATAAAAGTTATTTTTAAAACAACACACAGAGAACACTATACTTACTGTGAAAACATTAGAAGCATTTCTTTTAAAACCGGGAACAAAAGGAAGATGCCAGCTATCACTGCTTGTATTCAACATTGTACTAAAGATCCTGGCCAGCACAAGGAAAGGAAATTATAGGCATAGTATTGGAAAGGAAAAAGCAAACTGCCATCATTTGCAGATGACATGACTATCTTTGTAGAAAATTCAAAAAGTCTATAGAAACATTATACAGAAGAGAGAGCTTATCAAAATGGTTGGTTCTAAAACCAATATTGAAAATCTGTTGCATTTCTATATACCAGCAAAAACCAATTTGAAATGTCATCTTAAAGATACCATTTGCCATAACACAAAAGCAATGAAGTGCCTAGGAATGAATAAAACCAAAGATGTGCATAATCTGTATGCAGAAAATGACACAACATCACTGAAAGATATTAAAGACCTAAATGTATGAAAAGATATCCCAAATCCATGATAGGAAATTTCTATATCCAAAAGATGTCAACCTGACTCACATTGGACTTTAGATTCAGTGTAATTCCAATCAACATCCTATGGAACTTGACAAGTTGATTCTCAAATATGGCGATGGCTGAGAAGTGTCAAGATCTTCCCAAAACAGAGTATATTGGTAAGGTAGTGTTCATTCTAGAAGATATCTATGTTTTTTTAAAGCTATAGGACAATATGCTATTGGTGCAGGTTTTAAAAAGTTGATTAGTGGAACAGAATAGTGTCCAGAGGGAGGCATCTTTGAGCTTGCCAAGTAGACACCATGAGCAAAACTCACCCTCCCGAGTTGAAAAAATTTATGGACAAGAAATTATCATAGAAATTAAATGGTGGCAGACATGTCCAAGGAATATTGCGGGGGTTCGATCCCTTTATGAATCTTGTAATAGATGAATGTGTGGAGACGCCAACTAGTGGGCGGCAGAACAATAGTGGGATGGTGGTAATTCAAGAAAATAGTATCATCATGTTAGAAGCCTTGGGACGAGTATAAATAATGGGTGTTTTCACCGGAAGAAACCAACTGCTTCCACATGGCCCCTCCATAGCATGTATTTTACTACAATATAAAACCAGGTCATGCATTCTCATATTGAAATTTTTTGTTAAATAAACTTTTTAATAGTAAAAAAAGAGAATAGTGTCCAGAAACAGATCCATGTACATATAGAAGTTTGATACATAACAGAGTTAACAAAGCAGATCAGGCAAAAGGGAGGGACTATTTAGTAAATAAGATTGGGATCATTGATTTTCCATATCAAAAAATGCAAAATAGATTGTCATAAAAATCCATGCACAAAAAAAAAATCAATTCTAGGTAGACTTAGGACTTAAGTATAAAGAGCAAAGGTTTAAAATCTTCTGAAGAATATGTAAGAAAATATTTTTCTGACAAGGAGGGTAGAGCCATTTTTTATATAAGATGCAAAAAAGCATAATCATAAATGAAAGGTTGATAAATATGCTTATATCAAAATGAAGAACTTTTGATAATGAAAATACATCATGAAAAAAGTAAAGGACAGGTCACAAATATCTGACAAAAGAGAAGATAATTTCAACATATAAAACTGACAAAAGATTAGTATCCATAATACATAAACAACTCCTACAAATCAGTAAGTCAAAAAGGAAAGATGTAGGGACGCCTGGGTGGCTCATTAGGTTAAGCGTCCAACTCTTGATTTTGGCTCAGGTCATGATCTCATGGTTCATGGGTTTGGGCCCTAAGTTGGGTTCCATGCTAACTGTGGAGCCTGCTTGGGATTCTCCCCCTCTGCCCCTCCCCTCCATCTCTCTTTTCCTCTCCCTCTGCGTCACAAAATAAATAAATAAATGAACTTTACAAAAAGGGAAGATGTAGAATAGTATACACAGTATGCCAATTTTTTATGTAAAACGCACAGGGGAATAAGAATCTCTATGTGCTTGTGCATGCAGATACTGGAAGAATGCACAGAAGTTAGTCACACTTATGGCAGGGATCGGAACTGGAAAGATGGTAAACGGAGCAAAGAATGGCAACTTTCACCATACACCATTTTATATATTGAAAACTTTTCTTACCCATTAAAAATAATGAGTTGCAAAAATTAAATAGTTGAATTTAAGTTAATGAGAGAGAAAGAAAAAGAATGGGAGGAGATGTGGAAGAGATGGTGAGTAGAGACCATCTTCTGAGATGCTTTGCTGTAAAGGGAAGCAGAGAAGGGCAAACATAGGAGGGGAAGGTGGAGCTAAGGAGGGCTTGTTTTAGGCTGTAAGAAATTACAACATACTCATATGCAGCTGGAATAATCAAGTAGAAAGGACAGTGATGCCCGGGAGAGGGAGGGGAGCCACTAGAGTGAAGACTTTGGGTGGTTGAGATGGTCTGGGACCTCCCCCCACCCAGAAGGAGAGGTGGGCTGGGATGTGGAGGTGGGGGGTGAAGGTGAGGGAGAGTTCTCTTCTGTCTGCTTCTATTTTCTCAGAGAAACAGCAAGCAAGATCATCAGCTAGGAGTGGGAAGAGTTCAGAAGGTCACTGGACATTTGAAGACAAGAAACAGACTGAAACTTACTCTGACAAATACTGGGAAACCCCAATGAGCACAGAGATAATGATAAAGATACCGCAGAGCCAGATACAGGGAGAGAATTCATAGATTGGGGAATGTGGGAAGTTTCTCAAATTCATCGAAGACACATTTAATACTCTGCATTTCATTGTCTCCTTCACTAGACTCTAAGTTCCACGAAGACAGTGATGACTTTGTTCTTGCTCTCCATTGTATCCCTAGCCAGCAACACAGTGCCCAGCACGTAGTAGGTGTTCCAAAAAGAGTCATCGAAAGAATGAAGGAATCAAGAATACTAGAAATAATTGATAATGATCCAAAGTCCTCAGTGTAAAAGGCACTTACACAGGTAGTAAATATTGACTTGATAAACATGACCTACACGCATCAGTTAACGAGTCCTCTTACAGCATATCCTCAGGATACGGGGCTTAGTGGGGCCCAAGGTATTGCATGATTTGCACACCCTGCCTCACATAGCCCGGTTTGCATTCAATGCGTACCGTCTTTCCCTGGCCACAGGGAAACATTAGGAGGGTGGCTCACTCACTGCTGTTTCTGACCTGGAAATGAAGCGCTGTCAGGGACAGATGGGAGGGCAGCCACTGCAGATGCTGGTCAGAACAGCAGGCTTCCTTCCGGGAGGCGGGAGTGCCAGGCTAATGACAGTAATAACACAGAGGGTGGAAGGCAAGAATCTGGAGGAGCGTGGGTGTGAGCAGAGACTCAACTTAAAGCATTCAACACAGGACAGGGATCAGGGATGGGAGGCAGACAGAGAGGAAAGGCAGGTGGAGAGTAGAGAAGAGAACGAAGAATTCAGAGTGGATAGGCATCCCAGGTAAAATTTACTAAGCAATAAATATTGAACATCTACTATGTGCCAGGCTCTGAGGGTAGGATACAGGGTGAACAAGACAAATGAGATCTTTGTTCTCTAGTGTATGGCTGGCAGGGGTGAGGGGAGGTGATGAACAGTAAACAAATATAAGATCATTTCAGAGAGTGATGAGTTGGAAACATATTAATAAAGCAGGGGTGCCTCAGTGGGTCAGTCGGTTAAGTGACCAACTTTTGATTTTGGCTCAGATCATGATCCCAAGGTTATGGGATCAAGCCCCATGTTGGGGTCCATGCTGAGCATGGAGCCTGCTTAGGATTCTCTTTCTCTCTCTCCCTCTGCCCTCCCCCTGCTTGTGTGCTCTCTCTCTCTCTAAAATAAAATTTTAAAAAATATATCATATTGATGAAACAGAGTGGGTGACTGAATGACAAGAGGGAGCCAACCAGGTGAAGAAGAGCATGAGGAGTGGGCAAAGGTTTTCAGGAAGAGGGGGTCAAAAGTGCTGGGATGTTGAGGGAATGATTTCAGATGTTTGAGAACATCAAGAAATCTGATCTTGCAGGAGCATTGTTTGAACATAGAGGAGGAGTACAGATTGGAGGGCCTCTCCTTACAATGCATTCAGATTTATTCCAAGAACAATGAAAAACCATTCAAATATTTTAAGCGGGTAAGAGCAAGATATGATTTAGATTATAAAAAGTTGTGAAGACTAGATTGTAAAGAGCAAGGGCAGAAGCAAGGGACCAGCTAAGAAGCTGTTGCCCTTTTCCAGATGAGCGATGATGGCTTGAACCAGGATGGAAGTAACAAGAGATGGAGAGAAGTGGAGGGATTCAGGATACATTTTGGATGAAGACCTCACCTCACAGAACTTGCCGGTGAATTAGATCCAGGGCAAGAATCAGTGAGAAAAGGGAAAGTGGGGAAAAGATGTTTCCTAGGTTTTCAGCCTGAACATGTAGTTGTCATGTCCCAGGATGGGTCACATGGAGAGAATATGATCGGCAGGGGAAGACTTCAAGACATTTATTTTAGCCACATTAGTATCACATGGCTATTAGACACCCAAGTGGAGATGTCAAGAAGCCTGTTGGATAAATGAGTCTGGAGCTTTGGATATAAATTTAGGAGTCGCTGACATTTACATAGTATTTAAGACCTGGGACTGGATGACATCACTGGACACAGAATGTGGAAAGAGAAGAAAGCCAAGGACTGAGCCCTAGCAAGCGCTAACATTTAGAGGTTGAGCAGAAGAAGACTAAGGAAAAGAAAACCAGTTGGAAGGAAACTCAGAGAGTGTGGCATTCTAGTTGTGCAATCACAAATAAAACATGGTAGAGAGGGATGGGGTAGGATGGAGTGAGAGGGGGATAGAGAGGCTAAGGAAGGTCTCTCAGGGAAGGTGACATTAGATCTCAGTGAAATTTTAATGAAAAGAGTGAGTCATTATGAAAAGCCAGGGGAAAACATTACAGGCAAAGGGTACAGTAAGTGCCAAGGCCCAGTGGCAGATTAAGATCCTCTAGTTCTAGGAACATAGATGAGGTCCAATGTGGCTAGGGCACATAGAGCGTTAGGAGAGGAAACCAGAAAGCAACCTAGTGGACAGGTCCTAAAGGGCCTTGTAAATCACTATAAGGAATTTGGATAATCTGGTGCTAGAAAAGCTGAGTAATGCAACTCTATCTACTTATTTTAAGGATCATTTGAGTTGCTTGGGGGAGAATGCATTGTAAACAGGACCAGAGTGGGATGGGGGACCAAGCCTTGGGATAATCCAAGGATGGTTCGAGGTCTTCACCACCACCCTCAGCCCCACCTTGATGCCCAACGCTCTGCAATCTCCACCAGGGCCGAGACGCGGTTAGAGACGCCGAGCCTTAGGTGATTCAGAATCTCAGACACTGACTGGGGTGAGCATGGATGTCCGTGGAGTTGGGTGGAAGGGGTGGAGAAGCCTGCCACCATCACCCAGGGGGATCAGACTGGCGCTTATCCTCTGCTGACCTCTCCAACCCTCCACCTGGGACCCAGCTGGGCGCACTCCAGCCGCACGGCAGCAAGAGGGTTAAACGGTGCGGGGCCCACCGCGGGAGGGGGAGAGGCGGAGACCGTGCTCTCCGAGCTGTCGCGCCGAGCCCAGCCGAGCCGAGCGCAGCCCGAGCCGAGCCGAGCCGAGCATCTCCCGCCGCCACCGCCGCCCCGCGCCCCGGGCGCCCACCCCCCACCCTCTCCAGC
>NC_043709.1:97675321-97745810 GCF_006229205.1 Suricata suricatta
GGCGCCCCCCGCCCCCCGCCCCTCCCGGCGCGGTCCCTCGCCCGGGCTCGAGTCACCAGCCCCTAGGCGCGCCTGCCCCTCGGTGCTCTCCATCCCTCCGCCGGTCCCGACTCCATCCTGCCCTCCTGGCGCAGCGGTCACCGTCCCCGGGGCTGCCTCCATCCCGCCTTCGGGTCAACCCTCGGCGCGGTGCAGCCTCCTGCCTCAGGCTCCCTGCTCTCGGAGCTCCCTCCCTCGGAGTCCGTTCGCTGACCCCCCAGTGCTCGCTTCCCCGCACTCTCGCCGCTTTCCAGCCTGTCCGGGAGCTCGGGCCCCTGGGAGGGGTGGGCCCGGGGCAGCTCTGGGGATGGGGCCCGGTTCCCCCACCGCAAGGCTTCCGCCCCACCCCCAGCTCGTCTCCTGCGCACAACAGGTCGGTGAGAAAAGAGGAGAGGGTGGGGGTGGCGCGCCAAGCTAGGGACTGCGGGCTTCCTGGAGGGGGTGGCTAAAGAGGGTGCGGGGCTCAGGGACTGGAGTTGACGTTGGTTTTGCGGGGAGGAGGATGCACAAGGCCGAGAGGCAAGTGACTCCTGGAGTCAGCTGGCTACAGATATCCCCTTCAGCCCTTCTCTGCTCCACTGGTTCGCTCTAACCTCAGTCCTTCCTCTTTACCTCCCTCCTGCTTCCTTCTATTCCCGTCCCTCTCTCCCTTCAGCCCGTCAGGGCCCCTATCCATCCCTGTCTCTTTCCATAGCTCCATAGCCCTTTACATTTGAAGAAACAATTTCCAACTCCTCCATCTTTGCTTCTCTGTTTTCTGTCCACCCCCCCCCCTTCCTCTTGTCATTCTGTTTTCAGTATTATGTTCTCCCCTTTTTCCATTTCTTTTCTCCCCATCCCTGGTCTTCTCCTTTTCTCTCTTCCCTTTCCACTCTTTTACGCTTCCCATTTTGCCTGGACCTTTCCTTCCCTGATCTCCTGCCCTTCCCCCCTTTTCCCCTGATCCTGAGACCCCTTCACCCTCCAGGTTTCCCTCTCTCACCTGTATTCTTATATTGTTCTCCCTCCAGCATTTTCCAAGCTTTTCGTGTTCTGTACCCACCTCCTTCCCAGTCCATTCTCCTTCAGGATTGATTACTCTGCCTCACCTAGTGCGCTGTACTGGCTTCCTCCTCACCTTCCTCCTCTCCTTACTCTTAACCACCCCTCCTTCTCCTCTCTTCCCTCTGGCTGCTCCCCTTTCCCTTCCCCAGACTTTCCCATCATACCCCCCTGTTATTCTCTGGGAGTACTTAATATGCAGATTCCAAAGGATCCAGGGTGTCATATCCTCATCTACTCTGGGGAGCCTGGTTCCCCTGGATCCACTACCCTTAGCTCTGAGAACATGTCCTTCCTCTTTCAAAACCAACCATCCCAGGACTCTTCATCCAGGAGAGTTACATTTGAGGGGGTGGCTTCTCCGCAGCTTCACCTACCTTCAGAGAGCACCTATGCATTTGGATGGTTTAACATTGAGCAAAAATTATACACTGTAGTTTTTCTCCCACCCACTTCTGTCTTTCTCTTTTTTTCCCCGTCCTCCATCCCTATTCTCCTTCCCCTGAAGATGCAGATTCCCCGGGGCCCAGCATAAGAGAAATGCTTGGGACTCCCAGCCCGGAGGGCCTGCAAGCTGGGAGTGCACGCCTTGTGCACGCCACACACACATTCACACACTCGCTCAGATTGACTTCCTTTTCCCTCCCCCACTCTCAGACTCCCTCCCTAGTGGTAGGTGCTCAAGGAATCACAAGGTTTTTGGCTCTAAATTAAGCTCCAACAAGAGCTTGGAGCTGTGGGCAGAGGAAGTGAGAAGGAAGGAAGCCAGAGAAGAGAGAGTAGACCCTGAGGTGGGGAAGTTAATGGGATCTCTGGGCAGCAGTATATAGGGGCTGGGGGCTAGACAGGAACCACTCTGCGAGTTCCCCCTGCCCCCCAGAAAGATGCTAAGCGGCAGCTGACAGCCTGGGAGGGCAGATGGGGGTAGGACTGGTGGCTGAATGAGCCGGGGAAGCACTCAGTATAGGGTTGAGATGTGACAACCCCCTCTCTCCCCCAGTAAAGGCTGAAAATCTGGGTCACAGCTGAGGAAGAGCTCAGACATGAAGTCCAAGATGTGGTAAGTTTGGCACAGCAGAGGGAGCTGGGGGGCCACTTCTCCTGGGGACTGGGCCCTTTCCTCCTAGGTCCACCCAGGGCCTTTGATCCCAAGGGCCAGACCCTAGGAAGGTAGGGAATGAGGCCTGTCTTCCCAAGGCCCGCCTGCTTTTCCAGAGACAGCTGGAGGGAGGCAGCCTGGGATCTCTGGTAGGAGCCTGTGCTCCCCACACATAAGGCCAAGATGGGCTTGAGTCTTACCCCCTTTCTCTCCCTTTACAGGCCTGCACTGTTGCTGTCCCACCTCCTTCCTCTCTGGCCACTGCTGTTGCTGCCCCTCCCACCACCTGCTCAAGGTTCCTCCTCTTCCCCTCGAACCCCACCAGCCCCAGCCCGGCCCCCCTGTGCCCGGGGAGGCCCCTCTGCTCCACGCCATGTGTGCGTGTGGGAGCGGGCACCCCCACCAAGCCGATCCCCTCGGGTCCCAAGATCTCGTCGGCAAGTCCTGCCGGGCACTGCGCCCCCTGCCACCCCATCAGGCTTTGAGGAGGGGCCACCCTCATCGCAGTACCCCTGGGCTATTGTGTGGGGCCCTACAGTGTCTCGAGAGGATGGGGGGGACCCCAACTCTGCCAATCCTGGATTTCTGCCTCTGGACTATGGTTTTGCAGCCCCTCATGGGCTGGCAACCCCACACCCCAACTCAGACTCCATGCGGGGTGATGGAGATGGGCTCATCCTTGGAGAAGCACCTGCCACCCTGCGGCCGTTCCTTTTTGGGGGCCGTGGGGAAGGTGAGTGGGAGTGGGGGAAGGTGAGTGGGAGTGGGAGAGGCTGGTAGGGGGATGAAGGGTTGAGAGGCCAGTTGAAAGCTCTAAAGGTGGCAACAGAGTCCTTGTCTGTTAGTTCCTCCCACAAATGTGTCAGGCACTGTGCTGGCACAGGAGGCAGAGATGAAATGCCGTCTGAGCCCTGGAGGAGCTCAGGTCCACTAGAAAGGACAGATATGTAAACACTTGGGATGAGTCAATGTAACAAATGCTCTATTAGAAACATACACAGCATGTTTTTAGGAAAAGAGGGAAGGGAGAGATTACTTTTGCCTGGGGATCAGGACACCTTCCAAGAATTGATATTGGAGTTGGACCTTGAAATTGGAGTGGGAGTAGTCCATGCAGAAGAACACCGTGGAGAAAAAGGACCTTCAGGGTGACATCTCAGCTCAGGGAATGCCAAGATAGGGCCAGTAGCTTGGGGGTGGGGCTAGGGCACAGATCGACATTTCCACCCCTTAGTTTCTGTGCAGAGAGGGGGTTCTCTCTGACCTTGGAACCTCCTTCTCATCACATGCATACAGAAGATTTGGGAATGTGGAGGAAAGGAACTGAAAACTCCACGGAGAGCAGATAACAAGAATAAAGGTGGGAAGGGGTGGAGGGGGGGGATCCAGGAAAGCAGCAAGAGTTGGACAATGTGGGTTCTAATAGCAGCACTCTGTAAACTTAACTGAACCTGAAGCCTAATCCCACTCCCCACCTCCCTCTTGGCCCCTACCACTTCAGGCCTCCCTAAAACTTTCTTCCCATCCCAATCAGGTGTGGACCCCCAGCTCTATGTCACAATTACCATCTCCATCATTATTGTTCTCGTGGCCACTGGCATCATCTTCAAGTTCTGGTAAGCTGCGAGGAGGAGGGTGCTGGCAGATGGGGGCCAGATGTTTGGCAATGTTTGGCTGAAGGAGGGCAGGAGCAAGGGCAATGTTTATGCTGCAGGTGGGATAGAAAGTGGTGGACTCTGGGGAGGAAGACCTTGGAAAAAAGTGGTGAGGATTTGCAGCGGGATAGACAGTGAGAAATCAGGGCACACTCCTTTTCCCAGGGAAATACAAGGATAATGGGAAAGGCAGGAGACTTAAGTGCACTAGGGGCTGGCAAGGGATGCCTTGGTGGGCATTTCCTCTAAGACAGAGAAAACTGATCCGGTCTGCAGGGCCCCTTCCTGGGGCTGCCTGGGGAGAAGGGAGACAGTCCAGAGCTCTTTGCATGCATTTAATAATGGGTTGCTCAGTCCTTCACACTTTACCGAGAGAATCATTAGACTCAGGTGTCCAGGTCATTAGCTGATTTTGAACTAGAACTAAACCTGCCAGGTGCCTGCTGAGGACCGAAATGACTCTTCTGGGCATGCGTCGGGGAGGGAATGATTCTGGGGGACTCTGTGTTGGTGGGGAGGAGGTACCAGTTCTGTGTGATCTGGATTAGGTGGGAAGGATAGTTTACATCCTGAGCCCCCTGGGAGGGGTGGTAGGGGAAGTAGCTTTATGGACACTCCGTCTCCAAAGATTTGATGTAGGGAACTGTTAATAGGCCAGTTTTTCTGCTATAGGATGTCGGGGTGTCTAAGGGAAGGTGGGGGTGGCTAACACTGCAAGACCAGGATGGGGGCTTCTTAAGTGTGTGAAAGAACCTCTTTCTTTCTGGTGCACCAGCTGGGACCGAAGCCAGAAGCGGCGCAGGCCCTCCGGGCAGCAAGGTGCCCTAAGGCAGGAGGAGAGCCAGCAGCCGCTGACAGACCTGTCCCCAGCAGGGGTCACTGTACTGGGGGCCTTCGGGGACTCGCCTTCCCCTACCCCTGACCATGAGGAGCCCCGAGGGGGACCCCGGCCTGGGATGCCCCAGCCCAAGGGGGCTCCAGCCTTCCAGTTGAACCGGTGAGGGCAGGGGCAAAGGGCTGGGAGGGCTGGGAGGGCCAGAGCGTTGGTTGGGGGTGCTCTCTCCTGGGTGGGTGGGGAGGAGGCAAATATACCCCCTACAGCTCCTGGCCCTTCCTAGGACTGGACCAGTTCCTCTCTGGGGGACCCTTCCTTCTCCCGCTCTCTGTGGATCTATGTCCTGTTGTTGCGCTGCCATTTAACTCAACTCTGCCCTCTTCTCCTTGAGTCCCTTTCTTTGCCTCAGACTTCCTTTCAATTCTGGCCTACCCCATGGTTCCTGACTGTGCCCTTTCCCTCTTCCTCTCAGGATTCCCCTGGTGAATCTGTGACGCCCCCCAATGTTGGGGTGCCGCCAAGCAGGAGGCCAAGGGGCCGGCACAGCCCCCATCCCACTGAGGGTGGGGCGGCTGTGGGAGCTGGGGCCACAGGTGCTCCTGGCTCCTGCCCTTGCACACCACCCTGGAACACTCACTGGCCCAATAGGTGATCTTACCTGCTCACCCTCCTTCAGGTGGGGGCCTCACACATCTGTGGCTTGTGGTGCCCCATCCCCACCCTTGCACACTCACATGAAAGCCTTGCACACTCACCTCCACGCTCCCGGGCCATTGCACACACTTGTGCTCTTGTACAGCCAGTCTTCTGCACCTTCTCTCCACCCACACCTCCCCTCCCTATCCCTCACCTTCTTTGTTTCACACTTTCACTTTCTCTTCCTTCCACATTCCATGCTCAGTTCATTCACTCAGTGGTCAGTGGGTGAATTTCCTATTGCTTCTCACGTTCACTTCCTGGCCCCATGTTGTGGTGTTATGTGTTGTGCTCATGCTCTCCCTCATGCACACCCACTGATCCAGTTTCTGTGGTCCCCGCATGCTGCCCCAGAGATGGGTGGGAGGTGAGCTGGGGGCTTCTTCTGCCCCCATCTGTCCTGGTCCCACCCCAAGCCATGTCATGTTTCATCGCCTTCCCTGTCCCACCCCAAGGGCGTGCTCCTTACGCTGAGGGCTCCCCCATAGGCATGGGGGTAGTGAGGCTCCAAGCTCCCCCTCAACTCCACTGCTAAATTCTGTTGTCTGGGAGATGGGTTTATGGGGAGTCACCTGCTACACTACATGAGAAAGGGGCTCCCATTTGCCCATCCCTTCCTCCTAAGTCGCTTTTGTCTTGTCTGTCCTGGCTGTCTGTGTGTGGGTCACTCTCTGGAGTTCAGAGCCCCTGAGCCAGTAGTCCACTTTCCAGCTTCTCGAAGGGCCTCCCTAACTCCACCTAGGCTGCCAGGGACTGGGGCCAGCTGGTTCAAGGCCATTGGGAGCTCTGCCTCCAAATCTCTCCCTCCCTTTCCTGGGCTCCCTCACCCTCCTCCTCTCCTCCCTGTGTGGTTCTTCCACTCTCCCTCCTTTTGCCTGTCCCCCCCCCCTCACATTTGTCCCTACTTCTCGCCATTTTTCCACCTTCCTCCCTTCTTCCTTTCTTTACCTGGCTCCTATGCTGTGATATATATTTTTGTATTATCTCTTTCTTCTTGTGGTGATAATCTTGAATTCTTGTGGGATGTAAGTTTCAAAAATTTTCAAATAAAGCCTTTGCAAGATACCTGAGTCCCCTGGTTCTGCTTTGAACCCCGAAGAGAGGGGAGGGAGAGGAGCAACAGGCAGCCAAAAGGGAGGAAAAGAAGGGTGGTGGGTGGGTGGGGTAGGGGAAACCTCATAAGACCCAGGGTGACCTGGCCTGCTCTGACCTGGAATTAGGATTGTGGGGCTTTGACTTGGGACAGAATGGAAGGAGAAGCTGAAGGGAGCAGCCAGAATAGGAGACACTGGAAGAGTGACTTGCTTGTAATTTGCCAGTGAAGGTCAAGAGCGACCATGAGAAAGGAGACAGAGGAAAGGAAAAATTATGTACAGGGACAGGCAATGGAGCAAGCAAGAAAAGGAGGAGAAAGCTGATAAGACAGATGGAGGGTGAAGGATGAAAGGAGAAGAAAAAAATGGAGCAGCGTTGAAGAGATGGGAGGGGCCACAGAGAGGAAGCTGCTCTGCCTGGTTTATTTTGAGCCTTGCTCCCTAACTTGCCCCCATCCACCGCTGACCCCCAAAAGCTGTGCAGCACTGGAACCCCTGTGGTTAACTCTCATTGGCTTTCCCCACTCTGCTCTCTCTTGAGAGAGGTGTGCTAGGGTGTGGGAGTGGAATCAAGGACTATGTTTCAGGGAGGGAACACAGGCTGCCCAGCTGGGATCAGTCACCTCTGAGCCCCCCATTCTAGGTTTGGCTCTAGTGACAGCCCTGCAGAAGCCCACACATCAGCTTCTCAGCTGTTGCTAGGCTCTCTTGCCATGGTAACCACCCAGGTCCCATTTCTTCCTCCCTCCCGCCCCCATCTGTGCCCCACTTGCTCCCTGGGAAATGGGGAGCTCCAAGGAGGAGAGGAGACAGTAATGTGCCGGAAGGCGGTCTAGGCTGCCCTGAACTCTGAATGCCTTCATGTGTTTATCTTTGTAGCTAGAATTAGGAGCGCATAGGTGTTGGTAGGTGTGTGTTTTAGGTGCGGGAGCTTTACTGTGTGTACTCAAGTAAGTGCAGCTGAACCCATACAGCACACAATGGTGAGCGGGGAGGAAGGCGCATATTTCTCAGGACCAGAGCAGTATGTGCAGTCGGGGCATCAGACTCTCTAAGAAAAACATACTGCTACAGAGGAGAAGGGCAGAGAGGGGCCAAGGAGTGATGAGCCAACTAAAAGCAGAGGTGCAAAGCCATCAAGCTGCTGAGGAGGACTCCGAGTCAACCCAGAGACCCCAGCAACAGCTGGTGGGAGGGAGAGGGCTGGATGGAGTATGAAGGTGCAGGACGAGGTGCTAAGGGCATGGATCTGGGGCAGTGAGGGAGGGATCCAAAGGGTTAATGGGAGGATGCCTCATTAACCTTAAGCTTCTTTCTCCCCAGGAATCTAGTCCTTGTCAGGTGAAGGTGGGGGGAAAGAGGAGCACTGGCTTAGAAGGGGAAGGAGCGCAAAGGCCTGGAGAGCACCCCAGGACTCTATCACTCTCTGCAACCGTAGCTCTTCAGAGGGACAG
Source organism: Suricata suricatta (assembly GCF_006229205.1). Classification (NCBI taxonomy): domain Eukaryota; kingdom Metazoa; phylum Chordata; class Mammalia; order Carnivora; family Herpestidae; genus Suricata; species Suricata suricatta. The sequence goes on from NC_043709.1 coordinate 97,683,235, forward strand.
TGTGACCCCGAGGCTCATCCATATGCAAAAGACACGCATGAAGGCCCCTAATGAAGAGGGAATTAATTATTGCCTGATTAGCCTGCTGTTTCTCTAAATTTAAATAAATTAAAATACAAGACACTGGGAAATCCTCACCTGTTCCTTCTCCCTAAATAGCCTCTTTACCCACGGAAAGTCAGAGGCAGAGGAGAAAGGAGACATCCTGGTCTTTCCGGTTGTTCTAAAGGAAATATCCCAAACTAAATCCCATTGTAGTGATAACCATGAAGTGTTTGGCGGCACTGGGGACAGATCTTAACCTTTATCTCTCATAAGGTTGAAACAGACCCTGGGGCCTTTGGAGGTCCTTGCTGGCTGTAAGTGGTAGAGGCAGAGAGTCACTGCTTTGTTACAGACCAAGAATACAAACAATGGCTACGCTACCCTTTTGCTTCTTGGGAGGCCATCCCTCACAAGCACCACTGGGACCAGCATCTCTCATTACGCCTTTTTTTTTTTTTTTGGTCTCCTGAGCTGTGCATCAAATGACTCAGCCAGGCTTCTCTTAAGCATTTTTCTGTAATGCTTACCATTATGGCTCAGACCAAACCAGGAAATGGGGAAGCCCCCAGGAGGAGGGATCTCCCAGGCGGAGCTCAGGGTGTGGAAGTGATTCAAGATGGAAACAGTGTGCCAGCTGGAAAACCCCAGGCTAAAATTAACAGCCCTCCTCCCCCTACGCCCCACATTTATCTCTAAAGCTCTTCTCTGAGGAGTTCAAAGCACTTAAAACTTGCTTCTTATAGCAAGGGCAGGAATCGGGGGGTGACAGTTGGAAACACTGAGGCTCAGGGAGCACCATTTAATGTAAACAGGAAAAGAGCAAGAGGAGAACCAGGACTGACAGTGACCATCATGATTTTGCTCTCACTTCTCTATCTCAGCCCTCAAAGTTGATGTTTCTGGAATTAGCAACTTCTAGCCCATGCAGCAAGTAGGTCTGGTCAGAGCTGAGTCCTTAAGATCTTATCCTGCCAACTATTGCTACCCAGTTAACATAGAATGAGTGCCCCAAAATGTTATCAAGAGAGTAGACACTTCCAAAAGGATACAAACTACAATGAAAAACCAAAGATACATATCTTCTCTTTAAACACTGAACTTAAATGTTTATTTTTAGGTGCCCCTTGCTACTTCCTTGGTGTGACTTTGAAAAAACAAATCACTTAAATCTTCAGAATCTTATTTTCATTATTTGTAAGGTGGACATTACAATTGTTTCTATGAGGACTATTTTGCTCTCTAAGCAAGGGACTATTACTGTCAATAGGAGGGACTTCAATTCTGCTACAGTCAAAATAGAGCTCAGCCCAGGTCGATTCTGGTCACATCAGGCTGGAGGCAGCATTCATTTACTCAAATAGCATATATTATTCAGCATCTACTATGTACTCAGCAAAGCAGTAGGAAGGATACCATATAGGAGACCGTTTCTTCCCTGAGGAACTGCCAATTTTGCTTAAGAGTCCTATTAACGAAATAGTTAAAAGAGCAACAAAAGGTACAGACTAAATGCTGTGGAACTTCTGAGAAAGGAAACCGTTATGCGTTCAAGCATTCCGGTAAGGCTTCCTGAAAGAGTTCGTATTAAGTGTTCATTTATGCGACAAACGCTTACTGACCACTTACTAAATGCCAGTCTCTGAGGATACAGCGGTGAACGATTGACAAGCCCTTGTCCTCACGGACTCCGATATTCCAGCGGGAAGAAGTGAACAGCAAACAATATAATATCAGGTGGTGGTGAGCACAATATTTAAAAGTAAAGCAGCGTGAGAAGATCAAGACGCGGATGAGGGCAACAAGAATATAGAAACCCAAAGCCAAGAGTACGTGGTGTGGTCAGGAGAGGTTATCAGTTAGTTGCTCTTCAGGCCTAAGTAGGAACCTCAGGAAAGAAGTGGCACATTGTTATCCTTTCCGGCATATTCAGAGCACTGAAACATTCTTGAGAGTATAACAAAAAAATAATGGTAACTTCCTCTATCAGCCTCTGCTACCCTGAAGGAACGGAAACGGATCCATGGTCTCTTAGGAATCCCTACCTCCCCTCGTACCTGATGCATAATTCATAAACCTGTCGGTTTCCACCCTCCCATTTCCCCAGAAGTCCCTTCCGGAAGCCCGAGACTGCAGTTCTGAAGGTTCAACTTCTGCCCTTAACGGAACCCGCCTTCGCTTCCGTTGTGGCGTCACATCCACACAGGGCTCTACCGCGTCGCTGGGCAGAAGCCACTTCCGCCCCTTCTAGTCGTAACTTCTGCCCTGAGGATCCCGGAGCGCAGGCAGCGCCGGATGTGCTCTGCCGCTCCCGGAAGTGACTCGACCTTTGCGTTCCCCCCTTCCCCATTACCGCCCCCCCTGCATTGCTATTTCCCTCCCTCCCCCCCTTTACGTTTCCGGCGCTCCCGCCTTCCCTCCGCCGCAGCTCTACTCGGAGCCCGTGGGGGGAGGGAGGGAGGGGGCGTGGAGGAATCGGGGTTCTCGGGAGCACGAGCTGCAGCACCACTTCCGGGTGAGTGTTAGGGGACGGAGGGAGGGAGGGGGCCACCCACTGCCTCGCGCCCCTGCCCTGCGGGTGTCTCGCGCGCATTCCGTGTGTGTGAGTGTGTGGGTCTGTCTCGCGCCGAAAGTGCGTGCCCGCGCGCTCCGCCTCGCACTCCCCCCTCCCCTCGCCCCCTGCTGGTCCTCCCGCCCCGCTCGGCTCCCTCCTTTCCCAGCAAACGCCGCCCCTCCCGCGCTCTGGCTCAGGCTCTGGCGCCGCCGCAGCCGTCGCCGCCGGGTGAGTCTCCCGCCGCTGCTGCCGGCGCGCGCCAAGCTCTCTGCTCCTCCCCCTCCCCTTTTTCTTGGGGGGGCGTGGAAGGGGGGGTCCTCGGTGTGACTCTGTGTGTGTCCGTCCCGGAACCGGAAGTGGTTGTGGAGGAGCGGGCGATGGGGAGGAATGGGGGGGCTTAGGGGGCGGGTGTCTGTCTGGTGGGTGGCAGAGTTCAGCTCCCGTGAGGGGAAGGACGGACGTCCCAAAAAAGGGTCTTTGAGGAAGGGGTGGGGGGCGACATCAGGAGAAGGCTCCCAGGGGCTGTCTCAGGGGAGCGAAGGTTTTCTGGGGACAGCTGGGGTCTCCAGTAGATAGACCACTGTGCAGCCTGAGGGAGGTACTTCTTGGCGCAAGGCCTTGGGTAGGCAGGGGCGAAGTCCTCGCAGAAGTGGGGGGAGGCCAGAGGAAGTGGCTGGGCCTGAACTGGCACTGTGCCTGACACAAGGGCTTGTGCATCCCCCCAGTCTTCAGCTTTGCCTTCTGAGCCAATCCTTAGGGGCCAGGGGCCCTTCTCTTCTTCCACCTCTTCTGTTCTCTGACCGCTGGTTACCTGTGGCCCTGGGGACTGAAGAAGAACCGGTGCCTGAGCCGGGGAGTGGAACCCAAGCACTGGTGATAGAGTTCATCGTAGTTCCTGAGAATTGGGTTTATTTCCCTATATCCATATAGTGGCTGGCACGACTCTCCTCATTATACCATTGCATCTTTGGATTGTTGGTTGGGGGTACGCCTGCTTTCCAGACTAACTGCTGACAGTCCGAGAATTCCTGAGGTTCTCGAAGGGCTCAGGTGGCTGCACCCTTTCTGGCCCCTGTAACCCAGACAATTTGTTTACAGAAAGTTCAGGAGCCCTGGAAAGGAGAAGGAATAAGACGACAGGAGGAAGAGAGAGAGAGGGTAAGACAACTTTGGCTTAATGGCTTTTCTGGTTTGGGGGGAGAAGGGGTCATAATTAAATGGGCTTCTTGGGGACAACGTGACAGAATTCTTCAAGTCATAGCAGTTGTAATACTGGTGTTTGCTGAGAGAGAAAAATTATCTTCTGACAACACCCAGGACGTTTTTGTGTAAAAATTTAGCACTGTATCCCATCCATTGCCACTCATACTCAGAAATGAATCATGAAATGCTCAAGTGAAATCACTAATAAGCAGGGTTACATTGTGTCCAAAGGAGAAATTTATTCTACTTTGGGGACAAATGGGTAGTATAGTCCTCGTCATGAAGCTTATGGAATTGCTTTCTTGTATTTGGAACAAGCAGCGTTGAGTTTAGAGTGGGGTTCATATTCTTAACATTGCAGTGGAGTGCTTCAGGTGGACCTGTTGAGTGTTTAGAATCTGTGACACAGGGTTGTTTTAATTTGGTGTGTCAGGATGTAGTTTTCAGGAAAAACAAAAACCATGGTTCGTGGGTAGTCTGAAGTAAAGTAGATAAAATTGTATGGAGTGGACTCCGGAACTAGGTCTGCAAGAATTCAAAATATGAAGCTTGATGGTAATCAGTTTTAGGTAGTCTGAAAATGACAATGTTGAGACCCAAAAGAGTTTGAGTTCTGAGCTTATAATCCTAGAAGAGTCTTCTAAGAACCGATTCCAGGCTGGTTTATAAAGTTTATTTCCCATAGGTTTCTGAGCCAAGTTGATAATTAAATATTAAGTGCACATCTCCTCTTGTCCAACCGCCCCTCCCCCCTTTCCCTGCCCACTTCTTTTTTCCCCTCACATTTCCTGGATCCATCATTTATAGTGGCATGGGCAGGACCCGGGGACAGCTGTGGGGTGGTAGTGGTCCTGTTGGTGTGGTTGGGACAAACCTGTTCTGGGGTATTTTGTACTTGGAAGAGTTCACAGGTAGTAGGAAGGTCCCAAGTTCTATTGAACTTCTTGAATGTCCTTAGAACTGCAGGAAAATGATTCTCTGTTTCTTGAAGTCGTTAGCTACTCCTGCAGCCTGTCTACAATTGTGCTTTTTGGGACAGCTTTTCTCACTAGAGTGTCTGAGATTTGTGAGTTCTTTCGGTAGTCAAATTTGAGCTGATTGTTCTTTGCATCTCTATTGTTAGTGCTTCTGGTTGATGATTATTAAGCTGTAGGCTATAGATCTGATACTTGTGGGTAGTACCTTTGTAATTATCTGGTCTTTATGTAATTGTCAGTGACTGTCACTAGTAATGCTCGTCTGGTGGAAGTATTTCTCTAACTCTCTTCCATTCGGGAGCACTGAAAGCATTTTATTTATTTATTTATTTATTTAAATGTTTATTCATTTAAATTTTTATTCATTTTTGACAAACAGAGAGACAGAGTGTGAGCAGGGGAGGGGCAGAGAGAGAGGGAGACATGAATCTGAAGACAGGCTCCAGGCTCCAAGCTGTCCGCACAGAGCCCGATGCGGGGCTCGAATTCACGAGCCATGAGATCATGACCCAAGCCAAAGTCAGACACTCAACCGACTGAGCCACCCTGGCGCCCCTATTTGTTTATATTTGAGCTGCCTCCCATCACCATGTGCCTTAGGAATTTGTTTTAAGGGGTTTGTTCTTCTCCATTCTCTACTCAAATAGAAATTTAGTAGAATAGTAAATTATTCAGAGTCAACCATTGATGTGGGACCTGGAATTAAATTCCAGAAGTCTTAATTTCTAGGTTCATTCTCCAGGTACTATACTTTGTTGGCGCAAGTCTTTCAAGACTTTCTAAAGGTTTGTTGTGTTAAGAGAATATTGCTTTCCTGAGGAAATACTGTGCTTTATTTGAAAAACAACAATTGTAAAGAATGTAGTAAGTACCAGGAAAGAGATTGTGGTCTTTACCATGTCTACCAAAACCACATGCTGCAGGCAGTGACATCTTTATTTCTGGATGGTTGGTAGCACTATGGAAGGGTGGAAAGATGGACAAAGCTCTGGTGCAAGAGTTCAGGTCCTACTAAGTGTTTTATGGGTGTTACTTAATGTCTTTTTTTCTGCACCTCATCAGTGCTTTTGAGATGTTGTCTGAGATTGGAAAAGAAATAGGTACTTCTTTGACCCTCTTGAAAGAAAAATACCACCCAACTTAATTATAGTAAATCTCCTTTTTTATTAACAGAATGGTTAAGGTATAGATTGAAACCCAGAAAATTAGAACCCAGATTTTCAATCTACCAGTATGCTTCTTTCTACTTAATACGTTTTTCCTTCTTTTCTGCTCTTTGCATCTATAATAAAAGCCTTCCACTTCCTTCCCAATCTAGGGCAAACCAGTCCTTTTTATTATTAATAAAATGTTGGGATAATCATCAAAACTGGCACTCTGTAGAAATGAGGTTTCCCTGTACTATCATGGGGCTTCTTCAGGTTTTAAGAATGTTGGTATGGACCTGCTTGGATGTTGGGATGGTTTGGGGAGGATTCCTCCATAAAAGACAGACTAGTAAGAGGTTAATTGGTAAAACAGACAGTAAACACATATTTGAATGATCTGGACCAGGAGTACCCTGTTACACAACTCAAGGGGGCGCCATTTATGTGGTATTCTGCCAAAAGCCTTCCTCCTTGGCTCTCCATTTGACCTCATTTCAGGGTTAGAGATTGAAGTCAGTCTTTAAGAACATTAGTATAGCATTTCTCAGGTGTCACCTCGCAGGCAAATATTGCTTCTAGTTGGGTGAGCAGAAGTCTCCATGTATCCTTGGGTGGACATGCTTATTGGAAGGGACATTTATCATTTTGTCCTAAGACCAGCTGTGGTTCTGATTTTCAGCTTTCTTCTCTAAGAAAGCAGAGTGGGAGATTGGGTATCCAGGGAAGTAGAGGGGCCTTTTATTCAGTTTACCCCCTTTGGATGGTCTGGTCCTTTTATTCTGATTCCATCACTCTAAGATTTTTTTTTTTTTAATGTTTATTTCCAGACAGGGAGAGATAGAGTGTGAGCAGGGGAGGGGCAGAGAGAGAGGGAGACACAGAATCCGAAGCAGGCTCCAGGCTCTGAGCTTCAGCACAAAGACCCACACGGGGCTCAAATCCATGAACCACAAGATCATGACCTGAGCTGAAGTTGGATGCTTAGTTGATTGAGCCACCTAGGTGCTCCCCGATTCCGTCATTCTAAAATTAGTTGTCTTGGTGGCCAAGTGAAGTCTCACAGGTTGTGGACAAGAACTACAGTTTTTAACTGCATTTTGCTCTTATCAAAAATTCCACTTTTGGAAACATTTATAGAGAATTACCTGGAAAATGTATAATCCATTCCTGGAAATACTGTAGTTTTAATTGATGCATCAGATCATAATATCAGAGAGTATGTACTTCAGTTGTAGACTTTTGATCTCTTGTAGAACCCCCATTCTTAGCTTGCTCTTTGGTATCTGCATTCAGATCCCTTCTCTGCTCTTTACTGTTTGACTCTGTGACTTCAGTTTCGTCATTTGAAAAATGGGGATTACTTCATAGAAATGTACCTACCTCATAGAGTTGTTGTGGCAATTAAATGACACGAAAGTTGTGAAGTGCTTAGAACAGTGCCCTGAACACAATAAGCACTTAATAGATATTGATGGTGATGTTGACATTGTCCTGTCATTCACATCACTTTGTATGTCCACTTTATAAGAACCTATAGAGGCTATTTTCCTCAGAATGTTTCTCCTGAGCCACTTGTAGGACAATATGAATGGATGTATTCTTTTTTGGTGGGGAGGGGTGTTGTACATAGGCATTCTATCTGAAGATATTCTTATTTTCAGGCTTTCAGTTCCTCCCTCCTAAATTTTCACATCCGTAATGTGTTTAATACTTCCTTGACTTTTTAGGGGGAAATTATAATTAGACCCTCTTCTTTATTCTCTGGCCTAATTCTCTACCTCATTTCCACTGTATGTCACGACTCTTGTCTGTCATTTCTCTCAGCTAGAAGGCTAGACAGATGGGGGTTGTGGGTTATGTTTTGAGCCCCTAGCATTGTTTCAAAATCTGTGTGTACGGAGTCCACTGTTTTTCAGGTCACTAAATACAGAATTGCTTACCGGGTGGTGAGTTCTATGTTCAAGACAGTGGGTAGGTCCAAGGTGTGACCCTGCTTCCCAAAAAGCTTGGCAAGATTGGATCCCCTCAAACCGTGATCTGATTGTTTCTTTTTTAATGTTTGAGAGAGAGTGCACACAGTGCTCGCAGGGGAGGGGCAGAGAGAGGGAGGGAGACAGGATCTGAAGTGGGGGGCTTAAACTCATGAACTGCAAGACCATGACCTGAGCCAAAGTTGGACGCTTAGCCAACTAAGCCACTCAGGTGCCCCTGTCATTTCTTGATTTCTGGTGCCTAAGAAGAACCTGTGGCCCCTTAATAAAGTTAATGCTGGAAGGAAAAAGCATGTGTGTTGGAGACAGTTCTGGTGTATTTTATAAGTTGGGGAGCAGGATTTGTCTGGGGTTGATTCTCAAGTCAGTTAATAATGAGCCTTATTTGTGTGAAGGTGTAGTCAGAGATTTGATGCATTCCTCTTTTCTCCTTTGCTACTTTTCAGGAAAGAGTAGGCTGAAATTCAGTTCTGCTTCCCTTTATAGGTTTTATGAACAGTGAGAGTGCTGTTTCGTAGAGCAAAACATGTGATGAGATTTCTGGAGGAGAAGGAATGGGGTTACATCTAGTGTGAGGTCCGTTCTGTTTCTCCCCCTTGGTAACAGATCCTTCCTAGTTTCCTTGATCTACTTCACACCCAGTTTCTGTGCCCCTCCAGCACTTAGTAGCTCCAGTATCTGCCTCCAGAACATTCTCAGCAGGACCCACCTGTGGCCGTAGCCACAGGTCCTTCTTCCCCACCTGAACCTTGGTTGCTTCTGGTTCGAGAAGCAGCCTGATGATAATGTTTATTTCTTGTCATTCACCATTTCCTCATTCCATCAATCTCTTACTCCCTCTTCACCTGCCTTCTGCTGGGCTGGATCTTTCTACGTCCAGGATCTGGGAAAGCTGCTCTTGAATAACTACAGTTAACATACTGTTTTACTAGGAAAGTGGTCAGAGTGGGAAAATGAGTGGTGGGGTGTCTAGGTTCTGTACCCATCAGGATTCTGAGGTATGGCTTTTCGTGCTCCTTCCTCACTCCCAGAGTTTTAAGCTTAATTATCATCCACATGCAGAGAAGACCTCGAACTCTTAGAAGCATCAAGTGTGAGAAATACAGAGCAAGAGTCTAGTACTGTGTATGTGTTCTGGTGCACCGCTGTCCCTATTCTGAATCCCTGTAGGTAGAGATATGGGGCGCCACTACTGCTGGTGCTGGAACCCTTTTTTAAACTGCTCATTCCAGGTTCTCGCTGCTTGGCTCTGCATGTGTGGTACCCAGGGCTGCACCGTGGACATTCTTGGACCTTGGTGGGATTGGTAGGGCATGGTCCCCAGGTAGCATCTGGTACTGAGGAAATATCTTGGTTGTGATTCCTGCCAATTACGTTCTTTAATTCCACTGGGCATTTTGTGTTCTGGCCAAGCTGTGTAGAACAACAGGTATGTCCGTGGAACTCTTCTCAAGGAAGACATATTTGAAAGGATAAAGGAAAGGAGCCGGGACAGGTACCCCAGCTGTTTTTTAGCCAGTCAGTGATATGCTTTGTGTGACCTTGGGTACGTCCTTTCCCTGCCCCTGACTTCAGTTCCTGTTTTTGTCACCAAAGAAAAGTAATACGAGTCTCTTGTTTATGGGATACACTCTTTAGGTAAATGAGATGTGCGTAAGTTCTTCCACCAGCATCTTGAGAAGGATAGGCTCTTGGATTTCATGCTGAGTGGCTCTCTGGGACTAATATGGTAGATTTGGCGATCTTCACTGTGAATTCCAAGCAATGTGGTCAGGTCCTGAAGAGGAGGTCAGGAACTCCTCATTTCCGCTCAGCGTCAAGTTACTTCAGATTTATTCCTCAGTATGATGTGATCTCTGTTTCCTTCTTCAGGTAGAATGGAAGAATCTCACTTCAATTCTAACCCGTACTTCTGGCCTTCTATCCCCACAGTCTCAGGACAGGTAGGTGGTGGTGGTTTTTTCCTCCTTCCCTATCACGTAGTTTTTTCAATTTTTGAGTAGTAAGTTCTATTACTGTGGACACTGAAGCAACATAAGTCACGTGCTGTTTCACCAGGTCCCCCATCACTGAGAATTCTAGCGTTTCTGTTTTGGCTTCTCTGAAAGCACAGAGATATTAACTGTTCCCTCCTTGGAGGACAGATAACGCAAAGTGCTTAGGGAACAGACGGAATCAGACTCTTTCTGAAGAGGCCGCTCACCTCCCCTTTCCTTTCCTTTCCTTTCAGATTGAGAACACAATGTTCATCAACAAGATGAAGGATCAGCTGCTGCCAGAGAAGGGCTGTGGGCTGGCTCCACCCCACTACCCCACCTTGCTGACTGTGCCTGCCTCCGTGTCCCTGCCCTCAGGCATCAGTATGGACACAGAGTCCAAGTCAGACCAGCTGACCCCACATAGCCAGGCGTCCGTTACCCAGAATATCACTGTGGTCCCTGTGCCGTCTACAGGACTGATGACTGCTGGTGAGCCACTCTGCTCTTCTCCAATCTGAGGTGTTGATCTTCTATGATCAGTACCCCAGGCTGGAGGGCTCCAAGGACATGGGGAGTGGGATATGTGTTTGATTACTCAATCACATTTTTATTAAGTGCCTACTGTGTGCCTAGCAATGCGCTAGGCATTGTGGGGGATACAAAGAAGTAGAAGATGCGGTCCCTGCCTTTGAGGAGGTGACATTCTTTCCTTCTCTGAATCAAGGAGTCTCCTGTTCTCAGAGGTGGAGAAGAGAAGGGAGTCAATCAAGGGGTAAATCTCACTGTTACTGGGGGTGGGGTGGGGACAGGGGTTAGGAGACCATTATTTTTCTATAGGGTTTGGGGTTTCCTGTATTCTCTGGGCTGGGGTGGTGGTGGTGAGGGGTTGATTAGACAATGATCTGGGGGGAAATTAAATAGGATTAGAATCAGGACTGGGCAGCATGACACCATCTCCTTTTTCTCCCAATCCTAGGTCCTGGTTTGGTAATCACGTCCCCCTCAGGCTCCCTTGTGACCACAGCCTCATCAGCTCAGACCTTCCCCATTTCGGCTCCCATGATTGTCTCAGCTCTTCCCCCTGGCTCACAAGCCCTGCAGGTGGTCCCTGACCTCTCCAAGAAGGTAGCATCAACCCTAACAGAGGAAGGAGGCGGAGGTGGTGGTGGAGGTGGCAGCGTGGCTCCTAAGCCCCCTCGGGGCCGGAAGAAGAAGCGGATGCTAGAGTCGGGGCTGCCCGAGATGAATGACCCTTATGTCCTCTCCCCTGAGGATGACGATGACCATCAGAAAGACGGCAAGACCTATAGGTAAGAGTCCGAGCCAGGGTGGTGAGGGGTGAGGATCACTGCCTCCGCTTACCTACCCCTTTGTGTCGTGCCCCAGCTCAGGCTCCATGCTGACAGCGTCCCACCTCCAATCCACTTGCATGTCAGCTGTTCTCCTGTGGGGTAGGAAGGTGGGACTTTTAGCACCCCTCGAGTGACTCTTCCCCAGGATGCAGACCCATTTTACTCCTTCCTTTTTGGGGTAGTCAGCATTGACTGATTTTTGAATAACAAGAGTTTCTTTCTTATGATAAGGTTTTAGGCTGGGTTTCAGACTCTTGTCTCCAGCTCCTTTTTACTTTCTGCATTTTCCATTCCTATTTTTCTAAGAAACTTTTCTGAAAAGCCCCTAACCTTGACCTGTGTGCCCTCCACTGGTTCTTGGGCCACATTGGAGCACTGACCCTGCATGGTTGAGATGATGGGAGGGGTCTCTATAAAAAGGAGGGAGGATTTGGCCCTTGGAATATATGCTTATAAAGTGCCTGTTTGCTCACTTTCTAATTCACGAAAGTCATTTGATTCTCTACTTCTTTAAGTTGTCCATTGCCAAAAAGTATTCTGTTTGCATGTGGTGCTCTACAAAAATAATTACAGAAGTACACTCCCTGCCCTTTGAAAGTTGCAAGTCTTTTAATCCCCTAGAGAGCCATCAAGGGCCTTAGTGGGATTGGGTAGCTTGGTCCCAGTGTACAGAGTGGGATGACCACTGTCACAGCTTTGATGCAGACAGGGGCAGACATGCATGGCTGGGAGACTGGGTGTGTCCTTAGTGTACCGAGATGGGCAATGTTGTTCCCATTTTAGGAGCGAAGGGAACTGCGGCACAGGAAATGGACAGAGCCTTGGGCTCATGGATTCAGTTCCCGGCTCCACCACGAACTTGCTGTGTGACCCTGGGCAAGTCCTTTCCCCCTCTCTGGGCCTCAGTTTCCTCATCTGTAAAATGGGGAGAATTTTGTTTGTGCCTCCCATTTGTGGGGAGTATATATCAGATAAGATTTGAAATGTTGGGAACTTCAAAAGGAAGAGATAAGAAATAGTTGTCATTTAGCATTTAGTTCTGTTTCTGTTGTACGTCTATTGCGGAGAGTAGCCACAGCTCCAGAGTGTTTAGATTCTTCTCTGTAAGTGAAGCGGAGGGAGTATAACCCCAGCCCATGATCCGAAAGTTCATTGCAGCTTTATTATTACAGGTGTGTCCCACTTTATACAGTAAAAGTGTTCCTGGAAAATGTTTACATCATATCCTTTTATAAAGGTACCTGACAAGTTTGATTCATTTAAAAGCATCTTCTATATATCATTTCATAAAATGAAAGTCTCCTTTATTTTGTAGAAATCTGGATTTTTCCGTATTTGCTTAAAGTGAGGTCATTGTGACATGGAGAGCCACCTGTATAAAGTGTGTCATTGTAAGACTGATGGGCCACGTCTCTAACACCCTGTGCAGCTTTGCGCATGGAGCAGGCTCCACTGATTCTGTCAAGGGTTTTTTTGTTGTTGTTTCGTGGGTTTTGTTTTTCGTTTGTGTGTGTGTGTGTATGTCTTTTGTTTTTTGCTTGTTTATTTTTTGGATCCACATTAATGCTATTTCTGGACTTCCAAAGTGTGTCTACAGGAGGAAATGTGAATTAGGCAATTGGAAAGAAGTCCTGGTAGCATTTTCTACACTCTCAGTGTATTTGGAACTCTTGACATGGCCCACACCCAGGTGACTAAAGAGAACTCTGAAATTTAAGGGCACCTCATTATATTCTAGGTGAATGGAATTTCTTCAGAAACTCAGAACGTTGGATTTTCAAAGCAATCTTTTTAATCACACAAAAAGATCCCTATTTTCATGCATGTTTGAGTCAACCACATCCATTCCTGTGGTCAGTGACATTTGACTGAGTATTGTTGGAGTTGGGTTCTGTTAGTCTGGGCAAGTTGAGTTATTTCTAGCTCTTTGTTCCCATCTGTAAAATGGGAAGATCAGTCATGGCCCCCCATTTACCATGTGTTTTTGAGGGGAAATCAGAGTATCTGAAATTGTTTTTGACTATCTTAGGGAAAAAATGTGTTGGTAATTCAGAGTTATTATTGTGAACAAGGTCATTGCACTGCGTGTGTCCAAAAGGGCCCCATTTGTATGTGGATGTGAATGGTCCCTAGCTATCTGGGGTGGTGTGTCTAGCTATATGGGGTGGTGGCTTTTCTGTCTCCTGCCACAGTACTCCTAAATCAGATTTCTTTCCAACTACCCAACACTTTGCATTAAAAGACTTGTACTTTTATCTGGCTTCATAGCATTTCAGACTTGGAAATACTTTAATGGTCACCTAAGCCAGTTCCTTCTCTGTAGTTTAGTCTTTTAAACATTTCTGGAAGATGATAATCTGCCTCTCCTTGAATACCTCTAGAGTGAGGAATCTTAAATTAGGTTAGAATCATAGCTTTATAGTGAATAGCTGTTTGCCCTTTGGCAAATTACTTAACCTTTCTGAGCCTTTGTGATCCTTTCTGTAAAACGGGGATAATGCTTGCTGTTGTGAGGAGTGGAAACAGTGTGCTTAAGGGGCCTAACTCATGTGATGCCTGTAACAACAAATGGCAACTATGATTATCATTACTCTGATCATTGCTGAACCTTCTACCTTCTACCTTCTGAGACGGGCTTGTTTTGTTGCCAGTCTATATTGTTATGAATTTAAAGTTTTGCAGATTCTTTCTTAGTTGAAAACTTTGATAAAGAGGGTTACTTTCTCTTTCATAGTTAATTTCATACTGAGGGTTCAATTGTGTGTTCCAATACTCACACACAAACTATGAGCTTTTGTTTGAGTTAAAACTGTGTGTTGTTCCACCTGTCTGAGAAATTTTAGCAACCAAGGGAAATTATTTTGTAACCTCAGTACTGTTCCCCTCCAAGTGACAATGTGTCCAGTTTCTAACTTCAGTGAACTGTAGTGTGGCATGAGCTCATCCTTCAGCACTGGCATGTTAGCATTAGTGCGATCTTATTAGAGAACACTTGGCTTACCTTTGACTGTTCTGGATGTTTGCTGGTCACTCTGGAGGCAGATATTTATCTCTCCATTTTACAGACCAGAAAATTGAGGTCTAGATTGGTGAACAAGCCTGTAACTGAACCCCGAGGAGAGCCCAGGGGTCCAGACTTCCATTGGCTGTGTCCGTTGGCCATACTGCATATAAACAGAACCCCCCACCCCACCCATATAGTGGTTGGGCAAGTCGGACAACAGCCAGGGATTGGATTGGTAATCTGGGAATTGGATTTCTTTCATAGTTAAGTGACCAGGGAAATAGAAACTGACCTTCATGACTGGAATTTTAGTAGAAACATTAATATAGGAACCATACCCTCCAAATAATGTGATTTTCTCTCTCTCTGAGGAATGCAGAGGTGTTTTGTTTTGTTTCTTTTTCTTAAGCCATGATCTCAGTTATTTTCTAAAGATTCTCCTGGGATCAGAAAAAAGCAAAAATCCTCACTCTTCACCATCCCCAGCCCTGATTATAGAGAGAAATCGAGGAGGAACCAAAGCAGAGGGACTTTTTCCTCCGTTGCCTGGCTTCCAGGTGCTGCCCTTTCTGCTAGCTCACACTGGGCACTGTGGGGTTGTTTAGGAATGAGCGCATTCCAGCTCACACAAAGATAGCTCTTCCTTGATAAAGGCTGAATAGATGTGGCTTATCTTGCTCGGAGGCCTTACTTGATGCTGTTGGGCAATGTCAGAACAGGAAGGATTATCAATCAGGTGCTGGGGGAAAGTGTACCAGCTGCGATTGATGTTAACCCCAGGTGCTGACTTGGGCTCTAGGTGCTGGGAAAGAGGAAAGGTTTGGCGTGGCAGCTCAGGGTTTCACATATCTTTCCCTCCTAAATGTTTAAGGGATACAGCCCACTCCCAACAGCTACCTCAGCTCTTTGCAAAAGTGGTTCTCATTTGATCGCCAGGGGGCTCGGGGATGGTGGTGTTCGGTGGGACATCAGATGCAGGGTGGAGGCCAGATGTATATGATTTGGAAAAGCCCTTTCCATGTAATTCTGATCCTTCTCCACCCCCATCCCTCTAGAAATCATTGGCAAAAAGGAAGTAGGAGAGAATCTGAGAGAAGACAATGATCTGAGGAGATAGAGAAGTCCTTCTGGGGAACGTAGTCAGTTTGTCCTCATTATCATCTCAGGAACTTGAGACATATCTGCGGGGTGTACTTTATACATGGGAAGTTGGGGGGAAGGAGCTCTTTAAAAGTCTGATACAAAGTTATAGGCAGAAGGAAAACAGAAGTTAGCTGATACTCCTGGCCCAATGAAATCCCCATCAGCCTGAAGCCGGTAATGAGATCTTCCTGTCTTTTCTGGTCGAAGTCTTGTTTCTGTACATACTTAGGGAGTCCAGTCATTCAGCAGACATTCATGGAATATCTGTATTGTGCGGGTGTGTATTAGAAGTTTAGTCTGTAAAGAGGAGTAGAACAGATCCTCCCCTCAAGGGCCTTACAACATAGTTGCAGTGAGAGAGGTCAGATAGGCCAGCTTCTGTCGAAGTGGAGGGAGGGCTCAGCAGTGCCCCGTCAGTGGGAAGGTTCTAACCACTGTCCTCACTTGGCCCAGGTGCCGGATGTGCTCACTGACATTCTACTCAAAGTCGGAGATGCAGATCCACTCCAAGTCACACACCGAGACCAAGCCCCACAAGTGCCCGCACTGCTCCAAGACCTTCGCCAACAGCTCCTACCTGGCCCAGCACATCCGAATCCACTCGGGGGCCAAGCCCTACAGTTGTAACTTCTGTGAGAAATCCTTCCGCCAGCTCTCCCACCTCCAGCAGCACACCCGGTAAGGCTGCTCTTGCTTTTACCCTGCCACCCGGCCGCGGACCCCTTACCCCAAGGCCACGTTGCCTGAGCCAACTCTTCTGTCCTCATGGTTTCTTTTTTCCCTTTTTACTTTGCCCTTTGGGAGCCTCAGTTTGCTCGTATTACTGTCTGTGAAAAATAAACTATGTATTTTAGCAGTTTGCAGGGGCCTGGGAAATTGTGGTCTCCAATCCCAAAGTCTGGAGCGGTTTTTGTGGTTTCTCTCTGTGTCTGTGTTTGGAAATCTTCTGCAGAGCAGGCCCTGCTTATACTGTATGCTTCAGTTCAGATCCAAGGTGTGCATTCAACCTCAGGTCCATGGGGAACAGGCGGTATTTGGTTTTTGTTGAAATTACTGTTTGCAATTAGGGTATGTGTGGTGAGTGCGTAAAAGCTTAGAGCAAAGCAGAGGGCTGACAAGACTGAGACCGTTAAGGTTACCAGGAGCCAGGGGCCGTGGCTCTGCATCACCTCACTGCCATTCTAGACACCGACATAAGAACAGCAGCGACCTAGATCTGGGTGTCCTCGCCATTAGCCTCTCCAGGCCGGAGTGTGTTTGGGAGGAGGGAGGAGGGGGTGCTCTCATCCGTCAAGCAACATCATTTCACCCAGCAGAGAGCTGAGCCCGTGGTGTCGAACTGCTTCCTCCTCCCCCCTTCCCTCCTCTCCTCTCCGGCAGGATCCACTCCAAGATGCACACGGAGACCATCAAGCCCCACAAGTGCCCGCACTGCTCCAAGACCTTCGCCAACACCTCCTACCTGGCCCAGCACCTCCGAATCCACTCGGGGGCCAAGCCCTACAACTGTTCCTACTGCCAGAAGGCCTTCCGCCAGCTCTCCCACCTCCAGCAGCACACACGGTAAGGGAGAGTGGCAGGCTACTGCCCCCGCCCCGCTGGCATGCCCTCCCCACCCCCGCCCCGGACACACACAACAACCCGCATGCGGGGGGCGGGGGAGAGACCTGGCTGGAGGAGAACACGACTGGCGCCTGAGAGAAGAAGAGAAGACAGCCTTGGAGTGGATGCTCGGAGAGAACCTTTCTGGGGCACAAGCTGCACTGGGGAGATGCAATGATTGTGTGACACGGGAGGAAGAGACTCAGCTGGAGCAGAGACCACTGCTGCCTTCATTTCTCTCCCTGGAAGCACCAGTACACATCTTGCAAGATTTTCTCCTTGATACCAAAGCAAGGGCATGTGGTTGGAGAAGACCAGACCTCTAGCCCTTAGGGCACTGTTGATGAACAGATGTAATCAGACTTTTTTAGCTGGGTCTCAGCCTCGTGACACCTACAGCAACAAGCAAGGCTCCGACGGATGCCAGGAATAGAGAACAGAACAAAACATGTCTGAAATGGTCACAGAGAACGGGCAAACAACACGAAAAACTTCCTGCTTCATAAGGATGCCCACCGTTTGTCCCATGAATCTGGAGTGACTAGGAGGAAGTGAACCTGCCACCTGGAAGACTCGATGCCGACCTTCATCGGTATCTCAAGTCCAACTGCAGTCCGAACTCTTACTGGCCAGAAGCCTTCTCACCTGGCTGTTTCTGGACATCACGATCCCTCTCAAAGTGGTCAGACATCTTGCTTTGTGAAGAGGAGAAGTCGGGCTTTCCTCACAAGGAGATGAACCTGTCCTGTGATGTTTCCAAGATTTTATTTATACTGGAGGTCCAGAAGCAGCTGGTCACAAAGATAGTTCTGAAGTCCCTGATAAGTAGCAGGTGTCCTCAGACTCTCAGGTCCTTGGCTCATCTCAGTGGAGGGCCCTGTAGTGTTTGGGAAAGAGGTCAAGTTGGTTCTAAAGTAGGCATCTCCTGCTGTTAGGAGGCTGGTCTGGGAAAAGCCCCAAGTAGTTGCCATGAGTATTAATATCGCTGCTGCTCTCCATAATTAGCGTAACTCTCTGCTGTTCTTCGACACCAGAACTTTTTCTGGGAGTGGTGCTCAAGGCTGAAGGCATAGCTTCTGGTTGTATGGTGGGGGCCAAGGAAGAAGTGTTCTGTGTTTCTTTTTCCTTACCTGTAGCGTGCTCACCATGCTTTTGAACATTCATCAGGGACAGCTACTGTAGGTGCTGACTTGTATGCCAAATTATGGCCTGCCTGTCTCTTGGCTGCCAAGCGCCTGATTCCTCCTCCCCCTGGCAGAGGAGCCCAGCTTGAGCTGAGTGATGGAGGCAGTGAGCAGAGATCAGGCACTGTGGTGTGGTCCGTGTCCGAGAGGAGCTAAGGCTGGGACCTCCGGATACCCAGCTTGAACTCCTGCAGGAGGGCAGGCCTGGCCTGGAGGAGGTTTGTTACGAAACCAGTTCCTGAGTGGCCTTGCTGATATCCTCCTCCTTTCTTCTTTTCTCATCCCGTGCAGAATCCACACCGGTGACAGACCATACAAATGTGCACACCCGGGCTGTGAGAAAGCCTTCACACAGCTCTCCAATCTGCAGGTAAATGTTTCACCCTCCACGTGGGGCCTTGTGTCTGAGACTGCGCTCAGAGTGCCATTTGACTAGTACAGTGGTTCCCAAACTTTTTCAGGACCCATTTATACCCTTATTATTGGGAAACCCAAAGAGTTTTTGTTGACATGAGAAATACCTATCTGCACAGACAATGTAAAACTGAAAAACTTGAAAGAGTATTTAGTGATTTGTTTGGAAGTAACAAACCTATTGCATGTTAACATAAGTAACCTGTTTCCAAACACACCTGCTCCCACCAACATTGAAAGAATGGCATCGGTTTACATTTTGCATGTTTTTTAGTGTCTAGCTTACCAGAAGGTGGCTACATAGCTGCTGCGTCGAGTCTTTGTGACATTATGCATTGTGTAGTCTCTGTATAGTCACGAGAGAATGAGAAGGGAAAGGCAAACGTAGTCTTATTATAATTTTGAAAATAGTTTTGACTTTGGGGGCCCTGTGGAAAAGTCTTGGTATTCCCTAGTGTCCCCTCTGCCTCACTTTGGGAACCACTGGGCCAGTGGAGCCAGGAGAGCCATCCTTCTCACTTGCCAGGATCCTGGCATGTGCTATAGGGGACACATACACCTATTCCCTCAGCCTGTAACTCCTACTAAAGTTTTACTGAAAGTTTCTCAGGTCGCCTGGTGGCTCAGTCAGTTTAGCATCTGACTTCGGCTCAGGTCACGATCACATGGTTCCTGAGTTCGAGCCCTGCATTGCTGACAGCACAGAGCCTGCTTCAGATCCTCTCTTCCCTCTGTCTGCACCTCCCCTGCTCACTCTCATTCTCTGAAAAATAAGCAAATATTAAAAAAAAAATTCTATTGCCTTCAGATGGAAAGAGAACCTGGGAGGCTGACACCCAGCTCAGGGCTTTTCCATTAAGGTCACAGAGCCAGGAAGGAAGAGTCCAATGTACTCATCTGATGTTTCCCCATTTTCCCAGTCCCACAGGCGGCAGCACAACAAAGATAAACCCTTCAAGTGCCACAACTGTCACCGGGCGTACACGGACGCAGCCTCGCTAGAGGTGCATCTATCTACGCATACGGTGAAGCATGCCAAGGTGTACACCTGCACTATCTGTAGTCGGGCATACACGTCGGTGAGTGCACCGCACCTTCCCTTGACTTCCCTCTGGGCCTGTGAGACCATGGTCCCCTTCACCCCATCACTCTGGATAAAGAGCTGTGGCCTTGAATATGCTTGCTCCCTAGCTCCCAACTTACCAGAATCAATAAAGAGAACAGAAATTAAACAGATGTATAGCTAAGGAATTTAGGGGAATGCCTGATCCCTTAAGCCTGTAGAACAAGATTCCTAAGCAAGGAATCTTTTTTTTTTTTTTTTTTTTTTTTGCTAAACAGTGATTCTTAATTTTACTTAAATATAAGGCAAAATAATGCAACTTGCAACTTGTAATTTGGGGAGAAAGCTTTTTAAAATATTTTCCATTAGGCTCTAGGAAAAGGTGGTAAAGTTGTTGCATCCAGAGATCTTTGAGAAAATGACAGCTTTCCCTGTGTCAGTTGAATGCCCATTGTGACTCTGAAGGTCCCCCTCTTCTTTCTGCCCAGTAGTGAGCACTGAAAGAGGATTCTGGAGAGAATTTGCCCACAGCTCCAGAATGTCTGTGTATAAGTATGGCTCTATTTTAAGTAAAATAAGAGCCCAGGATGCCAGTTATGAGTAACCTCTTTCCTTCTCTTTTTTTTTTTTCTTTCTTTCCTTCTATTTCATCCCTCAACTCTTTTTCACATCTCCTTCAGGAAACGTACCTTATGAAACATATGCGCAAACACAACCCTCCTGATCTCCAACAACAAGTGCAGGCGGCGGCGGCGGCGGCGGCAGTGGCCCAGGCCCAGGCTCAGGCCCAGGCCCAGGCTCAGGCTCAAGCCCAAGCCCAAGCCCAGGCCTCCCAGGCATCACAGCAGCAGCAGCAGCAGCAGCAACAGCAACAGCAGCCACAGCCACCACACTTCCAGTCCCCTGGGGCAGCCCCCCAGGGTGGGGGTGGTGGGGACAGCAACCCCAACCCTCCACCCCAGTGTTCCTTTGACCTCACCCCCTACAAGACGGCGGAGCATCATAAGGACATCTGCCTCACTGTCACCACCAGCACCATCCAGGTGGAACACCTGGCCAGCTCTTAAGAGACCTGTGCTGCCACCCACTGAGAAGAGGGGAAAGAAGTTCTGGTCCCTTCTTTCTCCAACTTGTCTTGGTGGGAAAAGTATTCTTCCTTGACAGGCCTTGCCTCCATCTCCTTGGGCCTCAGGCACAGCCTTCCTACACAGGATACCATGCTTATTCTCAACTCCTCTTCAAAAGGAATATCAGCCCTCCTGATTGGCAAAGGAATAATGAGCTGGTAGTGTAATCCAGCGGCCTCCCCTTCCAAGCATAGCTTTTCAGAATTGGGGGTTGGTGCTCAAGGGAGGGATTTGCTATGACCTCATAGAAACTTTTCCAGTGTGGGCACTTACCCTCTCGTTACCCTCATAATCCTCAAAAGTTGGGGCTGGTGGAAGACTAGAGGCTGGTCCTCCCAGATCTCTGAGAGAAGGGAGCCCTAAATGCAACCAGCCTCCTGTTCTATTCTCGCCTGCAAAAGGGCAGAGGTTTTTCATACCCCCTGATACCCGGGAGCTGTCATCCCCTCATGGTCTCACTTCACTTCCTACCTAATGCTGGAGGAGGGAGATCTCGGTGGGGGTCAGACCCCCTTTATTTGTAAAGGGGCAAGGGCTGAGATGTGGTCCCCAAGGGGCCGGAGATCCCTAAAATGGTCAGGGGTGGCTTAGAAGTGTGGGTTATGGTTTTCCTTGGAGCCTCTCCCCTTCTCTGCCAGCCAAGGCCCTATACTCAGTCTCCCAGACCCAAAGCCAGAGGAGCTGTGGGAGCTTTGTGTTCTTTATGAAAGCCCAAAACAAAGGGTGTTGCAGAGAAGGGAGAGTTCAGGGCAAAAACAAGGACTGGACTTAGCTCCCTAGGTGCCACGGTCAATTGCCGGACACGGATTTATATATAAATATATATATATAAATATATATATATACCCACTCATCACGGCCATCTTTGTTGTAACCATTTCTGTGTTTATAAATGCATTATCTCTGAGAATTTTCATATTTGATGTTTTGTTTATTTTTGTCCTTTTTGTTTTCCTCCACCCTGTCTTCTGGCCAACAGCATTTTTATTTCCTTTTGTCCTTTTTGTTTGTTTTTAAATCATGGCAGATTTCAGAGAAAAGACAAAATGAAAAAAATCAGGAAACCAGTTGTTATAAAGCAATTTAAAATGAAGAAAAAAAACTTATGTACAAACCAAGGGGTGTTTTTAGAACCTTGTATAGAAATAAATTCGTGTAAAAGGATCAGAGGCAGTGGAGCTACTGGTGTGAGTGAGCTTGGGAAGAAGCTCTCTGGGCAGATGTTCAAGGACAGTATTACACTAGAGTGTGTGTGTGGAGAACGAATGCTGTGTGCTGAGGCTCGGTGTGTGTATCCCCAAGAGTAGAAGGGCACAGCT
This sequence comes from Suricata suricatta, assembly GCF_006229205.1. Taxonomy (NCBI): domain Eukaryota; kingdom Metazoa; phylum Chordata; class Mammalia; order Carnivora; family Herpestidae; genus Suricata; species Suricata suricatta. Next base: position 97,705,337 of record NC_043709.1, read on the forward strand.
TTGATAGTTCAAGTGAGATCTTGGTTTATGAGAGTTTCTACATACTAATCCTGTCAAGGGGACTGTGATGCCTGTCTGACAGCAAGGTTTCAGTCATGTTAATAAAACCACTAAGCTCCCTATCAAAGAAATGGAAGCATGCCCTCTTGAAAGGGCCTCCACTCCTGCCTGAGCATCACTGGGCTCAGTTGTAATCCAGCTGGCAATTGTGCACATACATGTACCTATTATCTTATCCATATACATAGGTTTGCAGTGGTGGAAGCCATAACCAGAATTGAGTAACGGTGCAGGACAGTTGTAGTGCTGAGCAGAATGTGGTCAAGAAACCTGGACGTTAGCCTTGGCTTTACCGCCAACCGGTGTTGACCAAGAAGCTTCAGCTGTTAAAAGGATTGGACCAGATCACCTCCAAGGTTCCTTTTTGAGAATTAAAAACCTTTAAGCACTGAAAAAGTTGTGGTGGAGTTCCAACATCAACCGTGTGGCTATCCTCTGCACTGCTGGGGAACTGTGCTCCTTACCTAGTGGGATTTATATAGCCAATGAAATCATGCCCAGTTAAAATTTGGGCTCCGCTAGTTTGTTGGGTGGAATCCAATATCTCTCAATCTGCGGTGTGACACCAATGAATGTATCCATATGACAAAATATGTGTGTTAGCTTCCTAAATAATGCTTTTTCCCCCCTGCTTTGAACAATTGCTGAAAATGCCCTGACTGTCCTATGTTCACCCCAAGTATTAGAACCAGAATCTACTCTTTAAGGATTCACTCACACTCACTCATAGCAGGAACTCTGTGAGGTAGGTACTGATATTCTCATTTTATCAAGGACATAGGCACAGAGATTAAATATTTTATCCAGGGGCATGGCAGAGTGTAGTCTTTTAGATCCAACTGCTGTATCTTACCACTTGCTCTGTGGCACACCTGAGGTTTCACCTTACCCTTCTTCACATACTTGGTCTAAAGTAGGTCTAAATTAAAGCCCTGCTCTGTGGCATTGGTAATTATCAAGAATGTGTGAGGGGTTACAATCTCCATAAAGCGATCTTACTAACGCCACTATTAGGTTATAGGCTTCACCTTGTTTCCCAGTGTGGTGGCAATCTGGCGCGCACTTGCTTTCCATCCTGATGAAGAGTCCTCATTTCTGTAGCTGACTAGGATGACAGCTGTCATCTACCTGGTCCAGTTGTGACAGAACTCTGTACTCCAGTCCTTTACAAATCCTGGTGTTAACATCATATATCATATATAAACTAGGGAGGGAAAGTGTGGGGAGGTGGGGATAGACAAAAATGAGGGCAAGGCTAGAAGTACTATGTCATTTTATGTGTGTATACGTATTCGAGTGCAAAAGGACAGGAACCTGGACAAGAGGTGTGGAGAATTATAGCTTTATTGTGTAATTCTTTGTATTTATAAGTAGAGATTATAAAAAAAAAATAATCCAGGAGAGCTGATGCTCGTGTGAGTGGAAAAGCGAAGGGTTTAAATCTCGCAACATCAACTATGTCTCCCCAACTTCGTTGATACTAGCTACCTTGATTCAGCCGAGACCTGCTCTGGTCACTAGATTCATACCCAGCAAAAAGGAAAAAAGAGTCTTCAGTCCCTGAAAAGGGGTATTTGTGGAATACAATCCTAAAGAGAGAAGGGGTTTTTTTTACCCCGCATTAATGCACATCCCCTTTTTGGAGGGAAAAAAAGTTTGATAGGTAATGCAAAATGGCGACCTGCAGTGACGTCATGCCTGCCTCGGTCGCGTACTGGGGACTCAGTAAGGGCGGAAGCGGGCAAAACTACCCTCTAGGCGCCTCAGTATGGGCGGCCCCGGCTACCTACGCAAAAGGGAAAGTTTCAACGTCGGGCGGATGTGTCCCAGCGGACAATTTAGTGAGGGCGGAAGCTCTTCTTTTAAGGGCGGAAAGGCTGCAACCCAAGGATAATAGCTTCAGCGCCTGTTGCATTTCAGTCGCTTCCGGGGCGGATCGGAAGTTGCTTTGTTTTGCTTCAAGATGGCTGCGGGGATGTATTTGGAACATTATCTGGACAGTAAGAGCAGGCTGGAGGAGGGGGTCAGGGGTCATAGAGTGGTGGTGGTGGGGGTGGATCGAGACTGAGGATCTGTACAGACCCGAAGCTCCGGTGGTCAGAAAGTCACAACTGTGAAGGGGTTCCGTGAAGAGAATATATTGAACGGTGTGAAGAAAGAGGGGGCGGGGCAGCAGGGTCGAGGCCTGGCTTTTGGGTGTAGACAAGGGAGGGGCTGCTGCGCGGTAGGACTGTGGGGATGGCTCTTGAAGGGCTAATGGGCAGGGCTGGGAAGATATTTTCCGATCCCATCTACAGGGTTTCCAGCCTCAGGATTTTTTTTTTTTTCACCCCGAATCGTTGAGAATCGATTGTGTTAGCATATTACCCACTGCTATTTGGAGCGGCGACAAAGACCTACTCGCAGCTACTCCGCTCAGTTCTTTCTCAGAAGCGGTCTCTCCTGGGGATAGGGGCTATGAGTGACCACTGTCAGGTGATAAACTGGAACGCTTCTCTTCTTGGAGTAAAGATCCAATTCCTTTCAAATAGAAATCTGGTGTTATGTTTATGCCATTTGTGTAACCCACCCCTTCATAAAGCCTTTCACCCCTGTGCACTTACGTTTGTCTTAGTGTTGCGAAGCGTTCATTCATTCATTCATTCATTCATTTATTGAGGCCCTGCTCTGGGTTAGATGTTAATGGCAGCTACTCTGGATATAGCAAAATGAGTAAGACAGAGCCCCTGCTCTCAAGTGCTCATAACAGATTCTGCTAATAAGTAATTAGAAAACAGTGTGACAAGTGTAATAATAGAAATACATCAAAAGGACAGACTTAGTAGCACTGGAGAAAGAAGGGCTAATTACCTGGGGATGTAAGTACAGCTTTACCAGAAGATGTGATATTTGAATAGAGTTTTGAAGGCTGAGTGTTTATTTGCCACTGTGGACAAAGAAAGGAAATTGCTGGTTGGGAAAAGCATCGGCAAAAGCATTACAATGACTTTGTGGCAGGTGAAGGAAAAGTGAAGTCAGAGTTTTGATACATAGGACTCTAAGGTGGAACTGAGGCTAGAAAAAGAGGCTGGACCTGGATTGTGCAAGGTCCTTTCAGCCAAGCTAAGAGGTTTCCACTTTAGATAGTGAAGAACCAACAGATTTTCTTAAGTAAAGTGATTTTAATAAAGGAAAATAACTCATATATGATAAGGTCCAGTCTCAGACAGTGACAGAAATATTTAGGAGCGAAAAGGAGTGCACTGATTGAATGAGTAGTTGAGAGAGAAGTAAGAATCTAAGGTGACTCATTGATCTCAGGCTTGGGAAATGAGGTAGACAGCATACCATCAGCAATATATCTAGTTCAACTTCAGGAGTATAGCAATATGCTTAATTCAATTTAGACTTAAGCATGGGCATGGTAATTGTATTAGTGAATGAGATTGAGTTCACTCAGGGGATACAAGTAAAGTGAGAAAATGAGAGGATTGAAGTATAATCTCAAGAAAACATTAACATTTAAGGGACAGGCTAAAGAAACTGGTCACTATTGGAATTATCAGAGAGTATGTGATGAGATTTGGATTCCTAAGAGGAAGAAAGTTACTGAAGGCAAGGTGGTGGTGTTATCTGCTGCAGATAAAATTTTTAAGATAGGACTAATAACAGATCGTTTGATTTGGTAAGTCATTGGTGGCTCAAAGTAATCTCCGTAAACTGGTGGTGGTAGGCCTGAGGTTATAGGTTAAAGCAGTGGAGGCATTTTAGAAGTTTGAAATGGAGTCACGGGAAGAGATTTTTCTTTTGTGGAGAGAATTAAGTATAGATGCACTTATTTGAGTATTTATGGAAGACCTTCTGTATGCAAGCCATAGCAAAATGAGAGAGAAGACAGACACATCTAGCCCCCTGGAAGGCTAGGAGATAGATACCAAATAACTGGTTCCACAATTAATTATTCATTGCAGTTGGATAAATGCGAAGAAGGATTACTTGAGAGCATAGTCCAGGAGCCTGGAGAAGGCCGGGTTGGGCTGAATTTTGAAGAACTAAGAGGGGTTTGGTAGGCCAAGAGGTAATGGTGGAGGTGAGATGAAGAACCCCAAAGTGCAATCCAGGCAGAGAAAGCAGGAAGTGGAAAGCTGGGTGGCAGGACAAGCCCTGGCAAGTTGGGGGCACTCGGAGAAGGCCAGTCCGGTCAGATCAGACAGGGGGACTGACGTGAATTAAGACTGGTGTAAGGCGAGCATGGGCCAGGAAGTGCAAAATGGGAATAGGAATTGTGTGATAGGAAGTCCCCAGGAGGTTTTAAAGCAGGAGGTTTACATTCTCGAAGAGAACATCCTGACTACTCTCTGGAGAGTGGAAGTGTGTGTGAGGAGTGCTGGAGGATCCCAGGAGGGTATTTGGGTTAAAGGCAAGAAGCTTAGAGGCAAAGATCAAAAATCAAGGAAAGGGAGGGGCTGATTTGTAAAGTCCTTGAAGGGGCAAATGGTGGGAAAGCTGTGCAGTTAGTTGTGGAAAGACACAGACACAGCCTCCTCTGAGAAAGGAATGATGAGTGCTGTTCCAGATAAATCCAGTGGTTCCAAGGAGGGAAAACTGCGTCCCGTCTTGGACCTGTGCTTTATAAACAGCTGTTAGGCTTCTGAAGTCCAGTGATTCTCAGTTTCTCTTCTTCTCCCTAGGTATCGAAAACCTTCCCTTTGAACTGCAGAGAAATTTTCAGCTCATGAGGGACCTGGACCAAAGAACAGAGGGTATGTACAGAGTAAGGGGTTTATGTGTATAATGAGTATGGATGATCATTTCTTTTTCTCCTTGGTGTTACCATATCATCTGGTCTGATCTGGAGAACAGTGGCTTCTCTCTTTTTTACTCTCTTGCAACTCTTAAAAGGACAGCAGTGATGATCTGCATTTCTGTATCAGCTTTTCATAGTAAAGAGAGTATTGGAACAATGCTTCAAGAATTCAAAGATGCTATGTGCTTTATATCTGCAAAAAGAATTGAGAAGGAAGGCAACTCTAGAATCATTTCTGTTCTCTATGTTCAATATGTCTATAGGAAGACAATTGGAAGACTAGGAAGTTTCCACTCCACTGGATTGGTAATGTTACTATCAAAAAACTCATTGTGGCTATAGACCACAAGTCATGTTGATAGAGACAGACGTTCTTAAACAGAAAGAAAGAAAAAGAACAAAAAGAAGGAAAAGCAGCAATTAACATCAAGATCTCTACACCATATTCTTCAACCTTACCGAAGCAGTAGATACCATCTGTGGCCTCCCTTGGATGTTGAGCAAGTTTGGCTGCATTGAGGCATTCACTTGGAGCCTGAGGCTACTCTACAGTGGTCAGATTGGTCTCTTCAAGGTCAAAGATATCATCTGTTGGAGCCATCCCCCATACCTGCCAAAGGATATGTAGGTCTTATCTTAGGTCTTATCTTCCATCCGTATGTAGCCATAGCTCAAAGATGTGACAGGCGGGTGTTAGAATACCCAGAGCTGTGGTTTCAGTTACCCTGGGTAAGTTTACTCATGAAAAGGTGAACGTCATCTAAAATCCCAGATGCAGACCCCTGAGAACTGCCTGCCAAATGCTGAGAACCAGCTTTGCGTCCTTTGGAACATGGTTCCAGCTCTTGAGTTCATGCGCAGAAAGGCAGTTGGAAATTATCGACCTACCTACATTTTCAGCTTCCTCCAAAGGCCTCAGATGGAATGGGGCACAAACAGTGTATACACAGATCCTGCTGCTTGTCTGCCGCTGCACCATGTTACGGTCCTTCTCTGGTCTCTTTTCATCGACATGTTTCAGGAGCCTTACCAAATATTAGGCAGTAGATACCTACACTCTCAGTGTCCTGGGACATCGCCAACCTTCCAATATGAGAATGTTTGGAGCAATGTCGAAGGTGAACAAACAGGAAAAAAAAAGTGATAGGAGATATAAACAGGTTGATGAGCAAAATAGGGTAGAAGAGCTGTTATATAAATGTACTAGGGCCTAGTTTTAAATGATGAGTCACAGCTGTACAGACCTGGAAGCCGGCAGCAGCAGATGACCCAGCCGGGTCCGTAGTGCTCAGAGCTGTTGTGGAATGTTTTTGAGACAAGGAATCAGGAGGCTGTGAAACAAAATTCATGGTTTGAGAAGCAACAGGCCTTGCAAAGAAACATCTTTGGACATCAACAAAAATAAACTTCTGTGTTAGTGTGGTGTGCAAAGGCTCCCTCCCTCCTTATGTTTCAATAATTTAAGTTCCGACTGTGCTAGCAAGGTTTTCGGCACCTGAAGGCACCTATAAAACAAACACTGTCGATATGTTGCATTACTTGAGTACATGGCACAGTACCTATGAACTTTCAGGGCATTTTAGTTCGAAGGTTATGATGGTCAATGGAAAAGGTCCAAGAAACAAGAGGAAGAAGTGTGTTTCACCTAGCCACCCAGGGGCCATAGTGACCAGGCCTCTGTCTCTGTTGTAGACCTGAAGGCTGAAATTGACAAGTTGGCCACTGAATATATGAGTAGCGCCCGCAGCCTGAGCTCCGAGGAAAAATTGGCCCTTCTCAAACAGATCCAGGAAGCCTATGGCAAGTGCAAGGAATTTGGTGACGACAAGGTGCAGCTTGCCATGCAGACCTATGAGATGGTATGGCCCTGTTCACCGCTCCCCACTTACCTCCCATCTAATCCTTGGGGTCATAGACCCCTCCTTCAGCTATATTGGGATCTGTTTTGGGTCTGGGAGATACAGAGAATCCGCCTTAGCTTTACTGTCTTTTACCGGAACCACCCTTGTACCCCTCTCTCTTCCTTCTTTCCACCCAGGTGGACAAACACATTCGGCGACTGGACACAGACCTGGCCCGTTTTGAGGCTGATTTGAAGGAGAAGCAGATTGAGTCAAGTGACTATGACAGCTCTTCTAGCAAAGGCAAAAAGAGTGAGGAGGGGGGCGGGGCTTGAGAGGTGGGCGAGGATTCAGAGGGTGAAGAAGCCACTCTTCAGCTACCAGGGAGGGGCAGCAGCTTGGAAGGAGGAGGAGGAAGGAAGAGTTAACCCATCTTTCTGTCTCCCTGCCTTCTGGCTTCCCCCCCCTCTCTCCTAGAAGGCCGGACCCAAAAGGAGAAGAAAGCTGCCCGTGCTCGTTCCAAAGGGAAAAACTCAGATGAGGAAGCTCCCAAGGCTGCCCAAAAGAAGTTAAAACTTGTGCGCACGTGAGTGTTTAAGGGACCACTTTGCCAAATGACTTAGTTTTCTCTCCTGCCCCACGCTCTGCACGCCACACTGCCCCTTGCCACTTTCTCCATCTTCTGTGCCAGTAACTTCTCCTTATTATTGTGGGATCTGCTGGATAGAGGAGAGAAGCCACAAATCCCTTGCCCCACCAGGATGTCTTTCTACCACCTGTGTGGCTTCCCTTCCTGCAGATGACATGTTCTCTTCCTCTTGGCATGCAGAAGTCCTGAGTATGGGATGCCCTCAGTGACCTTTGGCAGTGTCCACCCCTCTGATGTGTTGGATATGCCTGTGGATCCCAACGAACCCACCTATTGCCTTTGTCACCAGGTCTCCTATGGAGAGATGATTGGCTGTGACAACCCTGATGTGAGAACCAACCGTTTTGCCTCCAGATGGGGTTCTGGGGGCCATGAGGGAGTGGGTACAAGAGGGGAAGAAATGGTTGAATGGTGGGACTCCAGGATAAGAGGAAGGTAGAGTTGGTTGGCCTCAGGACTACCAAGATTTCTCCAAAGGGATGGAATGTGGGAACACTGTTCTCAGGAATCTATGGAGGAAGCTTCGTGTCTTTCCTCTGCCCTACCCTGGCCCCTGACTACTGCTTCTTCCATCCTTTTCAGTGTTCCATCGAGTGGTTCCACTTTGCCTGTGTGGGGCTGACGACCAAGCCTCGGGGGAAATGGTGAGTGAGAGAGTCACAGTAGGCACTGGGCTGCCCAGGAGCTGCGTGAAGGAGGACACTCTCCCTTTCACTCACTTTCTCTGTCCGCCTGTCATGTCCCTTTCTAGGTTCTGCCCACGTTGCTCCCAGGAACGGAAGAAGAAATAGATAAGGGCTTTGGATTCCTACACAGTTTCTTCCACGTCCCCAGCCCCGGGCTAGTGGGGAGAGGAAAGCCTGTGCTGGGGCCCCGGGGGCCCAGGGAGAGTGGATGGCGTGATGTTGTCATCCCTTCTCCTCCCCTCTCCCCACTCCTGGTGCTGAGGCTGCACCCAAACCCTGGTCGGGAGGGGTGCCGCAGCCGATAACTGTTTGTGCTCTCATTCAGCCTGCCCCCCTCAGAGGGAAGTGGTCTTGCCCACTGTCCTTTTGCCTCCATGCTGAGGTTGGTGCTGTATTTCCAAGGGATGGTCCTCTTTACTCCCCTTGCTTTGTATTTAAGGAGTTGGGGCAGTAGCATGGGGGCACTTCCCAACCCTCCTAAATCCCTCCCCCTGTGGGGAGCCATGGTGTGATAAGCTTTCTTTGTTCTCTTCCTGTTTTTTCCATGGTAGGGGCTCCCCCAGAGCATCTGGGCAGTGGCCTTAGTTGAAGGGGCACTGCTTCCTCTGTGCCAAGAGGATTCATCCTGGCCTTGTGAATGGGAGAGGGGCAAGGTGGAATGCAGATCACTCACATGTAAAGGAATTTGAGTAGGTGAATAAAAACTATATGTGTTGGCTTGCTGTGTTTATTGTAGACACTGTTTAGTACATGTGCTAATTAAACATGTTTTTTTGCATCCTCTGGGTTGGATTAGAGGTGGGAGGATGACATGCCAAAAGTAGAACAAGACCTAGAGCCAGAAGTGGTACCTCGGCACCAGAATCCACAACTTCTCAACTTGGGAAGGACAGAGCTGGCTGGGAGGTGTGCCTCAGACCAGGGCTTTCCAAAACTTTTTAAAATTATGCATCTTTTCTCCATAAAATATCTTTCACTTGATTTCCAATAAATGTGTATTTGTGTTTTATGCATGCACTATTATACGATTAGTTTGGTTTCTTGCTTTAAACACAAAACAGAAAAATACTTTTCCCAGACGAGGATGGATCAGTCTTGCTCACCTCCCCCTGGGAAACCACTTCCTCGGACTGAGCCATCCTGTTGCCGGAGCACCTCCTCACCTGAACCCTGCCTGCTTCCCCTTTAGGCACATTTCCTAACTAAAGGCTCCCTCTTTATTTCCCCCGCAGGTAGGCCCTTTGTTTTGTACATTCCGTCCCTGCCTGCCCCGGGAGCGCTGCCTCCATTCACATCTAGGCCTCTCCAAACCCCAGTTTCGTCACCTGTAATTCAGGGATAGTAGTATCCTCTTTTTGGGATGACCTTGGAATTGAAATAAAGGAACACATATAAAGAACAACATACGTCCTCCTCCATCGAAGGTACTGGGTCAACGACAGCTTTTGCCGTCCTCATCCTCTTGAGTTAGAATATGACACACGTGAGGACCCATCCACCCCTGCCCCGCACGGTTAACCCCGGAGCGCATGTCAGTTTCCGAGGCTCCGCCCCCAGCCCTTTGTGACGTCTGGGCTGCACCTTCCACTCCCGTCGGGAGCCCGCGCCAGCAGGCAGTCTCTGGCTTGGCCCGTTAGAGGCCTCTTTGGTCCGGGAAACGCGGGCGGATCAACTGGGGCCATGAGGAAGCTACCCGCTGGCTTCCTTCTCTCATTCCTAAAGGGTGAGAGGTTCCCGTCCGCTGGAGCAGTCTCTTTCACCCGGGGCTCCGTCCTCCGCCCCCCAAGAGCCCTTGCTATAGGGTTTTGAAACGCTTTCTCTGGGTGGTCGCGTTGGTTTTGCTCCCTAGCTTCTGGGATCAGACCTTAGCCTCTGCCCCTGGAATCTTCTCACCCTGATTGCCGGCCTGGGATCGCCAGCCAGACATCCCCCAGTTTCTAATTTTCACGGGACCCTGCTTGCCATTTGGTCTGTCCAGGGACTGGAGTGGGTTTTCGAGTTCGGTCCATCCCTCGGTCTGTTTCCCTGCCCCGCAGTGCTGCTCCTGCTTCCGACTTCTGCCCCAACGCAAGATTCAGTTTCGGCCTCCACTCCAGGCAGTCCCCTCTCTGCCACCGAATATGAACGCTTCTTTGCACTACTGACCCCAACCTGGAAGGCAGAGACGACCTGCCGGCTCCGTGCAATGCATGGCTGCCGGAACCCCACCCTCGTCCAGCTGGACCAATACGAAAATCATGGATTGGTGCCCGACGGTGAGGACCAGACTCTGTGCTCGCCTGAGACTGGGGAAGGGTATGGGCTGCACCTTGCCCTGAGGCCAGATTCTCCACACTGCAGACGCAAGGAGCCCACTGCCCCCTCCTGGAGGGAGTTCCCCTAGTGTGTTCACCTTCTGCACCCCCTGCCCATTCTCAGGCGCTGTCTGCTCCGACCTCCCTTATGCCTCCTGGTTTGAGTCCTTCTGCCAATTTACTCAGTATCGTTGCTCCAACCACGTCTACTATGCCAAGGTGAGGCTCCGAACGAAAGTTGCATCTGGTTTCCTAAGATCCCGGCAGAGGTGGAGAGGATGAGGAGCTGAGGAAGGGCTCCAGGAGGGCCATCCTTACTTAGATCCTCTCTCCCTGCCTCTTTGTCAATCATGTACTCAGATTACTTGTGTATACGGTCTTGTCTTGGGCTTTCAGATTTGGGGAATAATCTTGTGAAAAGTAGGGAAGAGGCCAAGAGACAAGGCCTCCCATTTCTTCCAATACTTGAGTGATTTCATTCAAGTTGAACACCAGAGTGAAGGCAGAGGTGTGGCCTAGACAGAGAATCTTATCTCACAGGAGAACCCTTTCTCAGGTCTAGAAGGTTCCACCAGGGAACATATCCCTTCATCCCTGACCAGCAACCGTGAGAGAGGACACATGCCAGAAGAGGACTGAGACGTACGTGGGAGTAGAAGTCTGGCCTTGGGAAAGGCATGCCCACTGTCCTTATCTTCTTGCAGAGAGTCCGGTGCTCCCAGCCAGTCTCAATCCTCTCTCCCAGCACTCTCAAGGAGATTGACATTTCCTCTGACGTCCCACCCACCACGATGACCTCCCCCCTCTCATCTCATGTCACAGGTGAGACCCTCCCAGCACCTGGGAGGCTACCATCAAGCCCTTCCACAAATCCCAGAGTCCCGGAGTTAAGGCATCCATGGTAGGGAGGAAGGAAGGATGTTGGGCAAGGGTAGGGGGTGGCCACAGGCAGCTATTTACATAAGGGGGAGAGCCTGCTCTTTATGAATACATGTTGGGGCTTTCCCATCCCAGAATATCTTCTGACATTACTTCAATTCTAGGAAAAACTCATGTTACCTAGCTCCCCCAAACATTCCTTCATCTGGGAGTCCTCTGGGACTTTCATATGCTAACATCTTCACTCTAGAAAGGATTAGTTGCTTGCTGTTCAGAACCTTTGGTGTTTCCTCAGTGTGAGGGATGGGAGGTGGGATTTGAGGTGGGGGTTAGGGAAGGGGAGCACTTGTAAGGGAGGTGGGAAGGAGACACCACAATCGCCGTGGTAATCATTCTTTTATTTTGATGTTTGTATTCCCCACGTTTTGCATACTGCACGGTGTCACTTGGGCTGCTTTCCCGTGCCTTTGTGTTTGTGTGCATCCCTCTGTAACAAAGACACTCTAGGGCCAGAAGCCTAACTATTCCTTTCTGTTCTCTTTCTCGCACCCCCGCCCCCAACCTGTGCTGCAGCCACAGAACGACAGGCCTTCCAGCCCTGGCCGGAGAGGCTGAACAACAATGTGGAGGAGCTGCTGCAATCCTCCCTGTCCCTGGGGGGCCAGGAGCAGGGGTCCGAGCACAAGCAGGAGAAAGGGCAGGAGCACAAGCACAAGCAAGGGCAAGAACATAAACAAGAGGAAGGGCAGGAGCAAGAAGAGCAAGAGGAGGAGATGGAGGAGGAGGGAAAGCAGGAGGAAGGACAAGGGACAGAGGAGGGGCTGGAGTCCATGACCAGGCTGCAGTCAGACCCAGAGCTCAAGTTCCAGTCTGAATTTGTGTCTTCCAACCCTTTCTCCTTCACTCCCCGGGTACGGGAGGTAGAGTCCACATCTATGATCATGGAGAACATCCAGGAGCTCATTCGGTCAGCCCAGGAAATGGATGAAATAAATGACCTGTATGATGAAGAACCCATCTGGAAAAAGCCATCCCGTGACAGGTACAAATAGTTCTGACCCCCTCCTCCCCTCCAGCCCTACCCTCCCTGCTGCCTTTTAGGGGAAGGAGAAGCTCCCGTTCCTCAGCTTCAGCTTCCAAGACCCTCTAAGGCCTGCTTCCGCTTCTGGCGCACCTAGCAACTGTCTGCTCTACCTGTTTGGTCGCCAGTCACTGGCTTAAGCGCTACCCTAAGATGCCCATTCCCTCCATGATGTAGCTCCTGTACTGGGAGCTACCAGGCTTGGGGTCTGGTCTTGTCTCTGCGTCTGATTAACACTGCAACTTTGAGGAAGATTACTTCCCCTTTCTGGACCTCAGTTCCTCATTTTTAAAAGGAGGCAGTTGGTCTGGCGGCCTGTAAAGCCCCACCAGCATGCTCAATGTGTGTGACTAAGACCCGACATCAAAGGGAGGGGGAAAGAGTCGATGAGGCTTTCTGCTCCAGCCCTCTGGCCCATCCCCACCAGCTGGTGCTGTCTTCTTGCAGCCTCCTGCAGATGCCTCACATAGAGGCCTTGTTGGTGCTGTGCTATTCGATTGTGGAGAACACCTGTACCATAACCCCCACAGCCAAGGCCTGGCAGTACATAGAGGAGGAGATCCTTGGTTTCGGGAAGCCGGTATGCCTGCAATGCTGTTTAATGGATACATGCTCATCTGCCATCTTCTGGGCCTGACACTGGACTGGGCCTTGAGAGTGGGGGAAAGGCAGGGATACAGAAAGCACAGGCATTATTAGATTCTCTCTGTGTGAGAATTCCTTCCTTGGAAGGACATCTTCACTTCACTTTAAAGGAAGAAGGCTCAGTAAGGTGCCCGAGTGGCTCACTTGCTTAAAAGTCTGAATGTTGATCTCAGGTCAGGCCTTGATCACAGGGTCATGAGTTCAAGCCTTGCATTGAGCTCCATGCTGAGTGTGAAGCCTACTTATTAAAAAAAAAAAAAAAAAGGCTCAAGACCTAGTCTGGAATCTGTTCCAGTCTGGAGTTCATTCTTCAGCTCTCTGAGTTGTTGTGAGGCTTGAGTCGTCTCTTGATCTAGTTTGTCTTAAATACTTGGCTTTGCCTTAGATGTAGCTCCCATTTCCAGAGGAGTGATGGAACCCGTTCCAAGGATATGTAGAAAGAGCCCAGTCTCAGGGTGCACTCACCACCGAGTGAGCCCCATTCCCAGGAAGACATTCTGTAGGTTTTCAAAGAAGACAGGTTAGCAAACCTTTGTTAAGAGCAGGCATGCCATCCATTCATTCATCCATTTGTTCAACAAATAATTGAGTTTTGTGCATGGTGTACCAACCCTGTACTAGGTACTTGAGATGGTAGTGGTGAGTACACTAGACCTGGTCTTCTTAGAATCTAGTGGGAGACACAGGTGAGGAAATTGGCAGAACGTGCGAGTGATAAATGCAGCCATGGATAAGTACACAATGCACAGGCAGCTGATTGGGGGCCCTGCGGTCCATGTTTGGGAAGATCAGAGAAGTCTTCTTAGACAAACCAATGTTCAAACAGGAGACCTGTGGGGTGCCTGGGTGGCTCAGTCGGTTAAGCGTCCGGCTTCGGCTCAGGTCATGATCTCATGGTTCGTGGGTTCGAGCCCCACGTCAGGCTCTGTGCTGACCGCTAGCTCAGAGCCTGGAGCCTGTCTTCAGATCCTGTGACTCCTTCTCTCTCTGACCCTCCCCTGCTCATGCTGTCTCTCTCTCTCTCTCAAAAATAAATAAGAACATTAAAAAAAAAAATTCAAACAGGAGACCTGAAAATAAAAGAAGGTAAGCAGGCAAAAAAAGGGGCTTAGTAGAGGTTCCTGCCTGGTAGGCACAAAGGTAGGAGAGACCAAGACCGAGCATAGGCTCCTGCCCTTAAGGGGTTCGGGAGCCATGAGGGATTCAGTAAAGTAAAAATTTATTTATTCAGTAAAAAAAATGTATATGAAGATTGTAAAAGAAGTGTATGGTAGGTGTTGGAGAGAGAGACTTTTTTTTTTTTTTTGAGTATAGGAAGTTCAGGAATCATGGGAAGGTGTCTGGATATCAGGGTTTGGTTAAGGGGACAGGGAGAAGCCCATTTTATCTGGAGCAGAATGGCAGAAGATAGCTGAAGAATGAACTCCAGACTGGAACAGATTCCAGACTAGGTCTTGAGCCTTTTTTTTTTTTTAATAAGTAGGCTTCACACTCAGCATGGAGGTCATATCAGAGAAATAGAAAGGGCCATAAGGTGAAAAATCTCAAAGAGCAGCCTGAAGCATTTATATTTAATTTGGTAGGAAAAACGAACCCAATAACGATTTTCAGTCAGGGACATGATGAGGTTTTAAGGGAGTGCTGTGTGAGGAGTAAATAAGGTGATGTAAGAGATTTTGTGCACTGTGACGTGTGTACCCAGGCTAGGAGGGGGAGGATGGCAGGACCAACATCCTGGTTAGCAAGACCCTCCTGGGAATCTTCAGGAAGCCGAGCCAGGGCACAGACATCAGCTAGGAGATGGGTAACTCCACTCTGAATAAGTTCTTCCAAGAACTTGGAGGTTTGGGATCTAGGTTCTTGGGTAGAGTGTAGGCTTCAGAGTTAGCTAGGATAGAGCTCTACCATCTGTTAGATACCTGGTTCTGAGGGGACTACTCAGCCTCTGCGTGGACCACTGAGCCCATTTTCTCATCAGTCAAATGGAGATCTATTACTAGTACTTAGGCTAGAACAGGGCTTTGATGAAAGCTAAAGGAGGTAGTAGCATTTCATGGTGCCTAGCACTGTGTCAACTCTGTAAATATTAGCATTATCATTAGCAGAGAAAGGGAAGGTCAGGAGTCCTTTGCAGAGAGTCTCAGTTGGGAGTGATTGTGGGTCACTCTGTCAGGTAACAGGTAGACATCCGTCAGGCACGTGGCAATGAGGATTTGGAGCTCAAGAGAGAGATCAGCACTGATGCTGAAGATTTGGGTGTAGCCTGCAGAAAGATGAAGATTACCTGGGCGTAGACACATCATCCAGGAAGAGGGAGAAGAGATAGAGAGCTGAGGAGAGGTTTTGGAGGAGCCCTCAGGGAGTGGGAAGGGAGAAAAGCCAGAGAAGCCTTTGCACGAGCCTTAATGCGTAGAGGTTCTGCAGGGACGGCGTTGCAGAGCTGAAAGTGTCTCAGCCTCAGTCTGTCAACTACACTCCTGCCCCAGGTTTGTGACAGCCTTGGGCGGCGACACTCAGCCACCTGCGCCCTCTGTGACTTCTGCTCCCTGAAGCTGGAACAGTGCCAGTCGGAGGCCGTCCTGCAGCGGCAGCAGTGTGATAGCTCCCACAAAACACCCTTCATCAGCCCCTTGCTCATAGCCCAGAGCATGTCCATCGGTACCCAGGTACCTCTCTGGGCAGTCTGTAGTGGGGGAGGCCTCAGGCTCCAGGCAGGACTGGGCAGCAGGAAGGGAGGCCTGCCGGGGGGCCGGCAGGGATGTGCACCTCTCCCCTGTCCTCTGTGCCGCAGGTAGGGACCCCAACATCAGGCCGCTTTTACGGGCTGGATATGTATGGCGGGCTCCGCATGGACTTCTGGTGTGCCCGGCTAGCCACAAAGGGCTGTGAAGATGTTCGAGTGTCCGGCTGGCTCCAGACTGAGTTCCTTAGCTTCCAGGATGGGGATTTCCCCACCAAGGTCAGAACCTTTCCCCAAAGTTCAACTCCATCCCACTTATCCCAGTTCCTTCCAGTTCCTTGCTCTAAGTAGCCCTAGGGTGTGCAAGGGGGCTAGGTCTCTGGCTTAGAAGAGCCAGTCCTCACTGAGCCTCCTGCCTCTTTCCAATAGACACCCTTCCACCCATCCCTACCTCCCCCCACCTCCAAAAAAGAGAACAGGATTGTGTTTGTCAAAGGAGTCAGAATCAGAGGGGCGGAAGGGTGGGAGAGCACAGGAAGGCAGGATACAGACATTCTGCTCCCAGCTCTGCCAGTTACCTGCTGCTAAGGGGCTTTGGTCAAGTCACTTCCCACACTGGCCCAAAGGTATGCTCACCTCTACAACAAATGACTAGGTGATAGCCGAGGGGTCACTGACCTGTGACCCAGTGTTTCCCTGCTTCAGTCCAACAGGCTCATTCCCCTGAAGTTCTATTGCTTTCCCTGGTCAATGGAATCAACTTTGCTCCCCCTCCCCCCAAAGTGACCTTGCCTGTGGAACTCTCCCTGTAACTGACAGCCAGGTCCCTCCCTTGTGTGGTTTAGCAGGAAAAATCAAGGCAAGGAAATAGCCAGAACACCTTAAGAAAGGGCTAGTAGCTGAGCTGACAGACCCCCTGCCCAGCTCTTATCCCTGGGCCCCTAGATCTGAAAAGGTTCTCAGAGACCAGCCCTGGTCCTCCCCTGGATTTTTGTAAAAATGGGGAGGCGAGATCCACTAAGAAAGGTGATTCACCCAAAGTCACACATGATTCTACTCTCTGCCTCATTTACCCATCACTAGAAGGGTCCCTGAGATTGGACCATGAATTGGGCCCCCTTCCCCCTTCCCCATTCCTCAGCTGTTTTCCCAGCAAGCTGACCAACCAGCAGGGCAGCCACTTATTCTCAGGTCCTGGCTTTTTTTCGGCACCAAACTGTGACTGAAGGTGGGGCAAGAAAAGCAGAGGGGACAGAAGTCTATTCCTCAGAGAGAGGGTACCCCCAGTGTGGAAGGTCTGGTTCTCGAGGATGATACCCCTGGCCCTGGTTCTGCCATTTTGGGCATTCACTGGAGGGCTGGTGTCCTGTAAGGCTTCTGATGTCTCCCCGCCTCCCCACTCCTGGCTCCTGGCATAGATTTGTGACACAGACTATGTGCAGTATCCAAACTACTGTGCCTTCAAAAGCCAACAGTGCCTGATGAGAAGCCGAGATCGGAAGGTGAGCTCCTCCCCTTGCGCACCCTTTTCTCCCATCAGCTCCTCGATCCATGACCATCGAGGGGTCTATTCCGAGCACCCCCCACACCCTGCTCCAAGAAGCAGGGATCAGGACAGTTCCTTGTTTGCATCTCTGGGCAGAGGCCTGCACCAGAGCGCTCTCTCCCACTCCTGTCGTGGAGTAAGTGAGGCCCTCCCAGGCCAGAGGGGTCCAGAAGGGATGCTGCAAGTAAGAGGTGAGGGCCCAGGGGGCACCCCAGCAAGAATCCCTAGCCAGGTTGGGCATTGGCTGTTGAGGTCTCGGTCTCGCCTCCCACTCTTACTCACCAAGTAGTCTGGAATAAGTCACTTCCTCCTCCATCTTCAGACTCCTCGCTTCTTAAAGGAGGGGGTTGGGCTACTTGGTGTCTCTTGTGGCCTAAAAAACCCACATCTGTTTCCTCCTTCCTTCTACTGCCCTGCACCCATGCCCACTCGCCTCTTGCTCTAGTGGGTACTTCTGACACTTCCCTACCCCCACACCTCTGCCTCCAGGGTCTGTGACACAGACTGTGTGTACCCAATTCCTGTGTAGGTGGCCCGCATGAGATGCCTGCAGAATGAGACTTACAGTGCCTTGAGCCAGGCCAAAAGTGAGGACGTTGTGCTTCGATGGAGCCAGGAGTTTAGCACCTTGACTCTAGGACAAGCAGGATGAGCTGGGGGCCATCTTGTCTCCACCCCAGCCTGACCCTTCCACATTCTCCATTGCTTTTAGACCCCATCTGTCAGTTTGCTTCCTGACAGGATCTCCTACCTGGCTTCTACTCATGTTTTCCTTGGGTTGGGGCAGCAATCCCAGAAGGGTCCATGATGGGAACTCCACCCACCTTAAAGGATGTCTTTATATAAAGTGTTTATTTTCAACCTGTGTGGCCTACTTTGGTTCCAATCCCATCCTCAGCACTGCCATCCTGCCCCTTGGGAATCAGCATTCCAAACCCTGGGATTTGTGGATCTATCTGAAGGTGAAAGAGCCTCATGAATGGTACTCCGAGAAGTAGCCATCTTCCAGGAGAAGACCTAAGAAGGCCACGGCTGGGGTCTGAGGGTTTGTGTGGGCCTTGCAGGATGAGTACAGGATTGTCCCTCTGGAAGATAAAGGCCAGAGCCTGACTGAGGTAATGCCCCAGGGGGAACAACCCCAGGGAAGCAGGGCAGAACTTGCACTTTATTAAAAGAGAGGAAATGGCTGGGGCCAGGAGCTCAGGAAACACTTCATTTAACATTCAGTGATGGAAAGAACAAAACAAAAAACATCCAGTGATGGGGCAGATGGTCTGAAGGTTGAGGTGGTCACATCTTGACAATATACATTAAAGTGTGACTCCAGCGTTGACCTGTAATAACTTGGGCCCTCCCAACATGTGTTCTAGGGACACGTATGTTCGAGAACCTGTACAGTCTTACCTTCTACAGGAGCACAGTGATTAGGAGCATTAAAAAAAAAATTGGGGCGCCTGGGTGGCTCACTTGGTTGGGTGTCTGACTCTCAGTTTCAGCTCAGGTTACGATCTCATGATTCATGAGTTTGAGCCCTGCATCAGGCTCTGTGCTGACAGCACAGAGTCTGCTTGGGATTCTCTGTCTCCCTCTCTCTCTCTGCCTCTCCCCTGCTTGCTCACTCTGTCTCTCTAAATAAACTTTAAAAAAAAATTTAAAAATAAAAAACAAAAATCCCCAACTTGTTTATTAACAGAAAAGTCCAAACATGCACAAAAATATAGTATTATGCACCACCATGCACCCTTCACCCTGCTTCAATTATGAACACCTGGTCAGTCTTTTAATGGCATGTTAAAGGCTCTGAGAAGCCTTGTAATAGAGAAACGTGTTCAGTCTAGTGTTTCTCAGACTTATTTGACTATGATATCCTTTTTCACCTACCACTCAAAAACTTTAACTTGTTTTTGTGTATTGAGCATGGACAACATGTTGACAACAGAAGACAAGGGACTCAGGCAGAGGGCACAGAAACAAGGGACTGTCCCCCAGCCAGCCCCCAGAGCTCACAGCCTAGGGGAGCACAGAAGCAGGGAGGAATGGCCCTGGGTAGGGTAGGGGGATGGCCATGAGTGGATAGAGCGAAACCGCCTGCTGGAACCCAAAAGAGAAAGAGACACCCAGGGGGAACTGGTGAGTACAGAGAGAGGTTGGTGGGTTAGTCATCTAGCATCAGTGAGTGGGTGTGCCAGTTTAGCTTCCCGGAAGCTAGGGAGTGTGTGAGCAATGGGTGGGGGGAGTCATTAATAGGCAAAAGCTGGCGCTGAGTTAAGTGCCATTCTCTGCTGGGAATTTCTTCTCTGGCCACTTGTGAAGGCCACTGAGAGCACTGCTTCCTCTCTGTCTCCCTGTCCTGTGTGTGGGGTTGGGTGAGTGCAAGGAGCTGGGGCCTGTTGAGATCTGCCAGGAGAGTGTGTCCCCACCCACCTCAGGAGCAGGTCCTACCAGCCCAGCCCAGCTCAGAGCAGGCAGCGGAAGCCACAGGAACACAGGTATGGGGACGACAAAGGGAGGTTGAGCCTCGCAGGGGGCATGATGGGCAGCGTCCCTCCTTCAGAGTGGGGTTGGTGAGTGGGGATAAAGATGAGGGTGAATCATGGGTCCTGAAAAACCTTTGGAATAGAGTAAGAAGCTACAAGGGGCTGCCTCAGGCAGACAGACCTTTTCGGACCGAGCAGGGGAGGCAGCCACCACGCTTGACACACCCAGGAGTGTCCCCTCTGAAGTCTGAAACCCCCATGCTGGGGAATCCTGGGGAAGACATGTCCTCCCCTTCACCGTATAGGCCCCTACCATTATGCTGGACCTTGGGGTTCACACAGCCACTTAGGAGGGCTCTCTGCGGGTAATGTCCAGCCCTTTCCCACTTTCAGATAAAGCTTAACCCCCGTACCCATTCACCTTCTGCGGCTGGGTCCTCTGCTAGATGACAACCAATCTGATCAGACTCCACTCATGGGTTCACTGGCACAGATGTGTTCTTATGCTCATCCTTCTCAGCTAACCAAGGTGCGTTTTAATGGGGTCTGTGAGAAACACCACCTTAACCCAGGGTGCTCATCTTCTATATGAGAATATTAGATGAGCTGGTCTCTAATGTCCCTGTAATTCTGCTAGAATGTGCCTCATGAGTGGCATGAAGGGGGTGAAATTTCAGATATTGAGCACAGGTGGGGAAATATTTGAGGGTCGGCAAGGCCTTTGTATCCTTCTACTAAGGGCAGCTGCCTACCTATTACCCATGTTTAGGGAGGGACCTCCCACCAGGTTGTATCTCCAGCTCCTTTTAGGGTGAGAAAGTCTTAGCCCGAGGGGGAGATGGTGGCAAGGATTGAGGGGAAAATAGAAACTTACTCATACCTGTAAGCCTCACCTCCTGGCCATTCGGAGACACCAGAGCCCAGCTCCTGCCGTCTCTGCCTAACGTGCTCAGCCCTCTCCAGCCTGGTGCCCTCAGAGCATTACCCCAGCAACACGAAACCTTGTATGCTCTGGGAACCCGGAGAAGGAGTGGGAGAGGGGGAAGCCGGGGTGCACAAGTGCTGCCCGAGTTCAGAGTAAGGTCAAAGAGGCCAAAGGGCTCCAGATCTCTCTGAAGGGGCAGAACCCAACCAGGCCCCAAAGCAAGGGTAAGATGCATACAGACTGCTCCAAGTGTAGGGCTGTAGAGGGCTGATCCAGTCTGAGTGACTTCTCTGGATTGTAACTTTATTTCCTGTTTTTCCAGCTCTTGAAAGC
This sequence comes from Suricata suricatta, assembly GCF_006229205.1. Classification (NCBI taxonomy): domain Eukaryota; kingdom Metazoa; phylum Chordata; class Mammalia; order Carnivora; family Herpestidae; genus Suricata; species Suricata suricatta. Next base: position 97,726,219 of record NC_043709.1, read on the forward strand.
AGGGTGGAGGGGAGATGTGCAGGTGGGGAGGTGACATCCACACATAAGGGGAAAGGAATTACTGAGCTGTAGGCCACCTTTGCCTTCTGCTTCTTCCCAGAGACAAATGTGAGAGATGAGGTGAGAATACTCAGGGAGGGAGAAGATGGGACTAAGAATGGTACTGGAAATGCAGGAAGACACAGGCTCAGGTGGAGACTTGGGGGGCCGGGAGGGGGGAGGGGTGCAGGAATTTGGGCTGGAGAAAGCAGAACAGGTCTGGAACAGGAGGACGGATGATGGAAAGAGGACCCAACTCCTCCCCCGCGCCCCCCCCCCAGGCCTGTGCCATGTGCCAGAAGCTCTTCTCCTTGAGAAGAATGTGACCCCTCAGGTAGGAAGAGGCCATCCACTCAGCCTGATGACCCTGTACTAGCTCCACCCCACAGACCCTCTGATTAGCGGAATTCATCTGTGTCTGCAAAGTAGCTATAGGGCAGAAATTTTCACAAAGCCTTCAGACTTTGTTAAGCAGCTGCTGGCGGCTCCAGCGTGGTTTGGACCCATTGGAGGAGCGGGAACATTCGAGTAATGAGAGGTAGAAGTTACAAGCAAGCCTATCCGTGGGTAAAGGGTGCATCCTCCCACTGCTGCCTGGGTACAGCAGCAGAAGCAGACTTAGCTAACAGGACAGTCAGAGCACACGTGTAGGGGTGGGACACACTGGCTGGCCATGACTCCCAGCGGTGGCCTCTGGAATCTAAAATGAGGTTTGGGGCTCTTCTAGAACGGATCTCCCAGGGGCAAGGAGGATGAGATCTGACATCCCTTCTTTTCAAACTTCTGGAGGATGGGAATTACTAAAAAGAGGAGACAGAGAGAGCGCAAGGCATTTGGTGGCTATGCAGGAGGGAAGGGGGAGGGGTGCACACGGAGAGTGTGGTGGACAGGAGGAAGCTGGGCGAAGAGGGGTTCTTTCTCTTCCTGCCCTTCCCCTATCGCCATCCCAAATCACCTATTCCATTCTCTTCAGCCCTCTCCACGTGGTTGGTCAGCCATCAGAAGGGTGGATAGCACGGGCAGGTTGTGGGGAGGAGAGGGAGGAATGGCCATGACCTAGCCTCCTGCCCATTTTTACTCACATTCTCACTTCCTGCCTGGCAGAAAATAGCTCTGCCCCTCTGGCTTATCTCAGCAAAGAGCAGTGCCCAGCCCAGCTCAGAGGGCAGTCAGACAGGTCCAAGAGGACTTGAGGACATAAGGAACCTGGGCCGAGGATGTGCCCATGGGAAGCTGAAAGAGACCGAGGGAGGAGGAAGGTGGCCGTCCATTCTCTGGTGTGTGAGTGGTGTGGAGGGCGGGTGGCATGGAATGGCCAGTCTCCAGGGCTTTCATTTGCAGGGTCCTTTCTTTGTCCCTCAGTGTCTTGGCCCTGGGATCCGTCTGTGAACCTTTGTGTGGGTATGTGCTCCTGAGGCTGCCTGACTCTTTATGTCTGGCTGTGTTAAGAATATTGTCCCTAGGGCAAAGGCTGTGGCTCTTCTTTCTCCTCTGGCCCAGTTGTCCATGCCTCTGTGCATGTACATACTTGTGTGGTGGAGGGTGTGGGTATATAGTGATTTGTATGTTATGAGGGATCTCGTGTGCACATCTCTTAGTGTATCTATACCTCTGTGTGTCCTTGGCACATGCACATGTGCATAGTGGTGTGATTGTTACCACATCCGTGCATGTTGAGGTTACTAAGATTAGGTGGGCCTCCATGTCCCTCCTCCTCTCTGGTGAAACGAAGCCTCAGAGCTCTTTTTTGTGTCAGCTGCTGTTTTTTGGTTCCTACGGTTCCCCCACAACCTGACCTCTTTCTCAAGCCAGGACTGGGGAGAGATCCCGAGGCTGCCCCTCCCCCCGCCCCCAGCTAGAGACCTCCTTCCATTTCCTGTTTGCCTTCTTTTTGGCAGTTTTTCCCATCTTTGCCATCTGGCCTGGCACTGTGCCCATTCAGCTCCACTGACAGGAGACCCAGGGAAGCAGGCAGATGGGGTGGGGACCAGGGCAGGGCCTGGCAGCTCTCAGCGCCCGGCTGGGCCATTGTGTGTGTGTCTGTTACAAAGGGGTGACTTTTTGACAGAAAGGACTTCACTTTGGAATCCAGTAATGAATGCATTGCCATCTGCCTTACTAAAGGGTTCCTAACTGTACCTTTAAATAGCAGCTTACCTAGTACTTTATGGTCTCTTTAACATTGTAACTTTATTGACAGAATTACTTGGGATTCTTGGAAAATAATTACTCATTCACTCATTCATTGTCTGGCATGTGCCCCCCACTTGTAAGAAGCTATTGATTCTTCAAGTAATGGTTAAGAATGATAAAGTGTTACTGTAATTAGAGTGTAAACTTTTTTCAGAAATTTAATCTAAGCTGTTCCCAAACAGCCCTTTTAGGGGACATGGTCTTTTACTAAGTGAGTTAGACATGTGGACAAGATGGGGGGAGGGTGGTTGAGAAGCAGTTGGCTGATAGATTGAAACAAGAGATATTGCAGTGAGATTACAGGACGGATGGACATCGGAGAGGGGAAAGATTTTCTTCCAGGCAGCCAATGAATGTCACCAGGGCCTGCTAAGCAGAGAGACTGAAGTGTGAGTATGCTTGGGAATAAAGCAGTGGAAGATAGGGCCCCACCTCACAACCTTACCATCTAGGTGGGGATAACGGAATCAAATAAACACTCATAAAACAACCCGAGGAGTTCAAGGCAGCAAACTAAGTGCTTAAGTAGGTAAGAGAACATCTGAAGGAGGGGCAAACTTTTGTGTGTGTGAAAGCAAGAGGAGTCTATTACCAGTGTTTGAAATTCGAAGAGAAGTGGGCTATTAAAAAGTATATATTTGGAGGGACTGGGTGACTCAGTGGGTTAAGCATCTGACCGGCTCAGATCATGACCTCACAGTCTGTGAGTTTGAGCCCCTCGTTGGGCTCTGTGCTGACAGCTTGGAGCCTGGAGCTTTCTTTGGATTCCGTATCTCCCTTTCTCTCGCCCCTCCCCCACTCACTCTCTGTCTCTCTCTCTCTTTCAAAATAAAGACATAAAAAAAAAAGTATATATTTCAGGGCTCCTGGGTGGCTCAGTCTGAGCATCCAACTGCGGCTCAGTTCATGATCTCACGGTCCCTGAATTCAAGCCCCTCATCGGTCTCCGTGCTGACAGCTCAGAGACTGGAACCTGCTTCGGATTCTGTCTCCCTCTCAATCTCTGCCCCTCCCCCACTCACGCTCTGTCTCTGTGTCTCAAAAGTGAATAAAAAAGAATATATTTCAACTGGACAAATAAGGAAGTAAACACAATTTATTTGTGGGCACAGATTTCTTCTTTTTTTTTTTAATGTTTATTCATTTTTAGAGAGACCATGAGCAGGGAAAGAGGCAGAGAGAGGAGGACAGAATTTCGAAGCGGGCTCTGTGCTGACAGCAGTCAGCCTGATACAAGGCTCAAACCCACAAACTGAGACCATGACCTGAGCTGAAGTTGGACACTCGACCGACTGAGCCCCCCGGGTGCCCCTATGGGCAGAGATTTCTTAGGAGCAGTTGTAAGGGACCAAGTGCCCAGATCCTCAGATCCAACCATCCACTCTTATTGCAAGCAGCGCGGGGCAGCTTGGCGCGGGGTTTGAATCCTGGGTTTGAATGCCAACTGAGCTCTAGAGCTTCTGTTTCCTCTCCTGTAAAAATCAGTATAAACACCTACCTCAAAGGACTGTTGGAAGGAATCAAGACTATGCACATAAAATACCCTGGGATGTGGCGAATGATCAGTAAATGATCGCCAGTATTTTTTTTTTTTTCACGCATGCAAAAGCAAAGGGCTTTATTACGGGTTTAGGCTCGCCGGGGCCTAAACTCGGGCCCACAGACTTTACTGGCATGGTGGATCAGTGCTGAGAGCCCCGAACAAAGGGGGGCGGGCAGGGCTTTTATGAGTTTGGGAAGGGGGACTTACAGGAAATTGTGACACAGGTATAGTGATCCAATCATTATTATACAACAGGGTTATCCAATTACAACATTTAGAGTGTTAACCAATCACAGAGTAGACCCAGGACCCAGGACCCTCACATAGGGTATAACTAGCCTTCCCTTAGGAATGTTAAGGGTATTACAAGGGTGGTCCCTCTTGCCTTGGGCAATGTGTGCCCTTCTATTGTCTCAAACCTGCGTCCTTACATTCCCCCCTCTGTCTTGTAACTGACCCAGTCCTGGGTCAGATCGCCAGTATTTTTCACGCAACATTTATGGAGGTAGTGGCTCGGACTACAGCGATGACTAAGGCACAGTCCACAGCCCCTCCCTCCTAGGGCTCATAGTCTAGTGGGAGGGGCAGACTAAGGACAGCTAATGATAATACAGGTGGGACACCTGAGGTAAACCTGTGCACAGAGTGGAAGCACCTGTGAGTGACCTACAGCTGCCCTGTGGGGAGAGAGGGAGTCAGGCAAGGTTTTCCAGAGTCCTAGAAATGATTGACTTTGCCAGCTGGAGAATGGGAGGCAGAGCTTGTGCAAAGGCATGTGCCAAATTATCCTTAGCTTGGTGTGACCAGAGCAAAGAAGCATGGGAGGTGGGGCATGTGTCAGGGAAGGAGTCTTCATTTCATTTGACTTTCAGCATGTTTCAGCTTCATTTAGTATTATTTTCATTGTTGAAATGGATATTTTGCAGAGGAAACTTTTATCTCCTTTATTCTACAAGACCTCTTACAAGTCTTAAACTGCTGGGAGTTGTAGTTGAGGAGGAGAACAAATGAGCAAAAAACCCACAAGAAAACTTCTTAGAGTCAGGTTTACAACTTGGTTTCCTGTAAGAAATTAAGCAGTTCTAGGGCTCCTAGGTGGCTCAGTTGGTGGAGCAGGACACTCTTGATCTCGGGGTTGTGAGTTTGAGCCCATGTTGCATGCAGAGATTACTTAAAAACAAAATCTTAAAAATAAAAGAATTTAAGCAGGTTTTTTTTAATATTTATTTATTATTTAGGGATAGAGAGAGACAGAGCATGAGCATGGAAGGGGCAGAGAGGGGGAGACACAGAATCTGAAGGAGTCTCCAGGCTCTGAGTAGTCAGCACAGATCCCAACACAGGGCTCGAACTCACAAACCATGTGATCATGACCTGAGCTGAAGTTAAACGCTTAACCGACTGAACCACCCAGGGGCCCCTAAACAGTTTCTTTTGAAAGGAATAAATCCAGCATCTTGGAGTAACTGCTCAGGGTCTTCAGATGACTCTGCTCCCTCAGATGGCATGAGGACCCCATGTTCACAATAGCCAAAACACGTAAAACTCCAAGTAACCATTGCCAGATGAATACATTTAAAAATTTATACATATATTCTTCGTCTATTAAAAAAAAGATTGTAGGGGCACCTGGGTGGTTGTCGGTTAAGCAACTGACTTCAGCTCAGGTCATGATTTCACGGCTTGTGGCTTTGAGCCCCGAGTCGGGCTCTGTGCTAACAGCTCAGAGCCTGGAGCCTGATTCAGATTCTGCATCTCCCTCTCACTCTGCCCCTTCCCTGCTCATGCCTGGTCTCTCTCTGTCTTTCAGAAATAAATGTTAAAAAAAAAAGATTGTAATTCTGATACATACTACAACAAGGGTAGACTTAGAAAACCTTATGTGAAGTGAAATAAGCCAGACAGAAAAGGACAGATATTATGTGATTCCACTCCTATGAGGTAGCTGGGATAGGCAAATTCAATTTATACAACTCAACACCAAAATACCAAATAATCTATTTTTTTAAATGGGCAGAGGACCCGAATAGACATCTTTCCAAAGAAGACATACAGACAGATGGCCAACAGACACGCGAAAAGATGCTTGACCTCACTCTTCATCAGGGAAATGCAAGTCAATCTCAAAACAATGAGATATCAGCTCACACTTGTCAGAATTGCTAGTATCAAAAAGACAAGAAATAACAAGTACTGTCAAGAATGCAGAGAAAAAGGAACCCTTTTGCACTGTTAGTGGGAATGTAAATTGGCCCAGTCACTGTGGAAAACAATATGGAGGTTCTTCAAGTAGTTAAAAATAATTTACAATATAATCTAGTAATCCCACTGCTGGGTATTTACCCAAAGAAAATGAAAACACTAATTCAAATAGAATAGGCAAATTCCTGGAGACAGAAAGTAGAATAGAGCTTACCAGGGGCTGGAGAGAATGTGGGGAGAAAATGGGCAGTTATTATTTAATGGGTATAGAGTTGTTTGGGATGATGAAAAAGTTCTGGAAATAGTACCGATGGTCACACACCATTGTGAGCGTACTTAATGTCACTGGATTGTATATTTAAAGACCGTTAAAATGGTAAATTTGGAGTTCTGTATATTTCAGTGCCCCCCCCCCCCGACAAAATGACATTTGGCAATTAAAGATGGAGGAGTAGCTTTTGTGGCATTAGGACATTAAGGAAGGTGGGATCTTGTGACCATGTCCTGTCCCTCTGGCTCCTCTACCTCCTGGCCATATCCTTTGTCCGCCAGCTTTTGCCTGAGCACTGTGGCTGCCGTGGTCTGCTCTCTCCAGCAGCCTTGGCAATGCCCTTGGTACCTCCTCGCCTCACTGCCACACTTTCTGGACTTAGGGTCCCCTCTGACCTCTCATTAAAAAAACACTTGTGTGGCTCAGTTGGGTTAAGCGTCTGACTTCAGCTCAGGTCATGATCTTGCAGTTTATGAGTTCAAGCCCCACATTGGGCTCTCTGCGGTCAGCACACAGTCTGCTTTGGACCTCTGTCTCTCTCGCTCTCTGCCCCTCCCCCCCAGCTTGCTCTCTCTTAAAAAAAAAATTAAACTAAACAAACAAACAAACAAACAAAAAACCCAGCTTCTCCCTCCATCACAGAGCCCTGTCTAGGAAGCTCCCTAGTTAGATCTGCCAGAGGAGCACCTAGAAAAGTACAACCTTCCCCGGACTTGCAGGACTGTGCTGATGTGTGATCAGCCTATGAGAGCCCTTGGGTTAGAATCTCCAGTTTACATTAAAAAAACTGAAAGGTCACACAAGCTGAACCCGGGTTACTCTGACCACAAACCCAGCCCACACAGGAGCAAGAGTGACTTTGAACTTTATTCTTTAGATAACCAGGAGTCAGCAGGGCTGGGGAGTTCCAGGAGAGGTGCTCCATCCATCATATTTCTCACCATCTGACATAATACCTATGTACTTGCACTTTATTATCTGTCTCCCTTCAATGGAATGTAAAGTAGATGGGGGGCAAGCAAGGCCTTTGTTTTGTTCAGTGCTGTGGACATGTCTGGAACCTTCTAAAGTCTCAGTAAACATCTGTAGAAGACAGAAAGGAAGAAAGGGAGAGATGCTATTTGATATTAACAGCAACCTGTGCACTTTACACACATTTAATCTAACAACCTCACGAAGGAAGGGATCCCCCTCTTTTTTCTCCAGGTAAGGAAAACGAGGTTCACGGAGATTAGGTCACTTTTCTAAGGACAAAGCTAGGCAAGTTGGCAAAACGAGGATTTAAATCCTGGCAGTCTGATTCCAAAGCCTGGGCATTTAACACTATGCTATACAGCCTTCCTGCAGAAAGCTATTCTGGCGGGATAGAAGGTGGGGGAAAGATCTGAGGCTGAGTAAAGACTCAAGAGGCCAGCCAGGTTAGCCAGATAAACATGTGTGACTTCTACCCTGTCTCTGCATAATCTTGACTTTGGCTTGCCTTGCTATTCCAGGTCTCCTCTGCTGATGAAGCTGTGACCCAACGCATCCAACCCCTGGCAGCCATCTGTTTCCTGCAGCCATAGCCCACATTCCATGCCCTGTTTACCTTGGGGCTCTCTCTGTGCGGCCTCCAGGCCCGGCCCTGGAGATGAATATGATGCCAGGGCCCTAGTGTGCCTCACGATGCCCCCAGCCTAGCTCCTCCTCACACTTCAGTACGATGCTGCCCAACTCTGCCAATAGCTCTGTTCCCCCGTGCCCGGACTACCGGTCCACCCACCGCTTGCACATGGTGGCCTACAGCCTGGTGCTGGCTGCAGGGCTTCCCCTCAACGCGCTGGCCCTCTGGGTCTTCCTGCGCGCACTGCGCGTGCACTCCGTGGTGAGCGTGTACATGTGCAACCTGGCGGCCAGCGACCTCCTCTTCACCCTCTCGCTGCCCGTGCGCGTCTCCTACTACACCCTGCACTACTGGCCCTTCTCCGACCTCCTGTGCCAGACAGCGGGCGCCGTCTTTCAGACGAACATGTACGGCAGCTGCATTTTCCTGACGCTCATCAACGTGGACCGCTATGCGGCCATCGTGCACCCGCTGCGACTGCGCCATCTGCGGCGGCCCCGCGTGGCGCGGACACTCTGCCTGGGGGTGTGGGCGCTCATCCTCGTGTTCGCCGTGCCCACCGTCCTGGTGCACAGGCCGTCGTCCTGCAGCTACGGCGGCGGCCAGGTGCGCCTGTGCTTCGAGAGCTTCGGCGACAGGCTGTGGAAGGGCGAGCTGCTGCCGCTCGTGCTGCTGGCCGAGGCGCTGGGCTTCCTGCTGCCCCTGGTGGCCGTGCTCTACTCGTCAGGGCGCGTCTTCTGGACCCTGGCGCGGCCCGACGCCACGCGGAGCCAGCGGCGGCGGAAGACCGTGCGCCTCCTGCTGGCCAACCTCGTCATCTTCCTGCTGTGCTTCGTGCCCTACAACGCCACGCTGGCCGTGTACGGGCTGCTGCGGGGCAACCTGGTGGCGGCGAACGGCGACGCCTGCGATCGGGTGCGCCGGGTGTTGATGGTGATGGTGCTGTTGGCAGGCGCTAACTGCGTGCTGGACCCGCTGGTGTATTACTTCAGCGCCGAGGGTTTTCGCAACACACTGCGAGGCCTAGGCACTCCAAACCGCGCCAGGACCTTGGCCACGAACGGGGCTCAGGCGATGCTCGCCGAACAGACCACTGAGACCAGTTGCATCACCAGGCCGGCTACCGTGGAAGAGGGGCTGCTCAGGCCCTCCAACGTCGGGACGCCCTTGACCCAGTTCCCCGAGGACTCGGCACTCTGAACGCGCATCTTGCCATCGCACAGTCACCCCCACCTCTCACCCTCTAGCACCGCTCACACGTGCACACTCGCAGGGTCTGTACATGAGGGAAGTGGGTTGGGCATTCGGGACTTCTGGGTGGCAACTCCTGCCCATAAATGAGGAAGAGAACAGAGTGTGGGGAGCCACAGACATAGGAAGGAGGAACGCCAGTGTTAATTGCCTTCTTTAATTTGGTGGTGACCGTGAGCACGAGACCTACCCCTTTCCCAGTCCCTAGGAAGTGATGCTGTCAGCCTTCCCAATGCAAAGGCAGATGACTGGATGACAGAAAATGGGTGTCCCAGATTTATACCGACCACAGTAGTCTCAGGACCACAGATGCTATCTATCCTTGTTTCCACCTGGGCTTCCCTTGCCCAGCACTGAGGCAGGTTATGAGTTTACTGGATACAGAAAGAATTGGTTTCCTTCTGGGTTAGTAACTTGTAACAATCAGGCCCTGACACCCACCATGGGGTGGTTGGGGGCAGGACAAAACTTGAGTGTTGGAGGGCATTTTCACCCAGATCCAGTCCCTGTAGCCCTTTCCACCTTTCTCTGTCCACCCTGCCTTGCTTTTGAGAACTCCTCCATTCTAGGTCCTAAATTCTCTCTCTCTGCCTCTGGTGCTTCATCTAGAATTAAGGAGAAAATTCTTTGTACTAAAGTAGCAGTTCTTAAACTTTGTTCTCAGACCCTTTAACAACTCTTAAAAACCAAGGATTCCAAAGAGCATTTGCTTACACTTTATTCTTTTGATATTTAAACATATCAGAAATTAAAACTCACAAGTTTTAACAATAGAAACACACAAGCACACATTCCATTAGCTGTGACAGCAATAATGTCATCACATTTCACGAAGCCTCTGGAAAACTCCATTGTATACCTGTGAGAGATGAGAATACAAAGGACAAATGACATGGTGGGAGAAGCGGTATTCTGAAAATGACTTTGACCTTGTGGACATCCTTAAAGAGCTACTATTAGAGTTCATGTGTAACTTCTTCCCAGGGCATACATATACACTGTTTCTTATTATTGCCAGGGACAGGGCAATACTCAGCAAATCAATTGCTAGCTGTAGTCCTGAAGGCTTGAGGGTTTGCAGCGGGTAGGTAGGAGTTGCACACCTGGTGCAACACCACCTCGGGCTTCCTGGAGCAGCAGCCCTGAGGAGCGGGTGAACTAGTCACACATCACTCGGAGGACGGGTGGGGCTTCTCTCTCCCTCGGAAGGGAAAAGGGGACTATTGCCACAGCCAGGAAAGACATTTCCAGGTAAATAAGAGTACAATGGGAGGACAGGACTAGGCTGGCTGTTCTTCGCAAGCTGGAAGCAAGGGAAATGGAAGACTGGTTACTGGGCTACCTACTGTTTCCTTCCCTCTTTACAGGAGTTGGGCTGGGAGGGGCTGTAGAGTTGGCATCTTGAGACTCTGTGGAACTGACGAAGTTGCTGCCATGCATGTGTCCTGTATGCATTTTTGTCTATGTGTTTCAGTGATGTGTGTGTGTGTGTGTGTGTGTGTGTGTGTGAGAGAGAGAGAGAGAGAGAAAGAGAGAGAGAGAGAGAGGGAGAAAGTGAGAGAGATTGAACAAGATTGAGACAGTGTCAGAATTTTCCTGTGTGTGTCTCTGTGTGTTTTGATTTGGAATAGCCCTTTTGCGTGTCTTTAAGAGATAGCTTCAGATGGTGATTTACAAGGGTAAAATGACCCCTGGTGGCCAAAGCAGAGAAATGACCCAGATTCCTCAGTGATCGCTTTCAAGTAGAGTCTTCCACCATCAGGTGGGAGGGTAGAGCCCTGGGCCAGGCCCTCTGGTTGCTCTAGAAAAGGCCTGATGGTTAGCACCTGCTCCATCTTGCTTCATACTTGGGGTTCAAGACCCCATGCCCTTCCAGCCCTGGGAGCATCAAACGTGATGGTAGTCCAAAATCTCAGAACTTTGCCTTATCCAACCGAACTGAATTGGACACAATTTTTAAAAATTACTGAGTATTTTTCTATTCTGATATGTGAATGGATTCCAAAGTAACAAAAACTCACCCAGCAAGCATCTTCTAATATACTATATAATTTAATTTATTTTTATAATTTTTATAATTTCTTGTCTGTTTCTCCACCCCTTCCCCCCAGATATGATGTAAAGTCCTCCAGGCAGGGATTTTTGTTTGGTTCTTTGATGTATCTCCAGCATCTAGAACAGCTCCTAGCACAAAAGAAGTGCTCAATAAATATTTGTTGAATGATAAACAGTTAATTTTGGTGTGGAGTAGTTTACTATCTGTTACTAGTCAACAACTACCATTCAAGACGCAAGATTTAAGAATGCGGAGTAAGGTGTTAATTTAGCGGGCAGTGGGAAGTCCCTAGAGGTTCTTGAGTGAGGTTTTGCTCACTCTGGCAAACAGTGTGGGATACACTGTAGGGAAGTGAGGAGGGGAATCTAAAGGGAAAGGAAAACTGGTCAGACTGCTGTTAAAACTGTCAAGGAGAAGTGTGACCATAGCCTGTGGAGGTCGATGGAAGTGGGTCCTCTCCAGTGTGAAATCTCTGGTGTCTAAGTTCTGGTGGACTGTTTCCCCAGATTCAGCACACCCAAGGAGTCTCCATCATGAGTATGGAGAGGAAAGACTAGATTAAGGAGATGTGACAGGCAGAGGAGGAATGAACAGAAAAACCTGACAAGTAACAGGCTGGGGAAGTTTAAGAACACCTGTGGCTGATGCCATTTTCACAGAATTCTCCAATTACCGAGTACACAGTAGGATGGAGGTGAGATGTGGGGAAATCCAAAGCCCTCGTCCCATGTCCTGGAGTCACCCTAATTGAGGTTTAGGAAAATCCAAATGAGGAAAATGAGAACATCCTAGGTGGAGGGAGAAGAGCATTAACAAGTTTTAAAAATACTTGCAAGGATCTCAATGTAGTGCTTATTATTATATTATTTAGTGACTGAGAATTATAATAACCCTCTGAGTTAGGGACAATTATTATCCCCATTTTACAAATAAAACACCCTAAAGAAGCTTTGGTCTGAAGGTCACGCAACCAGGAAGAGGCACAGTATCCATGTGGCTCCCAAACTCCTACTCTTTGCAGTACATCCCATTGCGTCTCCCCTTCCTTGGGATTCCCACCTTCTTATGGCTCTATCACATCCACCCTCCCTGGGTTCCTTACTCCTTCCCTCCTCATGCAGGCCACCCCTCTTAATGATTCTCTCACCCTGAACCTGCTGTGCCTTCCTGCTCCCTCTTGCCACCACTTCCTTCATGCACCTAACCCACTCACCCTCCAGCACACCTTCCCCTTCCCCCTCCACTCGCCTCGGATTCCTGTGCAGAACACAATGCAGCTGTGTCAGTGCAGAGAACTGGACTCATTTGAGGCTTCAGTTGTGTTGAGCCCTGAGATACACCGAGTCGAGGCTTCAGAAGGGAGTAGTACGCTAGTGGAACACCCAGGCGGGATGGCTCAGCCTTTGTGTAGTTAGCCATGATTCCCCTCCCCCAGCCAGCAGGTACCCAACATGTACAAGGCAGCACTTTTGACTGCCCACCAACAAGGCTGAAGAGGGACCCCCGTTCTCCTCAAAGTCTGCCTCCTCTGTTGTATGGCCCCTCCACATGAGGAGAGTAGCTGGGAGTAGACACACAAGCCTTGGTCTTGAAATAAAACAAATTCAGGAGAATCACAGCCAAGGTAAGGGGTCAAAGGGGCAGAGATGCTTCTCTCTTAGTCTTGAACCACCTTGAGGAAAATTCCTAATGGGTTGCCACCTGGGGTCCCATGGAGGAAATGGGAGAGGGAGGTTAATCTCACAGCAGGGCCTTCCTTCTTCATTTTTTTAGGAGATCCTGAGACAGAGGGAGTCTAGGTAGCTCTCAGGATGCCATATCCTTTCCAGAGGAGACAGCACTGCAAAGTCCAGTTTCTTACACAGGCCTTGGGGAACACAAAGGCTCTCGGAGCTTCAGAATCGAACCAATCTGGGCAGGTACTAATTTCCGCTCTGTCACTTCTTGGCAATGTGACTTTAGCAAGACACTTCAACTCTCTGAACCTCTGTTTTCTCCTCTGTGAAATGGAGGTCATAGTATCTACCTGTTGGGTTGTGAGATCAAGGAGATCACCTTTGAAAGGCACCTGAGAGAAATCCCATAAGGGGGAGCTCTCTTTTTAACAGGTGTGTGGGCAGGAGATGCTATTGATGAAGGCTGTTTGTGATGCCCAGGGGGTGTGTTTCTGGAAGACAGCAAGGGTTCCAGGGTGAATCCTCACCAAGACAGAGCTCTGCCAACAATTGGAACCAGGGCCAGGGGTTACGTGGGCAAGGCAGGCTGGGCAAGTGCTAGGTCAGCACTCGCATTTCCTTGGTGCTAGGTCAAGTAGACAGTTTTCAGGGGCAGTGACTGGCCTGTTGCCCTCTGGGGGCACTCTCTCCCCACTAGCCCTAATGTCCATCCCACAGACAGAGAAGTGGGTAGAAAAGTTCCTGAAAGAGAGAGGAGAGGGGGCATGGGATGAAGAACCACGCAAAGGAGAGAGGGCAAGAGAGAAGGCTGGAGGGGAAGTAAGGGCCCAGGCAGGCACAGGGTGGGGCCCGGAGAGGGGCCTAGGGCAGGAGGGCAGGAGAGAGCCTGGGAGGGAAAGCGACGAGGAGGGAGGAGGGAGGGACAGGGAGGGAGACCAGCGGCGCTGACACAGCCTCGATGTGTGGAACGGGCTGGGGTTTGGCCCACAGGTCAGGCGTCTGGCAGTATTATGGGATGGAGAGGCCTTAGGAGACAGAGAGAGTATTATGGGCTGGAACAGTCTTAGGAGACTGGGGAATATTATGGGCTGGTGAGGCCCGGATCCAACTGGAGGCGGGAGTAAGGGGTGCGGGGCGGGAAGGGGGGGGTGGTGGTGGAAGGGAATATTATGGGCTGGAGGCCTCCTGCGACCAGAGGCAAGAGTATTATGGGCTGGCAAGGCCTTCGGTGGCCAGAGGGGGGAGCAGCGGGGGATGGCACCGGCTGCATGTGACTGAGGGGGGGGCCAAGTTGGGGGGGTGGCGAGTGGGGGTGGGGGAGCATATTATGGGATAGCTCTTTGTACCTACTGCGAGGACTGCTTCTCCAGAAGATATTATGGGATGTCGTGTGTGGGAGGGGGAGTGGGGCTGGGGGGATTATTATGGGATGTTGGTGCAGAATGGGGAGGGCCTGAGGAGCTCTTCTCCAGTCCCCCCACCCCTTACTCTCTTTCCATCCTCTCTAAGGTCTGCCTTCTCTCTTAAACGGCCCAAGGAGAACACCTGAAATCCACCCTCCCGCCCCCCCCCCCACACACTTTGAGCACCTCAACCCACCCTAGGCATCTCCTCTGACTAGCAGACACCTCCTGGGTGCCCAGGGGGAAAGGCTGCCCCTGAGGAATGGGAAGAAGGCCCCAAAGCAGGGCTGTCGTGACCAGTGGACCACACCTCCCACTTGCACGGTGTCCCCTTGGCTCCCTATCCCCTTGGGCCACTCTCCTCCCTCTTCTTCCTCCACAAAGTGGGGGCCCTGGATCCTCTTCCCCTCCCCCCTCCCCTCCATTTCCTCTCCAGCTCCCTCCACAGCCGTAACCAGTAAAACAGGCGGCCAGCTATTATGGGATGGCTGCTCCCGGCAGCTCTGCAGGGAGGGGGCGGTCACGGCGGAATGTCTCTTGTGGGTGGCTATTATGGGATGGCCGCCTCTCTTTTGGGGGGGTGGGGGCTAGCAAGGAGAAGGATTATTATGGGATGTGCCCTGCACAGTTGGGTGGGGCTGTCCTGAGTAGGTGAAGCTCTGGGGAGGTGGAAGCGGTGGGGGGGGGAAGGAAAGGAAGGAAGAGGGAGGGAAAGGAGCTATGGAGGGTGGAGTGAGCCCTGGAGCCAGACCTGAGGCCTGGCAAGAGTAACTGGCTGGAGAGGTTCTTCTGTGACAGATGTTTCTAGGGGCCCCTGGGGCAGGCTAGAGCTGGTCAAATTTGAACCCTGGACACCTGGGTCCTTTTGCAGCTTGTGAGCTGCATGGCCGCTGAGTCCAGGGCCAGCAGAACTGGGCTGGTAGTGAGAATGCCAGCGTTCTGGGGTTCTGGCTGTGTGGCACATCAGAAGGAGTGGTGCTCCTGGGTGAATACAGTACCCAAGTACTCTCCTGCCCCTTTGCCTTCCTGGATTTGAGCCTTAGCTCAGGTAAGGGGGGTCAGGGAGGCTTTGCAACCTTGCAGCTATACCCAGGAACAGAGGCTCTGTTGGCTCCTGAGGGACAAATGCCTAGCCTGCCACTACCGCTCCCCCCTTCCCCACGACCCCCAAGCCCTGCGCGACCTGCATCCTGTCTAGCCATCAGAATGCACTGTCACTGTGGCTTTTCTTCCCTATGTTGTCTTTCCAAACTCCTTTTCTGATACAGCAGGAGAACACTGGTCCCTTAGACCTCTTATGTGCAGAGAACTGAGATGTACTGGGAACTCCATGAACAGCCCACTCTGAGTGTTATTCTAGGTTCTCCTGTACCATGGGATGGAAACAGAACTCTAAGGTAACCAGCTAGAGAGGCTGGCCCCCTGGGTGCATTAATCAGGAGATTATCCCACCCTTAGTCTCTGTAGGCCAATCATGCTAGTGGTTTATTTATAATTTATCTGAAAGGGTAGCATGGGGCCAGGGTAGGGAGTGGGGGAGCATAGAAGCATAAAGGTCACAAAAGCAACATATAAACACACACATCCTAGCCCTCTCTGGAATTCAAGAAGAGAGAAAGGGATTCTAACATTTTCCTTGTTGGTAGTGGCAGGGAATAAAATGACAAGGGGATAAATGGGTAGAACTTGCAGGGATGGGGCAGAGAGGGCTGTGGTGGGGGGGGTGCAAAAGCTATCAGTGTTTATATCAGGCACAAAGCTGTGACTACCCAATTATAAAACTGTCTTCCTGGTTTATATTACGAATCACTGTAGTAATGTGGTATATATATGAAATGAAAAGGCTGTGGGGCAGATGGAGATATTCCAGAAGGGAATTTGAGGCCAAGAGGCAGGCTGGATCCCCTAGACAAAAGGGGAGAGAGGAGGGCACAGTAGGTATCTGGCAGCTCTGTATACAAAGGAGTTAAAAGAAGGTATACCCACATTATGGTATCTTAAAAGAGCTGTCTCTTCTTCCCTCAATGAGGAGTACAAGGTTCATCTTTAGTACTCAGAACAATGATGGGGGAGGATATGCACAAATGAATGGGGCCCAATCTCGGTGTCATGAGAATTGAATGAGGAAGACTGTGGCAGCCTTGCAGAATGGGGGAAAGGTCTGCACACCACATGAATGTGGCAAAAGGATTGTCCAGGGAGTTAAGTCAGGCAGGAGTTGGTGGAAAGATGTATCAGCATCACTTGTGCTCTGCTTGGAAGCAAAGGGATGGTGAGGTCCTAAAGCAAGCTCTTGCCTCTCCTGAACTTACTTCTCCTTGCCAGATCTCCAGCCCTGGGTTCCAGGGGAGGGCAGAGTCCTCTGGCCAGGCCCTTTCTCTAGGAAAGTTGAGATTTGAAGGGCAACACAGAGATGGTATAAGGTTGATCCTACTCCCTTTTGATCAGGAAGGTCCCTCCTAGGAGGAAGTTCAAGTTTCTCTTCAACCTGTCCCACTGCCATAGGTTTTGGATTTGTTGGCTCAGTGCCTAGTAAGGCACCCAGCTGGGCACTCTGGGGAATGCAAGGATGTAAAAAGGGCACATGAGAGCAAAGACAGACATGCTCTCTGGCTTTGGGGTTCGGGGCAGCCAGGCAGTGGTGATGAGACACTCGTTTTCAATTGGATCCTGGTTCCCTGGGGATCAGAAAGAGGACAAAGTGACAGGTTTATGAGTTCAGGTTCTCTGAGAGCTAAAGGGTTTTAAGAGTGGGCTCTTGGACTTTCTAGGGCTGGGTCCCCAAGGTATCTGCAGGATAGGCCCAGTTAGGGAAGGCGAAGGCATATGTCGGAAGGCTACCTTGTGGCATAATTGAATGAAGAAGGCATTCTGGAATGCTGACTTGTACTGGGAGGAGGGAAGATGGTGAATATGATACATCAAAGGGATTTGTTTGTTTGTTTGGATGGAGAATGGGGCCACAACAAGATGAGGATGGGGACAGTTGGAAGTTTGAGACTTCAAGATATAAACAAGAAAGTGGCCAAAAAATACAGAACATGAATGGTAGGCAGAATTTGGTGTTCAAGAATAGAGATAATTCTGGCATGTTGAAGAGCATCTCAAGAGGAGGCAGTTGGGGCACCTGGGTGACTCAGTCGGTTAACGTCCCCCTCTTGATTTCGGCTCGGATCACAATCTCATGGTTCATAAGTTCAAGCCTTTCATCCAGCTCTGTGCTGAGCGTGGAGCCTGCTTGGGATTCTCTCTCTTTCCCTCTCTCTCTGCCCTTCCCCTGCTTGCTCTGTGTATCTTTCTCAAAATAAATAAAAATAAACTTTTTAAACAAAAGGAGGCATATGATATTATAGGATTTCAGTACTAGAAACACTGGATAGATGAACATTGCTTTCCAATCAAAATCTCTTAGATAGTTCACCTATCTGGGAACAGATAGGAGATATTTTGGTGACCCATCTATTATAAATCCTTTTGGAATACCTTCCACCCTCTAGAAGGACTATCAAGAACCTCTACTGGGATATGATCTCTTCTCTCTCACTTTTTATGTATTTATTTTGAGAGAGAGAGCATGCAAGCAGGAGAGAGGCACAGAGAGAGAATCCCAAGCAGGCTCTGTGCGTGCAGAGCCTGATTTGGGGCTTGAACTCATGAACCACAAAATCACTAACCGAGTTGAAATGAGAGTTGGATGTTTAACTGACTGAGCCACCTAGGTGCTCTGGGATCTAATCTCTCCTGAGATCAGTTGTGATTTGCTTTATTCTCTGTAACAGGAAATTGGGAAATAGCACTCAGTAGTTCTTCCTGGACACCAGACATTCTATATTGTCTCATAGATTGATGGATTGTTTATGCTTCTTGAAGGGAGGCATCTGGGGTCCTTGCATTCCCCATGGTGCCCAGCTGGGTGCCTTACTAGGTACTGTGTCAACGTCTGTTGGATGAACACGAGTAGCAGTGAGTGAGAGTAGAGGCAAAGCAGGTCTTGGCTCTTGGTATCTATATAGCAGGATCCTCATTTCACATCTTGGTGGAATGTCCATCCATAGGAGTGACCCATGTGTGTTGATGAATGGACCACTTGACCTGGGGGAAGCAGGGTGAGGTGGGAGGAGGACTGCTGGAATGTTGAGAAATAGTCTAAAGACTCCTTTCTAAAGATAGGAGTTTATAATTATTATGGGATGCTGTGGGGTGAATTAAACTTTATGTAAATGGCTCATCTGGCCAGCATGGTATTTGATTGGTTTTACTCAAAACTTAAGAGCTGGTGGTAAGTATCTGGAGAATAACTGGATTTTGGTGGGATTGGGTGGGACCCTAGTCCTCTCAGTTCCTGAGTGTCTGGAAATGGTGGGATGAGGGAAGGTAGGGTTTGTCCTAGACAGCAAGAGGCTTTATGCCAGGACACTGCTTTGGCCCAGAAAGGGATGAAGGTGTGTACAAGTTGGGGCGGGCACAGGGCAGTGTGGGTAGCCTGCTTCACCCTTGTGGCTCTGGGTGTTAGACTGACAGCCAGTGGAGGTGGGGGAGGTATGAATATGAATATTATGGGATGCCTGGCTGGAAAGGTATAGGGGTGGTGGCTAGAGATGAAGCATTATGGGATGTGAGGCTGGGAGTATTAGAGTATGTCTGGTGGACCACAGGCTCCTTGTCATTATTATGGGATATCAGGGTTGGAGGAGGAATACAATTATGGGATATCTTTCCAGTGTTAGAGGAAAGGAGACTAGATGACCATCTCTGTAGGGTGCTGATCATTATGGAATCTCTCTTTGACAGAGAAGTGGTTATCATGAGCTGTGGAGTTAGAATCAATGTGTGAAGGCTCAGGGTGCTGGTGTGAGGATCTAGACCCTAGCCTGAGCTGCTCTCAGCCCCTGCAGGCTAGGGGGTTAGTTATTATGGGATGCCAGTATAGAAAGTAGGAAACTGATTATTACGGGATGTGTGTGGGAGGAGGCCGAAGTGTCCGTTGTTGTAATGTAGTGGGGGGGTGAGTTTCTGACTATTATGGGATATCAAACTGGGGGTGGATGAAGAGTGGTTATTATGGGATGTCTGTGGGGGATGGGGATGAGTATTATGGGATGTGCGGCTGAAGTGCTGGGAGGGGTGCTTATTATGGGATGGCCATGAGAGGGAGAGGTGACGAATTATTATGGGATGTCAGCATTAGGGCCAAGAGTGAAGAAGTTGGCAAAGGATGGCTATTATGGGATGTCTGAGGTGGGGAAAGCGTTAGTTGCAAAAGATCTGCAATATTATGAGATGTCAACAGTCTTGGCATATAGGTGTATAGAGTGGGTGTGTGGGGGGCTGTGTGTGTGTGTGTGGGGGGGGGGG
>NC_043709.1:97745910-97789394 GCF_006229205.1 Suricata suricatta
GGGGGGCGGGGCCTGTGCGGTGGGATTTCCCGGCCGGTGTTTCGGGCCCTTTAAGAGGCGACGCCGGAGCCGGAGCCATTTTCCCCCCTTCGGCCGCGGCGAGGAGGAGCCGGAGCGGGAGTGACACCGGGCCGGACTCTGCGCGACCTGCGGCGGCTGCGGGGTGAGGAGAGCTCGGGGTTCCCAAAGAGACGCCCCTCTCAGCCTGACCAGCCCCCAGGCTCTTCCCTCCACCCACCCCTTCCTCAGAAGTCCTGGACTCGCGGACCGCCCCCTGCTCGGAGGAGCCGACCCTTCCTTTTCCTTGCCTGCAGGGCGCCCTGCCCCCCATCCCCCGCCCTAAGCCGGCCGGAGTCTTGCTCCCCCCGACTCCCACCTCGGGCTTAGTCTCCCACAATGCCCGGCGCCCGCCCCCTCGCCCTTTGCTCACTTGCCCCCCGGGACACGTGGCCCGGCCCCCTGCCCGGTGGGCGCTCCCTGGGCCCCCTCGTCCCTGCCTCCAGCGCCCTGGAGCCCTGAGCCTCCACGCCCCCTCGGCCCCGCGGCTCCTCCGGAGAACCTGAGTTGTCCCAGAGGACAGCCTTTGGAGAGCTGCCCTGTCTGGGGACTGGCCCCTCCCCAGGCGCAGGGAGGCGCCCCCCCACCCCCAAGTGACCTTGTGTCCCCGAGCGCCTCGCTGCCTGCCGCCTGCCCCGGCCCCCCCGCGCCGCGGCCACTCGGACACCCCCTCCCCCTGTCACACCCTGCTCGGTCCAGCCCAGTTTCTCCCCTCCCCACGCCTGCACCAGCCGGCCCTCGGGGGCGTCGCTCCCGCTCATCTGGGGGGCTCCAGTTGGGGAGCCGGCTTCCGGGCTGCCCTCGAGGAGTGTGGAACTAAGTTCAGCCTGAGTGGTTCGGGTGCCCTGCTAGGGTGGCTGGGGTGGGGGGGCCGCTGGTGGTGGTGGTGGGCGGAAAGAGCGGGTGGGTGTGGGGGAGGGGGACAGTGCGCGTCACTGACTGTTCTCTCTTTCTTCCCCCCCCCCTCCCCCGCACAGTGACTCGGGCCAGTGTAGAGGGCCCCAGGCCGCAGGCAGGAGCAGCTGGGCCAATTCCCTGGCCGGGAGCGGAAGGGGATGGCGTCGGGCCTGGGCTCCCCGTCCCCCTGCTCGGCGGGCAGCGAGGAGGAGGATATGGATGCACTTTTGAACAACAGCCTGCCCCCACCCCACCCAGGTAACATGTTCCCCAAGGGCCCAGGGCAGGAAGGAGGCATTTGGGCCCACCCTAGCGACTCCGGTGAGGCAGGGTTGAGTTTCTCTCTCTCTCTCTGTGTAGAGTCTGAGGTGGAGGGCATCCGAAGGGAGTGGTTCCCTTCTGCGGAGCTCTTGTGGGAGGGGGTGGAAGCCATGTGCCTCCTGGGCTCTGGGACCGAGATGCAACCTTGCTGCACTGTGTGTCTTCAGGAATGCTATGCAGGTCCCGGTTGAGGGAGCTTTCTAGGCTGGCAGACCTTACCTGGTGTGGATCCTCGGAGAAATGCAGGTGGCTGGGACCGCGGGAGGCGGGGTGGGGGTGGGTGGTGAGGACTGCTTATTGGAGACTAGCCGGGCATCTGTGTTAGCAGGATCTTGTGGTTGCTGCTGTGGAAAGGAGAGAGGGAGTGCTGGTTACTCTCTATCTGATTATTTTTAGCTTCTGATCAGTTACCGGTTTTCTGTGCTGTCTCAAGTGTGTGAAGTTTGAATTGCGCTCCTCAACTGGGATGTAGAGCGCTTTTAGCCTGCAGATTGCTGGAATGTTTCTAGTGGGGAAATGATGGGGGCTAGGGGTAGGACGTCACAGCCTGAAGGTTATACTAGGGAGCACCCTCTTCTTCTCGCAAGTGGAAATAATCCAGGCCTTTTTCCTAGAGGCTTCTGCCTCTGTGCAACTAGCCTGGGGTTTGGGCTGGTGGCCTGAAGTGTTTGTGTAGGTGTGTTGGGGGTTGTTCTGTCTGTGTTTGGGGGTGGCTCCTTGGACTGGCCAAACTCGTATGGCTATAACCGTCCTGCCTGATTGGAGTAGCTCTTGGTGTGTTCTCAAATGGTGATTGATGTCATACATCTAAGTGGATGCCTCTCTCGCCCGTCTTTCCTTTCTCAGAGCCCTTAGCTAGTCACCTATTTGTTTCGTTGACCTTTTTTTCCAGCTTTTTTTTTTAACATGCTGTTTCTTTGTTCTTTGCTTATATTTATTTATTTTTAATTCTGGAGCCTGCTGGTCCTGTTTTTGTTTACCATCAAACATTTTTCACTTCTGCCGCCTTTCTTCTTAGCTCCAGCAGCAAGTTGAGGTGGTTTGGGAAAGAGGTTTCTACATTTAGCATTTTCTAAGTAGAAGGTCTTCATTTCAAACTGAGGGCTCTTTGGAGAGAGGCAGTCGTGTTACTTAGTTTTTACCTGTTGGGATGAGAAACTTAGGCTTGAGTCTCATCACAGTGTATGGCAAGGTGGCACATTTCTGTACTGTTGTCCAAGGTGGGGGTGGGGTGGTGGTATTGGTAACCTGATAGGATCCTTTCTGTGAGGGGGGAGAGGAGTGGACTAGTGTTATCTAGCCAATATTGGTCCCGCATCTTGGTTTCCCATTGGACCCTTGGTCTGGGGCTGCCCCCCCATGTTGATTGGGAGCTGTGCAGGCTTCCAGGGTGAACTCTGCCCCAAGCTGTAGCATGACCCAGTTTTTCCACTTGCCACACCCCATTCCTGCCCCTTTCCCAAATCTTCTTTTATGTCTCCGCCACTTTGCCGCTTGTCATGTCAGCACATTATCTGCCTGAGAAGTTTGGAGGTCTTATGTGGATAGGTGTCTCCTTCTCTTGCATGGGTTTGTCCTTGTACCCAGCTCCAGCTTTTATGGAGGTGAGGAAGATGAGGAACTGAGAGATGTAACTGATTAGTGGGGGGGGGGGCCACGGGTGACGTGGAGTTTGCTGGGGAGAAGCCTTAAGAAAATGGTTCTTTCTGGTGAGATCCAGGCTGGTGTTCCATTCCCAAGGGAATGGGAGGGGCTTTCTTGTGCCTGGCCTGATCCTGGGCTGAGTGGGGGGAGGCTGATCGTGCTTTGTCAAGCTTAATGTCTCATGTTCCCTAGTATCTGCCTTGCTCAAGAAGGGCGGAGCCAGAAGCATATTAGGGCTAGATCTGGGGGTCAGGAGCGAAGAGCATGTGTAGGATTGAAGGAAGCATATTGTTGTCCACCACTGTCCAGGTGCTGCTCCTTTTTTCTCGGTGCACACATCGCACCCATATGTTGGATAGGGGGCTACTTCTAATCCCTGAGAGGTGGTTTACAATCTATTGCTTGGATTCTTGGGTAAGGTAGGTGGTGAGGAGGAAACTGAGTTTCAGAGACTTCTGGTGAGTTCCCATTCCTCAAGGTAAATCTTTTGGATACCAAAAATGTGAGGTTTTAGGTTCTGACCACAGTTCTAGTGAGCCTTTGTTAAATCTTAGTTGTGATGATTGAAAAAAATTATTACGATTGAGGGAATAATCTCGTTCCTCTTGTAGTATTCCCTTCATGTCTGTCTTGGGTTTCCTTGTCTAGGACATTAGAGTGGCCTCTTGAGAACTATGTCATCCCAGAATAGGTGTTAGGAGAAGTGGCATGTGGACCTGGGGCCAGGTGGTAATTTGGGAAGTCTTTGTGAGGGTAGTGTCTCCGGCTACCTCTTTCAACCCCACCCCCCTCCCTTGCTACTTCCTGTCTGTCCTATGTTGGCAGCTGGGTGCCCTGGGCTGGCTTCTGCGGTCAGGAGCCATTTTCCCTCTCCTCAGTGGGTGAGGCACTCCCTCCTTCTCTCCACTCCCTTCTCCACTCTCCCCCTCCCTGGGAGGGGGTGGGTTAGGAAGAAGGAGAGAGAGGAGGGAGGAGGGAGCTGGTGTGAATGTGTGTTAGTTACAAAGGAAGCTACCTCCTGGCCTTCTCCCCCTCTGTACCCCTTCCCACCTAGCCCTGCCCAGGAGTCTCTCAGTATTACCCCAGGCTTTGTGTATGCTCCCAGCCAGGGGAAGAGGTGGAGCCAGATGGGAGGAGGATGGGGGGAGTGTGTGTGTGGAGGAGATGGTGACAGCTGGGCTGGTTTGGGCCCCTGGGGAGAAGAGGCTACTGACCCAGGAGAAGCTGGGAAGAACAGTGGAGCTGGAGATGGGGAAAGGAAATTATGTGTGAGAGTGGTGTGCTACTGGACTGGCAACTGAGCCTGGGGCTTGGGGGGGTTCTGGTGGTTTTGAGCAGTGATGACCCAAAGTGGGTAGTGAAGGGTGTGGTTTATGGGACCCTTGCACTGATACCATTTTGGGAATGTGGGGAAAGTGTATTCTTTCGTTTTTGGCCTTCCGGGTAGGATCTTTCATTCTCACTCCCTGGTTTATAGAATACTTGGTGGCCAGTTAAAGGAGAACTAGACCTCCTTCTCTTATTTGGTTAATTCTCAGCAGCTTGATTTGGCTGCACTGGTGAACATATAGAGGACTCCTGTTAGAGATGAGGGAAAGGAGGCAGGGGTCTGGACAGCTGCCCGAGGTGGGCCCACTCTGGCCTGGCAGGCCTATTTCGGGCATATACAGCTCTCTCTTTGTCTGTTTTTGTCCTGAGTATCAGCTTCCTTCTGTGGAGAGTACAGCAGTTCTCTTCAGTGGAATCTGGGACAAGAGGTGGGGGAATAAAGTCTAAAGCCTCTGGATTAGGCTCTAACCTTTTGCTATTGATCTTTTTTCTACCTACCTTTTTCTGCCAACAATGTGTAGAAAATGAAGAGGACCCAGAAGAGGATTTGTCAGAAGCAGAGACTCCAAAGCTCAAGAAGAAGAAAAAGCCTAAGAAACCTCGGGACCCTAAAATCCCTAAGAGCAAGCGCCAAAAAAAGGAGGTGAGTGGGTGACTGGATGTTTTGGGGAATAGGAGGAAGAAGGGAGGAACTCTGAAAGGTTGAGAGGCTGGGGGGGTGGGGGGCAGGTGTCATTTGTTTCTTCTTCTGGAGTGGTGGGCTGGGTCCTGGGGATGAGCCTCAGGGCTGTCCTGAGGTCAGCATGTGTGTAGCATGTGCGTGCCTGTCTCCCTCTCCCTCCCTCTCCCCCTTCCCTGCTCCAGCGTATGCTCTTGTGCCGGCAGCTGGGGGACAGCTCTGGGGAGGGGCCGGAGTTTGTGGAGGAGGAGGAAGAGGTGGCTCTGCGCTCAGACAGTGAGGGCAGCGATTATACCCCTGGCAAGAAGAAGAAGAAGAAGCTAGGACCTAAGAAAGAAAAGAAGAGCAAATCCAAGCGAAAAGAAGAGGAGGAGGAGGAGGATGACGACGATGATTCAAAGGTACCTGAATCTGTCCTCTTCCCTGTGCTTGCTGTCAACGTCTATCTTTTGTCGCCCAGATACTGCACTGCCCCTTAGAATGTTTTCTCTCCCTGTTTGTGATGATTTTCTCTCAGATCTTCTCTCCTGGTCTTGCAGTCTTTTGTTTCAACTTCAATTCCTTGAGCAGGTGTGGGCACTAGATGCCAGGTCTTTGACTTTGCTCTCTCTGCAGGAGCCTAAGTCATCTGCTCAGCTCCTGGAAGACTGGGGCATGGAAGACATTGACCATGTGTTCTCAGAGGAGGATTATCGCACCCTCACCAACTACAAGGCCTTCAGCCAGTTTGTCCGGTAAACAAGAGGGCCTGGGGGTTGGGGGAGGAGAGTGCTTTTGTAATCTCTTCTCTCTTCTCTCTCTCTCTTATTCTTAAACTTTTCCCTCTTTGCTGTTCTTGTGCATCTCTCCACCAGACCCCTCATTGCTGCCAAAAACCCCAAGATTGCGGTCTCCAAGATGATGATGGTTTTGGGTGCAAAGTGGCGTGAGTTCAGCACCAACAACCCCTTCAAAGGCAGTTCTGGGGCCTCAGTGGCGGCGGCGGCGGCGGCGGCGGTGGCTGTGGTGGAGAGCATGGTGACGGCCACAGAAGTTGCACCACCTCCTCCCCCTGTGGAGGTGCCTATCCGAAAGGCCAAGACCAAGGAGGGCAAAGGTGAAATGGGACCCAATGGGACTGATGTGGGCTTGGGATATTGAAGACCAAGAAAGCATGACAAAACAAAAGCTGTTTTGTCAGCCTAAAGAGAAAAGTGGGAGAAATGAATCTTCGATTTAGGAGGGAAATTTGGGAAGCTGGACACAGGGAAATCAACTTAGGTGGAGAACACTTTAATATCTTTCCCACTTTCTGCCCTTTGTTGTACACTTGGATTATACGATCTTACTTGGAGCTCTTCTGGTTTTAGGTCCCAATGCTCGGAGGAAGCCCAAGGGCAGCCCTCGTGTACCTGATGCCAAGAAGCCTAAACCCAAGAAAGTAGCTCCCCTGAAAATCAAGCTGGGAGGTTTTGGTTCTAAGCGTAAGAGATCCTCGGTGAGAGCCCAGGCCATCCCGTCGGGGAGGGTGCTGTATCTATTAGGATGTTACCCGCGTTGGGGTCTAGTCTTCACTGTGGGCATGTAAGAATGGGGAGAGTTGGCCCCAGAACAAGGGGACTAGGCTCCTTATATGCGAGTACTAGCACCCCTAGTAAAAGAGTAATCCCTTCTCTAGCACTCTCCTTCCCCTTGGTTTCAATCTCTAACCTCCTTTTTTATTCTGACAGAGTGAGGATGATGACTTAGATGTGGAGTCTGACTTCGATGATGCCAGTATCAATAGCTATTCTGTTTCTGATGGTTCCACCAGCCGCAGTAGCCGCAGCCGCAAGAAACTCCGAACCAGTAAAAAGAAGAAGAAAGGTGTGTTTCTTTTTTGTATTTGTGTGTGATGGGATGGGATGGGGGGTGACTGGGGAAGAATCTCCCTAAGGAGATGGGAGTTGGTTTATTTTATAGGGGGTGGGGGGAGGTAGTTTTTTTCTAATAACTGGGCTTTCCCTCTTCCTTGCCCAGGCGAGGAGGAGGTGACTGCTGTGGATGGTTATGAGACAGACCACCAGGACTATTGCGAGGTGTGCCAGCAAGGCGGTGAGATCATCCTGTGTGATACCTGTCCCCGAGCTTACCACATGGTCTGCCTGGATCCGGATATGGAGAAGGCTCCTGAGGGCAAGTGGAGCTGCCCACACTGTGTGAGTACCTGGCCATTGTGGCTTTTTGGAACCCTCAAGAGGAAGGGTGGGGTGATAAAGGTCTTTTGGGCTTGGGTGGTGGTTCTGGCGTGGACTTTGGGAAACATTAAAAAAAAAATGAGTGTGGTTTAGACTCGGGTGAGTGGGTGGGTGGGGGTGGTAATAATCTGACTCTGGACTTTTACTGCAGGAGAAGGAAGGCATCCAGTGGGAGGCTAAAGAGGACAATTCGGAGGGTGAGGAGATCCTGGAAGAGGTTGGAGGAGACCCTGAAGAGGAGGATGACCACCATATGGAATTCTGTCGTGTCTGTAAAGATGGTGGGGAGCTGCTTTGCTGTGACACTTGTCCTTCATCCTACCACATCCACTGCCTGAACCCCCCACTTCCAGAGATCCCTAACGGCGAATGGCTCTGTCCCCGTTGTACCGTGAGTTACTGGCCCCAGCCAGGGTGGGAGGTATGGGTAGCATAGTCTAGCAGCAGCGTTTACTGCTTCTATATGTAGGTGTCAGGAGGCTGAGGTTCAGGAGAGGTCATTGGAAACTCTATCTTTTAGCTCTGAGATGGGTATTTTCCTTTCTCACGGAATCTGGGGATACTTTTGTCTGGGAAAATGTAGGACTGACTTTGAACAGAGGGGCTGATGCTTTGCCAGCTCTCTTAGGGGGGATAGAGCAGTGCTCTTCCAGCCTTAGAGCGTCCATTAGGTCTTGGTAGTTTAGAATGGTTTAATAGGGTCACTTAATTGCTTTTCATTTGCTTGATAGAGGAGTTCTAGGCTCTGGATCTGTGAGTTTTCTATGCTTTCTTTGTTCTGAGTTACTGTTAAAGTCTACCTACTGGCCTTGTTAAACATATAGGAGTGATAGTATCACTCAAATCCTGGATGAAGTCCAGAAGTAGAGAGAGGGAGTTTTGTTATTCTTCACCAGGATGGTTGTTCTTATAAAGAGATGTATCATTTTAGTAATTCTTTGGTAATGTTGAGGCTGTGAACTGTATCATTTCCTCCCCTTGGTAATGATTTGGTGTTGAATCATCTTTTTCTCTTAGTGTCCGGCTCTTAAGGGCAAAGTTCAGAAGATTCTGATCTGGAAGTGGGGTCAGCCACCATCTCCCACACCAGTGCCTCGGCCTCCAGATGCTGATCCCAATACTCCCTCCCCTAAGCCCCTGGAGGGGCGGCCAGAGCGGCAGTTCTTTGTGAAATGGCAAGGCATGTCTTACTGGCACTGCTCCTGGGTGTCTGAACTGCAGGTAAACCTGGGATAGGCTAGGGATCTGGAGGCCACAGTGGAGAGGGTCACAAAAAACAGCCTTGTGGATGGAAGGAGCGAATGCCACTCCTCAGTGACTGATAACCTCTTTCTGCTTCCAGTTGGAGCTGCACTGTCAAGTGATGTTCCGAAACTACCAGCGGAAGAATGATATGGATGAACCACCGTCTGGGGACTTTGGTGGTGATGAGGAGAAGAGCCGAAAGCGCAAGAACAAAGACCCTAAATTTGCAGAGATGGAGGAGCGCTTCTATCGCTATGGGATAAAACCTGAGTGGATGATGATCCACCGAATTCTCAACCACAGGTACCAGTGGAGCTGGGCCAGATGGTGGCGGTCTTGGGTGTGCTGGAGGTAGGCGGCATATCTATCCACTGGGAGACTGCTGCCAAAGGGATTGAAAAGACGGATGTTACCAGTAACCTAAACTTGGAAGATATGTATGCTGCATACATTATTATTAACTGACTGAATCCTGGCATTTGAACAATAGAAGATTATAGATTAGATGTAATTTTAGGTCCAGAGACTGGTACGGTAGAGACTCCATATGGGTGGCATCTGACTTTTTTAGAAGTCTATTTGGAACATACATTACTGGCAGGATTTGAAAGTGAGGCTTACTGAGGAGGAGAGGAGCATGGCCTTCTGGCTCTGAGGATTTTTTTCTCTGACCTTGCAGTGTGGATAAGAAGGGGCATGTCCACTACTTGATCAAGTGGCGGGACCTGCCCTATGATCAGGCATCCTGGGAGAGTGAGGATGTGGAGATACAGGACTACGACCTGTTCAAGCAAAGCTATTGGAACCACAGGTGGGTGACTTTTTTGAGGTGTGGAGTTAATTCTTACTGAGAAGGACCCTCAGCAGCTTTGTGTTGTCTGTCTTTAGGGAGTTAATGAGGGGTGAGGAAGGACGACCAGGCAAGAAGCTCAAGAAAGTGAAGCTGAGGAAGTTGGAGAGGCCTCCTGAAACTCCAACAGTTGATGTGAGTTGGGGCAGAAGAGGGAGGGCACAATTTGTTGGGTTGGACGACGTATCTTGTGTGCTCCAGCCCATCGATGGCACTCATAGTAATGCTCTGCCGGTTGGAACTTCAGAGCTCGAATGCTTCCCCGCTTCTCCACATCTTGGTGTACCAGGGGAATACTAGGATCATTTTCTCTTTGCAACACCAGAAAAAGAAAAACATAGGATGTGTGTTTTTTATTACTGAGAAAGTGTTTAGAAACTTGTGTTGGAACCTGGGTCTTCTGACCCTTAATCCAGGGCTCAGTTCCTTTGGGTTTTATTTGTATAATATAATGTGAAGACTGTTAAGATAAAATAAAAAAAGATGAGTTTAGGGGGAACGTACTGTTACCTGGTGGATCTTGCATAGCAGAATTATTATATTGTCAGGGAGGCAATGATCTTTCTTTCGTGAGATTATAAGACCAAGACCTCTGACTGCCTGATAGGTTAGGTGCCTTGCTTCCTGGAGGATACCAAGTGAAACACAAAATTACAATAGCCATTAAGAATCTTTTTCCCCTACAATTCTTTTTTTTTTTTTAATGTTTGTTTATTTTGAGAGGAGGGCAGAGGGAAGAGCAGAGAGAGGGGGAGACAGAGGATCCAAAGCGGGCTCTGTGCTGATAGCAGAACGCCTGATATGGGGTTTGAGCTTACAAACTGAGATCATGACCTGAGCCGAAGTCGGATGCTCAACTCACTCAGCCACTCAGGTGCCCCTCCCTACGATTTCTCTGTGGCACTTGAAGATCTGGTGAGGATGTGTGAAGAGAGGAAGCAGCTGTTATCTTATGGACAGGAGGGAGTTCCTGGCTGGCTCTTCACTTCTTCATTTTATCCTTCAGCCAACGGTGAAGTATGAGCGGCAGCCAGAGTACCTGGATGCTACAGGTGGAACTCTGCACCCCTATCAGATGGAAGGCTTAAACTGGTTGCGTTTCTCCTGGGCTCAGGGCACTGACACCATCTTGGCTGATGAGATGGGCCTTGGGAAGACTGTCCAAACAGCAGTCTTCCTCTATTCTCTCTACAAGGAGGTAGGAAAGTTGGGGCTGTGAGGTTTTTTTATGTGGGTATTTTGTGTTCCTGGTCTTTTCACACTCTGAGGGGAGAGAAAAAAGGAAGAAAAAAATTGGTCACAGACCTTGAAGAACATTGTGGAATGACACTAAGATAGACATGTCTTTTTTATTTTAATTTTTTAAAGTTTGTTTCTTTGAGAGAGAGAGAGAGAGACAGCATACGTTGGTGAGGGACAGAGAGGAAGAGAGAGCAAATCTCAAGTAGGTGTCATGCTGTCAGCTCAGAGTCCAATGTTAGGCTTGAATTTATGAAATTGAGGCTGTGGCCTGAGCTGAAACCAAGAGTCAGATACTTAACCTACTGAGCCACCCAGGTGCTCTAAGATAGACACGTGTACACAGAGGCAGATTGAGTGGATGGAACCTTGGGTAGAATCAGTGGTAGATGTGTAGAGCCTCAGTCCTGGAGGGAAAATACCTGTTGAGATAAGCAGAGTGATGGGTGGAATTATCATGGAAAGACTTCCAGGAAGGAGTCTGGGTTTTAAATTCTCTGTAAAGGTGAGTGTGGCTTTGCAGGAAGAAATAGCAGGGCATTTCCATATGTAGAGAGAGGTGAGGGCAGGGGCAGCAGCGCACACGCCAACCCTCAGCTGGTCCTAAGGTAGAGCTGGATGCTGGGCCAGCATTGTGTTGGGGCCTTCAGTCCTTATTCTGCCACTTCTCTTCTTTCTCCAAGGGTCATTCCAAAGGCCCCTTCCTAGTGAGTGCCCCACTTTCTACCATCATCAACTGGGAGCGGGAGTTTGAAATGTGGGCTCCAGATATGTATGTGGTGACGTATGTGGGGGACAAAGACAGCCGTGCCATCATCCGAGAGAATGAGTTCTCCTTTGAAGACAATGCCATTCGTGGTGGCAAGAAAGCCTCTCGCATGAAGGTATCTCATGGGGAGGGAGACCACCCTAGAGAGTTGTTACTGTGGGCTTGGTCTGCTTAGAGTGGGGGGAGGCAGAAGGGTACCAGCTGGGAGGAGGGAAAGCCTCTTGGGTTTGCCTGCACTAGAGGAACTGAACACTAGTGACCGAGTTGCCTCCTTATGCAGAAAGAGGCATCTGTTAAATTCCATGTGTTGCTGACATCTTATGAGTTGATTACCATTGACATGGCCATCTTGGGTTCCATTGATTGGGCGTGTCTCATTGTGGATGAAGCGCATCGACTCAAGAACAATCAGTCAAAGGTGAGAGGGAAGGGAGGAAGGTCATGGGTCCTGTTTTATTAGTTTTTTAGTGCCACCTACTCATTAAGGGAGACTTAGGAGGGGAGGAACGGGTCAAATGGTTTCTGCATTCCTTCCTCACTGATACTCCCTGGTGGCCAGACCTTAAAAGGGAGATGGAAATGGAGGGGAGGTGGCAGCTTAACCACTGGGCAGCAAAATGGCTCAGTTTTGCAGAGGTATACTGGAGCCCTCTTTTCATTGAATTTTATCTTCTCCATCTGCTTCTCCAGTTCTTCCGGGTCTTAAATGGTTACTCGCTCCAACACAAGCTGTTGCTGACTGGGACTCCATTACAAAACAATCTAGAAGAGTTGTTTCATCTGCTCAACTTTCTCACCCCAGAGAGGTTCCAGTAAGTGTGTGTTTATCTGTAATCAGCTGATAATTCTGCTTCTAATTCTTCTGTTGCCCATTTCCTATATGACTTTCTTTTCTTTTTCTGAAGCAATTTGGAAGGCTTCTTGGAAGAGTTTGCAGACATTGCCAAGGAGGACCAGATTAAAAAACTGCACGATATGCTGGGCCCTCACATGTTGCGGCGGCTCAAAGCTGATGTGTTCAAAAATATGCCATCCAAGACTGAACTGATTGTGCGTGTGGAGCTGAGCCCTATGCAGAAGTGAGTCAGAAGGGACAGAAGCGCTGACTCCGTTTTGTAGTGAGACATCTACTATTCTGCAGAGCGTTTCTTATTCCTCCTTGTATTCTGCCTCAAGGCACCTGTGACAGGAGCAAGCAAAGTTCTACAGAAGCCTGATAGTTTCTAGGCACAGGTCTTATCTAGTTAAATAACTTATTTAACGGTGATGGTGTTTGTGCTGTTGGTGCTTGTTAGGTTTGCTTCGTCCTGAAGTGAGATGTGTTGCAAGAAGATCTCAGAACTTGGGGCTATCTTAGGAGTTGTATAAAGGTTGTGAGTCCTATGAACGCTCTTGAATCTGACTTACCTTACTGTGTTGCCCGTGTAGGAAATACTACAAGTACATCCTCACTCGAAATTTTGAAGCCCTCAATGCTCGAGGGGGTGGCAACCAGGTCTCTCTGTTGAATGTGGTGATGGATCTTAAGAAGTGCTGCAACCATCCGTATCTTTTCCCTGTGGCTGCAATGGTATGTTGTGCCTCCTCTCCTCCTTCACTTGGTTGCACTTGCTTCATTTTGTTCAACGTTCTTTTTTTTTTTTTTTTTGGCTTCTTTCCTCAGGAAGCCCCTAAAATGCCTAATGGCATGTACGATGGCAGTGCCCTAATCCGAGCATCTGGGAAATTATTGCTGCTACAGAAGATGCTTAAGAACCTTAAGGAGGGTGGGCACCGTGTACTCATCTTCTCTCAGGTATTGTGCGGGCTGAGCTGGGAGCTTTGGGAGGAAGCAGTAGACAACCCTCAGCGACATGAGGAAAGCAATTACTATCTGACTCCCCTTTAATTAAACTGTGCTTTTCAGATGACCAAGATGCTGGACCTGTTGGAGGATTTCTTGGAACATGAAGGTTATAAGTATGAACGTATTGATGGTGGGATAACTGGGAACATGCGGCAAGAAGCCATCGACCGCTTCAATGGTAAGAGGGAAAGAGTGCCTTCAATCCAGGAATTCTCATGGACTCATGTCTTTGCATGGATCCCTTATTCTTGTGTATCTGCTTTTCTGTGTGGTTCTTTTTGAGTTTTTGTTAATTAATATGGAAGATGGAGCTTTTTAAAAATTTTTTTTAATTAAAAAAAATTTATTATTGAGACAGAGAAATAGAGCATGAGTGGGGGAGGGGTAGAGAGCGAGGGAAACTCAGAATCTGATGACAGGCTCCAGGCTCTGAGCTGTCAGAACAGATGCAGGGCTCGAACCCACAAACCGTGAGATCTTGACCTGAGCCGAGGTCGGACACTTAACCAAGTGAGCCACCCAGGCACCCCAAGATAAGGCTTTTGAATGCTGTGATTGGAAGAATGTATTGAACTATTCCTAGGAGATTTTTTTTTTTGTGAGTCTTTGTTTTTTCTGCTGGAAGAAGAGCATTTCATTTAACCCTCTTCACTGTATCTGTTGGCCCATTGAGGGAGCAGGACTTACTGAAGCTCAGTTAGGAATTTTGTGGCAGACTTGACTCTGTAGCCACCCCCCTACTTTTTATTTTGTTTGTTTGTTTTTAAGTTTGTTTATTTTAGTAATCTCTACACCCACCATGGGGCTTGAACTCATGACCCCGAGATCAAGAGTTACATGGTCTTTCTGACTGAGCCAGCCAGGCACTGCCTCATTTTTTATTTTAAAATAATGACGGACTTAAAAGTTGGGAAAAAATAATACAGAGTTAATGTGTACCCTTCATTCAACTTCTCTTAATGGTAACAACTTAAATAACTACGGTACAGCTGTCAAAAGCAGGAAATTATGAGTGATGTCATACTATTAACTATGCTGTAGACCTTATTTAGTGTCACCAGTTTTCCTCCTAATGTCCTTTTCATGTTTCAGGATCCAAAACGAAATCCCACATTGCATTTGGTTGTTGTGTCTTTTTCTGTCTGAGATGGGTCTTCATTCTTTCCTTTGTTGTCATGCTGTTGATACTTTAAAACAATTTTTAAAAGAAAGTTTATTTTTGAGAGACAGCTTGAGTGGGGGAGGGGCACAGAGAGAGGGAGACACAGAATCCGAAGCAGGCTCCAGGCTCTGAGCTGTCAGCACAGGGTCTGACATGAGGCTCAAACTCACAAACCATGAGATCATGACCTGAGCCGAAGTCAGACGCTTAACTGATTGAGCCACCCAAGTGCCCCCGCTGTTGATACTTTTGATGATCACTGGTTATTTATTTTGTAGAGTGTCTATATGAGTTTGGGTGTCTGATGTTTTCTCATGGGTAGATTGAGGTTTTTAGACTTTTTGGACAAGAATACCATATAAGCAATGCTATGTTCTTTTTTTTCCTCCATTTTTAAATTTTTATTTATTTATTTATTTTTATTTATTTATTTTTTATTTATTTTTGAGAGACAGAGAGAGACAGCTGGAGCAGGGGAGGGTCAGAGAGAGAGGGAGACACAGAATCCAAAACAGGCTCCAGGCTCTGAGCTAGCTGTCAGCACAGAGCCCGACGCGGGGCCCGAACCCACGAACCGTGAGATCTGACCTGAGCCGAAGGCGGACGCCCAACCGACTGAGCCACCCAGACGCCCCACCTCCATTTTTTTAAAGAATTTTTTTTTTAATGTTCATTTATTTTGAGAGAGAGAATGTGTATGTGCGCTGTACACATGTGTGGAGGGGAGGCGCGGAGAGAGAGGAGAGAGAATCTCAAGCAGACTCTGTGCTGCCAGTGCACAGTCTGATGCAGGGCTCGATCTCACGGACTATGAGATCATGACCTGAGCTAAAATCAAGAGTTGGACGCTTAACTGACTGAGCCACTCTGGTGTCTCTTTGTGTTTTTAAAATTTATTTATTTTGAGAGAGAGAAGAGAGGGATACATGAGTGGGGGAGGGGCAAAGGGAGAGGGGGATAGAGGATCCCAAGCAGGCTCTGCACCATCAGTGCAGAGTTGGATGTGAGGCTTGAACTATGAACCATGAGATCATGACCTGAGCTGAAACCAAGTGTTGGATGCTTAACTGTTGGAGCCACCCAGGTGTGCCACAATTCTGTGTTCCTTTCTGTGTATCATGTTAGGGGGAGGACATGATGTTGATAATGTCTCCTTACTAGTAATGTTAACCTTGATCCTTCAGTTCTGGTGATCTCTGCTTAGTTTCTCCTCTGTTGTTACTCTTTTTTTACGTTTTAATTGATAAATATCTTTTTTTTAAGTTGAAGTATATTTGACACAGTGTTACATTAGTATCAGGTGTGCAATGTAGTGATTGGAGAACTATAAAAGTTATACTCTGCTTACCACAGGTGTAGCTACTATCTGTCATCATACAACACTATGACAGTATCACTGCCCATATTCATTATGCTCTGCCTTTCACCCCCGTGATTTATCTGTTACATAACTGGATGAGGGAGGTATTTGAGACCGTGGTCATACACTGTTTCTCCTTAAACTTTTACATCAATTTCAGTATTCATCAGTGGACCTTACAATGATACTGCAGTGGTGTTCACTTGATGCTTTGTATTTCTGATATTCTTTCTACATTCATTAATTGAAAATCAGAAGACACTTTTTTTTGTTTTCAGAATTTTTAATTATTTTTAAGTAATCTCTACACCCAACTTGGGGCTCGAACTCCCAATCCTGAGATCAAGAGTCACATGCTCTGTTGACTAAGCAAGCCAGGTACACTTCAGGAGACACTACTAATTGTTTTGGTTCCTTCCTTAGCACCGGGTGCTCAACAGTTCTGCTTCTTGCTTTCTACTCGAGCTGGGGGCCTTGGAATCAATCTGGCCACTGCTGACACAGTTATTATCTATGACTCTGACTGGAACCCCCATAATGACATCCAGGTGAGCAGAGGTAGCAACCTTTGTGTATAGTAACTTACTGCTAATGCAGTGTTCTCTGTGGGGCCTCCACCATCTGGATTTAGTTGTTTCGGGGGAAAACAATAGATTCTTTTTGTGTCTTTTACTTATTGTGAGCCAGAGAGTTTGGGTTAGCCGAGGTCTTATTTGGGGTAACATTGAAAGAAGTTGGGGTCTGGGGGAAGTTTGTGTGAAGGCAAGCGCAGAAGGAAGAAAATAGGATTACTTCAATTTCTGACTTTGCTTCATGCCCAACTTTAGGCTTTTAGTAGAGCTCACCGAATTGGACAGAATAAGAAGGTGATGATATATCGGTTTGTGACCCGTGCGTCAGTGGAGGAACGCATCACGCAGGTGGCAAAGAAGAAGATGATGCTGACGCATCTAGTGGTTCGGCCTGGGCTGGGCTCCAAGACTGGATCCATGTCCAAACAGGAGCTTGATGACATCCTCAAGTTTGGCACTGAGGAACTATTTAAGGATGAAGCCACAGATGGAGGTGAGCTAGTTAGGATCTTGTTTTGGTGTCGGGCTTGGCCTCTCTAAAGGGTATATTTGATACTTAGGGTCCTGAGACTTGGACCTAGGGTCCTATGGGACTTGCTTTTTCCACTGCAGCTACTGAATCTGACTTTGAGGGTATGGACCCCTGATTCTTTATAGGAGGAGACAACAAAGAGGGGGAAGATAGCAGTGTTATCCACTATGATGACAAGGCCATTGAGCGACTTCTGGACCGTAACCAGGATGAGACAGAAGACACAGAATTGCAGGGCATGAATGAATATTTGAGCTCATTCAAAGTGGCCCAGTACGTGGTGCGGGAAGAAGAGATGGGGGTGAGTATGAGTCCAAGGCAATGCTGTACTTGGTGACTGGTCTGGAATTTGTTACTGAGACCAGGATGGTATTTGAGATGAGAGGAAAACATCTGTAGGTAAATCAGTACATTGATGAATTGATACACTTCCTTGAAAGTAAATACTATCACATATGGGCAGTCACATTCTCATTTTTGCTGTGGCTGTCGGGAAATTCAGAGCCAAATTCCACACTCAAAACATGTATATATATTAGCTCTTCTTTATCAGAATCTCATTTTATTTTATGTATTTTATTAATCCTCCAAATCAACTTTTGATTGCTATCTCAAATCTCTTTGGAGAAAAGGAAGGAGATGAGATACATATCTGGGAAGCCTATTTCCCTGTACTTTTTCTTCTTTTTTTAAAATTATTTTTAATTTTGAGAGCAAGCGCTTGCTTATGCACGCATGTGCGAATGGTGGAGGGGCAAAGAAAGAGAAGGGGACAAAGGATCTAAAGCAGGCTCTGTGCTGACAGCAGAGATTCTGATGCCGGGCTCGAACTCAGGAACTGTGAGATCATGACCTGAGCTGAAGTTAGGTGCTTAACTGACTGAGCCACCCAGGCGCCCCTATTTCCCTGTACTTTTTATAGCATTAGAATTGTTTCCCCTTTTTCTTCTCTTCTCTTCCTTCTCTTTTTTCTTTTTTTTATCAAAAACAAAACAAAACAAAAAACCCTCGAAAACTGATAAATGTGTGGCTTCTTTAATAATTTCCCCCCCCCAAAAAACAAAATTTACTTTCTCTTCTGGTTCTCTTTAGGGCATTCAACTCAGAGTTCTTTGAATTGGCATAGCTTTCTGGCAATCTTTGCCATCTTTTCCCAGCCTTCCACCTCAGAACCATCCCCCTTATAGCTGTGTTTTTCTGATATATACCTGTTCTCTTTGTTTTCTTCTGGAGATGATGCTACTAGACTCCACTGTAACTGTGGCGGAGAAGTCTGACATAGGCGTATGGGCCATAGCGTTCAATCAAAACTGCCCTCCTGTAAGGTGCTCCATGTTTCCGTTAGGGCAGTGACTGCATGGAGGGGTGGCTGGCTGGGGCAGCTCATGCGGAGTGGTTGGGGTGGGAGGGTGATAACCTCTGCCGTTGATGACTCAGCTGTACAGATGGCCCTCTTATTAGCAGCTGTAGCCGCCATCTACCTTACAAGCGTTTTAAATTGTATTTTTTGAATAAATAGTAATTCACATTCAAAATTCCAAAGATACTAAGGTGTCTCTATCCCGTCTAGTTCCCTCCTTGGGGATAACTGAAGTTTTCAGTTTCTTATATATTTTCTTAAAGGTATTTTATTAGCATACAAATTAGATATGTCCATATTCATACATATGTATACATGCATGTGCCTATATGTACGTATATATACACGTACACATAAAAACACCTTTTTTTCACTTTTCATTTTAAACACAAAAGTAGTTTGTCATACGTGATGTTCTGTACCTTGATTTTTGTCCACTTAGTAAATCTTGGAGATTTAGTCCAAATCAATACATAAAGAGCTCCTCCTCCTAAAATTACTATTTTTTATTTTTATTTATTTATTTATTATTATTATTTTTTTTAATGTTTTATTTATTTTTTATACAGAAAGAGACAGAGCATGAGAGGGGGAGTGGCAGAGAGAAAAGGACACAGAACCAGAAGCAGGCTCTAGGCTCTGAGCTGTTAGTACAGAGCCTGACACAGGGCTCGAACCCACGAACGTGAGATCTGACCTGAGCTGAAGTTGGACGCTTAACCGACTGAGCCACCCAGGCGCCCCAAGATTATTTTTTTTTAAGTAATCTCGACACCTGATGTGGGGCTCAAACTTACAACCCTGAGTCGTCCTGTGCTGTACCAATTGTGTCAGTCAGGCTCTCCCCCCTGCCTTTTGGAAGTAACATAGTTTATTTTTTTTCTTTATTTAAATGTTTGTTTGATTTGAGAGAGTGTGAGCAAATAAGCAGGGAGGGGGCAAAGAGAGGGGGAGAGAGAGAGAATCCCAAGAAGGCTCCGATCTCTCAGCATCAGAGCCTGACATGGGGCTGGATCCCATGAACTGTAAGATTGTGAGCAGAGCTGAAATCAAGAATCAGGCACTTAATCCGCTGAGCCACTCAGGTGCCCCATGATTTATTAATTAAAAAAAAATTTTTTTTATGGTTTTTGTTTATTTTTGAGATACAGAGACAGTGCGAGCAAGGTAGGGTCAGAGAGAGTGGGAGACACAGAATATGAAGCAGTCTCCAGGCCCTAAGCTGTCAGCACAGAGCCCGATGTAGGGCTCAAACCCACGAACCACCATGATGAGATCATGACCTGAGCTGAAGCCGGACGCTTAACCGACTGAACCACCTAGGTGCCCTGTAATTTATTTTTTTTTAAGATTGAGGTAAAATTGACAGACAACATTAATGTTTAGTTTCAGGTGTACAACAAATTGATTTAATATTTACATATTTTGTGAAATCCTCACCATGATAAGTTTAGTTAACATCTGTTACCATGCATAGTTGTGCATTTTTTTCTTGTGATGAGAGAACTTTTAAGATTTATTCTCAGCAACTTTCAAATACACAATACAATGTTACTAACTGTAGTCACCATGCTGTGTGTTATATACCCAGAACTTGGTTATTTTATAACTGGAGGTTCATACCTTTTGACCATCTTCATCCATTTTGCCCAGTCCCCACCCCCAGGAATTGAGTCAGTTCCATAATGATGGACATTTAGGGTGCTTCTAATATTATGCTATTCGTAGTGGTTTAGTCGTAAGGGATTTGGAATCAGTTACTGGTCCTGAAGTGTCTGAAAAAATAGATTTTTCAGAGAAGCATAAACATTACTGGAGCATAAGAGAATATACATGTATAATATGTTTTTGCTTTTTGCACACAGTTGGCAAAGTTCTGTGAAATTATGAAGAACAGAAGAGCTTATGGTCCTTCTACCTTACCTCATGAAATTTTTTTGCAGTATTTCAGAAGCCCTTCTATTCTGCCTGCTATCTAATCTTTCTTTTCTATATTTTGCTGTCTCCCAACAGTATAGGTGTCAGTAAAAAGGGTTAGAAGAAAGTGTACTGTCTCTCCATCCTTCTCTTGTGATAACATCATCCCACATTTTTCTTTAGTTACAGTGACTACTAATCTATATGTAATTGTGAGGAGCCATGTCTTGTCAATTAAATTTCTCTTAAGTTCTTAGGTTCAACTAGGCACACTAAGTTTTTCAGAGTCCAGTCCTGAAAAGGAGCTAGCGGAATGGGAACTGTGAGGACCAGGGGTAGCTGGTGGTGCTGACTTCAGCACCCCTGAGTCCTGGCCCTCCCTCTGTCCCAGGAGGAAGAGGAGGTAGAACGAGAAATCATAAAACAGGAAGAAAGTGTGGATCCTGACTACTGGGAGAAATTGCTGCGGCACCATTATGAGCAGCAGCAAGAAGATCTAGCCCGAAATCTGGGCAAAGGAAAAAGAATCCGTAAACAGGTCAACTACAATGATGGCTCCCAGGAGGACCGAGGTGTGTGTGGCCGGCCCCGCCCCCCACCCATGGGCCGTTCCACTAGAGCAGTGGGCCCCGCTCATCTGCCCTCTCTCCCTCCAGATTGGCAGGACGACCAGTCCGACAACCAGTCCGATTATTCAGTGGCCTCAGAGGAAGGTGATGAAGACTTTGATGAACGTTCAGAAGGTGAGGGCTATGCCTTTCTGCTGGCTTTTAAATATTACTTTATTTAATACCTCTATCAGTGTCACTCATGCATCCTTTTCTTCTTGCAGCTCCCCGCAGGCCCAGTCGTAAGGGCCTGCGGAATGATAAAGATAAGCCATTGCCTCCTCTGTTGGCCCGTGTTGGTGGGAATATTGAAGTAAGTGCTATTTGATTCTAAGGAACGGTGGTGGGTGAGTGCTTGATATTTGGTCTTTGATGGAATAAGACCTGCTCCTTCTCACATAGGCTCCTTCTTACTCTAGGTACTTGGCTTTAATGCTCGTCAGCGAAAAGCTTTTCTTAATGCAATTATGCGATATGGGATGCCACCTCAGGATGCTTTTACTACCCAGTGGCTTGTGAGAGATTTGCGAGGCAAATCAGAGAAAGAGTTCAAGTAAGTTGAGAGATGGAGTGACTGATAATAGAGCAAGAGCTTTTAATCTCTGGGCATTCCAAACAACTAGTCCAGGTTGTGCAGGGAAATTGTCTGTGTCCTCTGTTGGAAGTTGACGGGTGAAGCTGTTAGTAATAGGGCTCTTTGTTCCTACCTTCCCTAGAAGAGAACCTAGGCCATGGTGTGGGGTCTGGAGAATCAGCCTTCAGTGCGATGGTGGGCTTTATCTCAAGATGGAGCCGAGTTGTGGTCTAAGTTAATGCCTAAGTGGTAGGAAAGATCTCATCTAGGAGTTGGCCTGTTAAACAGGAGTTGCTGTTTAACTCCTCTTTCACTTTTTTACTACAGAGCTTATGTGTCTCTTTTTATGCGACATTTATGTGAGCCTGGAGCAGATGGGGCTGAGACCTTTGCTGATGGTGTCCCCCGAGAAGGCCTGTCCCGCCAGCATGTCCTTACTAGGATTGGTGTCATGTCCTTGATTCGAAAGAAGGTGAGCCCTGAGTCTCTTTACATTGTTCAGAGTTTCTGGGGAAACTGGAGGGCCAACAGGAAAGGAGCCTACAGCTGGAATTAAGTCTTCACCATTTTGTCTTGTTGCTCCAGGTTCAGGAGTTTGAACATGTCAATGGACGCTGGAGCATGCCTGAACTTGCTGAAGTAGAGGAGAACAAGAAAATGTCGCAGCCAGGGTCACCTTCCCCAAAGACTCCTACACCCTCCACTCCAGGGGACACACAACCCAATACCCCTGCACCTGCCCCACCTGCCGGTAAGTGTGTCTGTACTCTTTTTTTTTCCTGTCTTTTGTCCTCGCCTGTGCTTTTTCTACTCCCTTGTGCTCAGCTCTAACAGGGGAATCTGGCAGGACACAGAGCAATCTCCCTCTCAGTTTAGGAGAGCCGTCCTAAGAATAGGGCTGGCTCTTAAAGGCACGAGAGGACAATTTAAGATGAGACAGACTGAGCAGGTGTGACCTTCTCGCTGATCTAAGACCTTCCTCCTAATTGTCTTCTATTGGTCTGCAGAGGATGGGATAAAAATAGAGGAGAATAGCCTCAAAGAAGAGGAGAGTACAGAAGGAGAAAAGGAGGTTAAATCTGCAGGCCCAGAAGCCACTGTCGAGGTAAGAGATCGGGGAGGGGGGGTGACTGGATGCCATAACACAGATACGTGGATAAGCCCACTCATTCTTTTCAGTTGTTGGCCTCTCTGCTTCAACTTAAGTCTTTTTTTCCTTTGAAGTGTACACAACCCCCTGCCCCTGCCTCAGAGGATGAAAAAGTCCTTGTTGAACCTCCCGAGGGAGAGGAGAAAGTGGAAAAGGCAGAGGTGAAAGAGAGAACAGAGGAACCGATGGAGACAGAGCCCAAAGGTATCCACATTTTCAAGTACTACATACAGATCCTTGCAAAGCTCTTGGACTTTTAGCTGGGCTGTGGAGATGTCAGGAAGAAGTGACACACTGAAGTCCTGCACTCTTGATTTTAAATTGAAGGTTTAGTCCTCCTTAAGATGTCTTTTATGCTGTTAATCATTGAGATTTAGGATTAATACTGTTCCTGGGGCACCTGGGTGGCTCTGGCGGTTGAGCACCCACCCGACTTTGACTCAGGTCATGATCTCATGGTTCACAGGTTTGAGCCCTGCATTGGGCTCTGTGCTGACAGCTTTTCCAGAGCCTGGAGCCTGCTTCAGATCCTGTGTCTCCTTCTCTCTCTGCCCCTACCCCATTCATACTCTGTCTCTCTCTGTCTCAATGATAAATAAATGTAAAAAAAAAAAAAACCCCAAAAAACAGAAGAAGACTGTTCCATGGGGTGCATGGGTGGCTCAATCAGTTAAGAGTCTGACTTTAGCTCAGGTCATGATCTTGGGGTTTGTGAGTTCAAGCCCCAAGGCAGGCTCCTTGCTGACCGTGCAGAGGCTGCTGGATTCTATCTCTGCCCCACCCCCAATTGCATGTGCTCTCAATCTCTGTCTCTTTCTCAATATAAACAAACAAACTTTAAAGAAAAAGACTGCTCCGTTTGGCTTTGGTGAGGAACACAGAACACTCTTTTTTTTTTTTTAATTACTTTTATTTTTTGAAGTTTATTTTGAGAGGGGATAGAGGAAAGCACCTGTAAGTGAGCATTAGTGGGGGAGGGGCAGAGAGAATCCCAAGCAGGCTCTGTGCTGTCAGTGCAGAGCCCCACTTGGGGCTAGATCCCACTGTGAGGTCATGACCTGAGCTGAAACCAGGAGTTAGATGCTCAACTGACTGAGCCACCCAGGAGATCCCTTGTTTTTTAAAATGAATTATTTTTATTTATTTTTTATTTTATTAAAACATTTTATTAAAAAGATTTTAAAGATTTATTTAAATTAAGTAAAAATTTTTTAATGTTTATTTATTATTGAGAGAAAGAGCATAAGCATGGGAAGGGCAGAGAGACAGGGAGACACAGAATCCGAAGCGGGCTTTGGGCTCCGACAGGCTCCGAGCTGTCAGCCCAAAGCCTGATGTGGGGCTTGAACTCACAAACTGTGAGATCATGACCTGAGGTGAAGTCAGATGCTCGACCAACTGAGCCACCCAGACACCTCCAATTTTTTTTTTAGTGTTTATTTTTGAGAGAGAGAGAGACAGTGTGGGTGGGGAAGGGGCAGAGAGAGAGAGTGACATAGAATCTGAAGCAGGGTCCAGGCTCTGGGCTGTCAGCACAATCCCATGAGCCACTGGATCATGACCTGAACCGAAGTTAGACACTCAACCAACTGAGCCACCCAGGCACTCCTTTAGTTTTATTTTGTTTTAACATTTATTTATTTATTTTGAGAGAGCTACGTACGCAAATGGGAATAGGGCAGAGAGAGAGAATCCCGAACAGGCTCTGTGCTGGGCTTAATCCCCCAAGTTGTGAGATCATTACCTGAGTCAAAATCCAAAATTTGATGCTTAACTGACTGAGCCACCCAGGTGCCCCAAAAGATTGTTATTTAAGTAATCTGTACACCCAACATGGGGCTTGAATTCACAAGCTCGAGATCCAGGGCTGCGTGTCTATGACTTAGCCAGCCAAGTGCCGCAGAACTTTCTTTATACACTCTCAGTGCTGTCTGTTCTCCCCAGGTGTTGCTGATGTGGAGAAGGTAGAGGAGAAATCAGCAGTAGATCTGACCCCCATTGTGGTAGAGGACAAAGGTGGGTGTTTGGAGAAGCTGATAGTGATTAAAAAGGACTCTGAAACTAGATGCAAGGATTTTATCTTTGGGATACCTCCTGGCCTCTTCCCATCTACACCCATATAGCTATTTTATCTGAAGCTAAAAGACTTCTTCTGTCCCTACATACGATATATGTTTGTCATGAGCCGGTGGCACCTTTTTCTGGTTTTGAGAAATACTTTTGTGGAGAAAGGGTGGAAGTGGCTGAATACTTAACAGCCTATAATGCTGTGGGTAAAGGCCAAGGTGCTATGCTTCTGTGTGGAGCTGACATTTTTCTTCTGCATATCTTGTAGAAGAGAAGAAAGAAGAAGAAGAGAAAAAAGAGGTGATGCTTCAGAATGGAGAGACCCCCAAGGACCTGAATGATGAGAAGCAGAAAAAAAATATTAAACAGCGATTCATGTTCAACATTGCGGATGGTGGTTTTACTGGTATGACAATGAGGGACCATCTGGGGTTAGAAATATCTGAAGGGAAATCAGGGTTCCTGTCAGAAGCCAGGGGGCAAAGACTACTAGATGAGGGACTGTCAAATATTGATTCATATTCCTCTGGTTCTGTGTTAGGAAGCCATAAGCATACTACTAAGGTGGCATCTGTAGGGGCAGAGATTAAGAGCTTTTTGAATTCTTAAAGACATTTGCCTCTCTTTTTCTCCCCAACCTTCCCCAAATTCTCTTCAGAGTTGCACTCCCTTTGGCAGAATGAGGAGCGGGCAGCCACGGTCACCAAGAAGACTTACGAGATCTGGCATCGGCGGCACGACTACTGGCTGCTGGCTGGCATCATAAAGTATCCTTTGCCTGAGTCTGGGTTGAGGCTCTTGGTGAAGGTTTCTGAAGGTCCTATATTTGAGGTTCTTACTTTCCTTGTTTTTTTCCTGAGCAATTTTCCAATAGCCATGGCTATGCACGGTGGCAAGACATCCAAAATGACCCACGCTATGCCATCCTCAATGAACCTTTCAAGGGTGAAATGAATCGTGGCAATTTCTTAGAGATCAAGAATAA
This sequence comes from Suricata suricatta, assembly GCF_006229205.1. Taxonomy (NCBI): domain Eukaryota; kingdom Metazoa; phylum Chordata; class Mammalia; order Carnivora; family Herpestidae; genus Suricata; species Suricata suricatta. The sequence continues at coordinate 97,771,290 of NC_043709.1, forward strand.
GTTTCTAGCCCGAAGGTTCAAGGTGAGCAGGATGGGGAGGAATATAGTGTTTTAAGTGACAACCTTGATTTGGTTTGATCATTTATTTATTTATTTATTTATTTTGGGGGGAGAAGGAGGGGCAAAGAGCAAGAGGGAGAGAGAGAATCCCAAATAGGCTCTGCACTCTCAGTGCAGAGACCAACGTGGGGCTCAATCTCACAAACTGAGATCATGACCTGAGCTGAAATCAAGAGTCGAATGCTTAACCAACTGAACCATCCAGGCGCCCCGAAGTGACAGCCTTTAAAGTGCAGAAGGGACTACAAAGGAGGGAGTCTCTTCACATAGCCATGCTGTTTATTGTGTTTTCCTATGTATATTACATAACCTTTTATATTCTATGAAAGGCTTTGCTCCCAAGTATCTTCAGTGTTAGAAATCCAAGATATATAGGGGCATCTGGGTGGCTCAGTCAGAAAAGCATGCAACTCTTGATTTTGGGGTTGTGAGTTCAAGCCCCACAAATACAGAGATAACTTACACAAATAAAAAGTTAAAAAACAAAAAGAAATCAAGACCTAGACACTTGAAAATTAACCAGGTCTTCAAGGGCTGAAGATGACTGTGCCTAGTAAATGACACAGACAAAAGGGCACTTGGCTAACTCAGTAGAGCATGCAACGCTTGATCTCAGAGTCGTGAGTTCAAACCCCATGTCGTGCATGGAGACTACTTAAAAATAAATACATACTAATAAATGACACAGGCATGCAGTGGATGTGTTGGGGGACCACGATAGGTTGGAGTGTTCAGGAAAGTTACAGAAGTGGGACTGATTTGGATCTCTGAAGAGGGAGGGCTGTCAGGGGGCTAGTGGTAGCTTTTTTCTGGGTTTGAGAGCACCTGTGTCAATAACAGGTGGGGTGGATGCAGAGAGGAGATTTAAAGGTAGAGCTTCATTCTCAGAATCACTAGGATTAGTAAGCCCAGGCTGAAGAGAGTATCAGTCTGGAATTTAGCAAATGTACATTGAGGGCATTTTTGTACAGACCATCAAAATGGGATACCATGAAGACAAGATACATGGATTTTAAGCTGAGTAGAACTGGTATAACATAGTACACTAATGAATCTTCAAACATGTTCCAAGCAGTGAGTGGCACAGGGATACAAAGACAAACAAGGCATGGCACCTGTTCTCAAGCAACTTTTGGTTTAGAGGCAAATGTGTGATAAAATAAATGGCACTCTGTGTATTGGGAGAGATCCATACAGAATTTTCTGGGGGGAATTGGGGAGCCAGAAGAGAGCCCCCAAATGGCTTTGTGAAGAAGAAGATGTTATTGGAATTAAGTTTTGATTAATGTAATATAGATGACTGGATAGAAACAGAAGGCTGTTTGAACCAATGGGATTAGGTAGGGCAAAGATCTAGAGGCAGCAGAGCTTGCTGTTTGGAAACAGCAAGAAGGCCACTTGCTTGGGTGATGTTGGGAGGTAGCTTGAAGAGAGGTAAGGGCTAGAGGTCAGTAGGTGGGTTTTTGGTACCAGCTGAGAGAGTTTGTACCTTACCACATAGTTAATGGGCAGCCATTGAAGGTTTACAAAGAGTTTTGATACGACCAAGGGAAATGGAAACAACATTCATGAGATTATAGAGCTGCCATAAGTCATGAGGTAGCAAAGGCTGGGGTGTGGTGCTGGTTGTAGAAAATGAAAAGGATAAGATGAAGGAAACAAAATACCAAATAATTGATAGGATTTACTGATTTGTTGTAGGGTCAGCAAACCTTTTCTATTAAAGGGCTCGATAGTAGCTATTTCAGGCTTTGTGGGACGTACATGCTGCAAATACTCTTTGTAGTGTGCAAGCAGCCACAGGTGATACACAAGTAAGTATGAATGTGTTCCAATAAACCTATATTTATTGATGCTAAAATTTGACCTTCACATAATTTTTATAAAGTGTCACAAACTTGATTTTTTTCTAGCCAATTAAAAATGTAAAAAAACCGAGGCACCTGGCTGACTCTTGACCTTGAGGTTATAAGTTCAAGCCCTACAAGGGTGTGGAGATTACTTAGAAAAACAAAATATTTTTTTAAAAATGTAATAAACCATTCTTAGCTTCTTGGGCTATACAAAAACAGCCAGTGGACCAGATTTTGGCCATAGGCCATAGTTTTCTGACTCTTACTGGATTTGAGATACAAACTAAAGTTCTGAGCCTGTGTCACCAAGAAAAATTATCATTGGCAGATCAGGGAAGTGAGAAGAGGGAGCAGTTTGTAGAAAACAAGAAGTTCAATTTTAGGAAAGTCCTAGTGTCCTGCCACCCCCATCACCATAAACAAGTTGGGTCACAGAGTGATCAATCACACATGAGTGGGATCAGAATGCTCAGTGCCTGAAACTGAGGTTCGAAAAGCATTAGATCATTTGCATAGAGGTACTGGCTGAACTGGGAAAAGAGAAATCACTTAAGGGAGTGCTTTAAAAGAATAGCAGCAAGCCAAGGGCTGGCCCTGGAGAAAGCTCATCGTTTGGGACAGTAAGAGGCAGTTGGTGAAGGAGACAGGGTATATAGATTGAAAGTAGATGCCTGGTCTGTCTGGGGATAGATTATTCTGCTTGATGGAGCATGTCTTGTGGAAGAAACAACAGCCCATTATTCTCATTCTGTCCTACTTCCTGACCCCTAATGGCTTTATTGTTTTTGAGAACTAGTGGATGGATACTTGAGCAAATTAAGTCTTATAACCTCGGAAACAGTATTCTGTCCCTTGGAATATATATTGCAAAGAACCTTTTATGTAGCTCTGTCAAGTACCGTGTAAGTGTTCATTGTGGTATAATTTTTGGTCGTGGGGCCTGGAGGCAACCTAGATGTTTGGGACCCTGACTGGGAGTGTGCGTAGGTGAAATGTGGGTTCACATCATGAAGCGTTCTAAGGAACAGAAGGAACAAAATATATGTGTTAGAACAACATAAATTGAACATTTTAAAAAGATCTGAAGTGGGGAATGGAAGCAAAGACTTTCTATGTATACAGAACAACGTTTTGTTAAATTAGAAATAATGCACATGAAATGATACTCAGTCTTCAAGAACGCCAACAAAAAGCCACTCAGTATATTATAAGCGTTGCCTGTTGGGGAAGGAAAGGGAATGGGAGTGAGATGAGACAAAAGAAAACATAATTTTAAAAAGTACAACAACTTAAATGTAGGATGTAGGTATATCCATAGGAGGGACTATCATACAACCACTAAAAAGCATCTTTTGTCAAGAGCAGTTAATAGTAATGGAAGGTTTTTACTATGGAATTTTGAGTGAAGGCACAATATAGATCTATAGAGAGAGTGAACTCAGGTACATAAAAAATATAGATTAAAAATTGAGCATATTAACAGTATCTCTAGGAGGTAGAATTACTTAGGATCTTAATTTTTATATGCTCTGTTTCCTAAATTGAAACTATCATTTTTGTATAAGCAAATCAATAAAGGGTAAAGAGTTCTAAAAACAAGGACTTCCAAATAGGGATAGAAAAAGCAAAAGCAATGTGATGTTGAACTGCTGGTACAGTGGGGGGGGGGGGCAGGGGAGGGCATCTGTACGGTTTTTCATAGGTTCTGAGAAGCCTGTCAGAAATCAGCAAAGCGAGGATCAGTCCAACTCCTGTCTCCTCTTTATCCTCCTCCAGCTCTTAGAACAAGCGCTGGTAATTGAGGAACAGCTGCGCCGGGCAGCTTACCTGAACATGTCAGAGGACCCTTCTCACCCTTCCATGGCTCTCAACACCCGTTTTGCTGAGGTGGAGTGTTTGGCAGAGAGTCATCAGCACCTGTCCAAGGAGTCGATGGCAGGAAACAAGCCAGCCAATGCGGTCCTCCACAAAGGTAGCCAGTGGCTCCCCTGCCTCCTGCTGGCTCAGACCTCCCCCCCCCCCCCCCCATATTTACTCCTTGTTTCCAAGACTTTTTCAGAGTCCCTCTGTCTGGGATCTTTGCCTTCTTCCTTGAAAAGCTAATGTCTTAGAGGTTATCAAGGGCAGTAGTTCTTTGCCTCTTTTAACTCAGTATATCAAGTTCTTGGAGGTAGAAAGAAAAGCAGAAATGCAGTATCATATGAGATACTTTAGAGATTACTTCAGGTGATTTAAGATCTGGCTAGATTCTAGATCCCTTTCAACATTTCATTTTTTTAAATGTTTTTTTATTTATTTTTGAGAGACAGAGCATGAGCAGAGCAGGGTCGGAGAGAGAGGGAGACACAGAAATTGAAGCAGGCTCCAGGCTCTGAGCTAGCTGTCGGCACAGAGCCCGATGCGGGGCTCGAACCCATGGACTGTGAGATCATGCCTTGAGCCGAAGTCGGACGCTTAACCGATTGAGCCACCCATTTACTTCATTTCTAAATAAAGTTCAAACATGGGGGCAGGGTGGAGGGTGAAATGAGGAAAAGAAGGCTGTTACAAAGGAAGGAGGAGACAGCTTCAGAAGATGGAGAGGGAAGATGATGAAAAAAGGAAACAACAGGAATAAGCGCTCATGGAGGGAGAATAGAGATATGAGACAACATGGAACAAAGTGCACTGAGGGCTAAGTGGGGTAAAACAGCGTCATGGACAGTTGGAAGTGGACTATGATAAGTAATAATTTGGGTATGGTGGAGGCCGGTTAGGTCACTCAGTGACTAACGACCTTACTCCAGCCCATCAGTCACTTGGATCAATGAGAAGTAACCGAGGGGCCTGCCTGGTTCATCATGCTAAGAAGGTTCTCAGCCTTGACTACCACAGCTCACCACCTGTTTTTTCCCCCGTATGCAGTTCTGAAACAACTAGAAGAACTGCTGAGTGACATGAAAGCTGATGTGACTCGACTCCCAGCTACTATTGCCCGAATCCCCCCAGTTGCTGTGAGGCTACAGATGTCAGAGCGTAACATTCTCAGCCGCCTGGCAAACCGAGCACCCGAGCCTACTCCGCAGCAGGTATACTGTTTTCTTCGGGCCAGCTGTTCCAGCAGAGTCAGTCTGGAACTTGTAACTTTGCTCTCCTGGGTGGGGTGGGGTGGGGTGGGGAGAGTGCTTACCAGTGAGTTCCCTTGGGATTGGGTAGATTCCTATGGTTTGGAATTCTGACTCCCTTGGCTCTCTTTCCTGTAGGTAGCCCAGCAGCAGTGAAGATAGGATCAATGACACCACCTCCACCGCTGAGCAGTGACCTTCCTCACTTTCCCTTGCCCAGCTTCTCCCCTGGGGCCTGAGAGACCCTCTCCTTCCTACTGCCCCATCCTCCACATTGTAAAGGAACAGCCCCCAGTGCACTGGGGAAGGGGAGGGAGTGAGGGGCGGTGGTGCCCTTCCTGCTGAAGAGACAAGCAGCAGTAGCGCCGGCGCCATCTGCAGGGAGCTGGCGGGCTGGCCTTCTGGGCCCTGGCTTCACCCCACTGTAACGCCTGTTACACACAAACTCTTGTGGGTTCCCGCCAGGCTTGAAGAAAATGATCTGAATTTCTTCCTCCTTTTGGTTTTATTTTGTTGGTTTATTTTGTGTTTTCTTTTCTCCTTTTTTGGGGGTATTCAGAGTGGGCCGGGCCCCTGGGCGAGACACAGCTACCTCTGTTGGCATCTTTTTAATACCAGGAACCCAGCGGCTCCAGCCACTGAGCAGCTAGAATGAAATAAAGTGGAAAAAGAAAAAAAAAAAAGGAAAAGAACCAAAAGCATAAAAAACCACAGCAAATTTCTTGATGAAAATTGAAAATAAAAGTTTCCTTGTATTTTAGTGCTCTGGTTCAGTGTGGGTGTAGGTGCAGGTGGATGAGTGTGTATGACAGCTCTGGGAAATGTGTATTTGAAACCTGAGGGGGTCACCTTGTGTTCTGGTATTCTATAGAAGAGCCATGTTCTGTTTGTGTGCATGTGCTTTACGTGGTGAAGACCAAGGATGACTGCCACCTGGAAAATGCAAGACTCCGAGACTACACCTGGGTCCATACCCTGTACTACTGATTCATAGCTTGGTGACCTGAGGGAGTTTACTTATCTGGGCTGTAGATTTCTCGTATAAAATAAATGTATCTTCCTCATAGAGTTGTGAAGATAAAAATAGTAAAGTACTTGGAAATGTTTTTAATAGCTGCTAAGCAACGCCTTCGTGTTTCTTTGAAGGAAGGCTGAAATTTTTTAACTTCTGTGAAATTAGGACACAAGACGTCTTCCTGTACCCTCTAGAGATGTGAACCCAGGCAGAGCGGAACCTTACTTAACCCGATGAGCGGGGGTTTGGGGGGTCGAAGAAGCGGGTTTCCTAATCAAAGGGCTGGGACGGGAGAAGCATGGGATTCCATGGTCTTGAGACGATGCAGGGCGGAGAATGCCAGGAGGCCGAAGTCTCACGCCCTGGTTGGAGGAGGGGCGGCTTGGAGGTATCGGTTCTTCCCACTGATAACTGCAATGAGGCAAGAGGCCAACCCTTTGCAGACGGGGGTGGGGTTGAAAAGGGTTCCGTCCGCATTGCTTTCTCCGCTCTCAGGGAGTGAGTGAAGCGGTCCTCCGCCAAATTCCCTCCGGCGGAGCTGCAGCCAGCCCCGCGCGGGTTCCCAGGGGAAGCATACGTTCCGGGTTCTGCGACCGGAAGAGGCGGGGCCTCGAGGCGGGCGCGCTCTGTGCGTCTGCGTGAAACATTTTCTTAGCGTGTGGCGTCGGATCCTAGGCTCGGAGTGCACGTGGAGTACCGAGTTGCTTATCAGGGGGGCCATTCGGGCCTGGACCTTATTTCAAGTGAGCCAAGGCTTCGGGTGGGTGTGGAGGAAGTCAGGGAAGGGTGGCCGCACCGACGCAGACTGGGGTGCCAGGAGGAGGACGCAGTACAAATGATTTGGGACCCAAGCGCTGGGTCCAGCATGGGATGAAGGTTTTGTCATGCTGTTAGGGGCTGTTGGTGCCAAGTAGAAATTCGAGGCGATGCCCATTCCCCGTCTAATATGCTAAGTCTGCGGTTTCCGTTACCCTCTCCAACACGCGCGACTCTATCTTCTCCCATTTTTTCTTTTCCCCAGAATTATGGGGCGCAAGTTGGACCCGACGAAGAAGGAGAAGCGCGGGCCAGGCCGTAAGGCCCGGAAACAGAAGGGTGCTGAGACCGAACTCGCCAGATTCTTGCCTGCAGGTAAGGGTTAGGCCTGACCTCCAACCCCCTCACCTGCTCCCCTCTCCAGCTCTTTAGGTTTTGCACCATTTTTTTCAACTGTATCACATCGTCCTCCATCTTTAGTCTCTGTATTCGCTGTTCAAGTGGAATTTTCTTTGAGCCAAGTTATTAGGTTCAGGCAATTTGAAGAGAAACTAGAGTATATCGTATGAGTTATTAGTATGAATCAAACACTGTTTTCAGTACTTAGAACTCAGACACAGCAGGAACTGAAGCACCCATGCAAGGGGAGGTACAGTTTAACGCTGAGGGAGTTTAGAGGACCGACACAGAGTTTAAAAAGATTTTAAGCTGGGGGACACCTGGGTGGCTCAGTCGGTTAAGAGTGGGACTCTTGATCTCAGCTCAGGTCTTGATCTCAGGTCATGATCTCAAAGTTTGAGGGATTGAACCCCTCTTAGGGTTCTGTACTGACAGCGCAGAGCCTGCTTGGGATTCTTTATCTCCCTTCTCTACGCCTTTCTCCCTCTGTCTGCCCCTCCCCTGCTCGTGCTTACTCAAGATAAATCAATAAACACTTTTTAAAAACGAAAAGATTTTAATCTGGGCTTGGGAAAATGGTGGACATTCCAAAAGTGGAAGTTGGGAAGGATGCCGTCTAGTCACCCTCAACTAGTTGCATTGCAGAGGAGATGGCTATGGCAAGGCACAGATCTGGTTCCCACATAGCAAATAGTTGGCTGCATGGAAGGCTGGGGTGGGAGAGAAGAATGGATAGGTAGTTTGTGTTGGGCATTTAGGGGGCAAAAATGCAGATAATTGAGGTATTAGAAAGTACTAGGCACTATGCTGAACCCTTTAGATACGTTGTCTCACCTCATTCTTTTAGTGCTCTATGAGAGAGGCATTGTTAAGGAAATAAATGCTGAGAGGTTAAGTAACTTGGTCATGTAAGTGACAGGGCTGAAATTTAAACCTTCTGTTTCTTGGAGAGCATATGAAAAAATTATCTACAAAGGTAAAATCTCTGGTTGGTCACTGAGTAAATTGAGAGGAAAGGAAAAGAGAAGACAGGGGTTTTTTTTTTTTGTTATAGAACTTTGTCCATTTCTTATAGACCAGCAGTGTTTCAAATGGTGGAGCTTCTATGGTCTTTCAACTCCTTCAGTCTTCTGTTGGCAGACTTTATGGTGGCAGAAAAAGTGGTGGTGTAGGAAACAGTCCCAGATCCCCACAGCGTAGTCTTTGCATCTTGATTCTGCCCCAGAAGGAGCATGTGTGTGTGGCATGCTGGCTTTCTTCAGTTTGTTTTCACCATTTTCCTGAAGGAGGAATCATAACGAGTCCCGTATTTTACCAACCCATTACTGACTCAGACCTTCTTTGGTGCCTTTAGTATGTTGCGGCATGCAAGGTCAAAGGCCAGTGAGAAAACATGAATTTTGAATCTTTTGTTGTGGTAATGCTATTGATTGGACTCAGAAGACTAGAGGGAGGCCCAGTTTGGATTTGGTTGATACACAACCAGATGGAGCTCATCTTTACACCTCTCATCCAGCTCTTCTTGAAGGGCTGTGGAGCAAGTTACAACACACACCCATTAATTTAGTATATTAATTCTTTTCTCACTTTTATTTTCTCTTCTAATGTTCATTTTTCATTTCCCATGTGACCTACTGTTCTGCCTCTCTCTCTTTTTTCAACACAGCGGGTGATGAAAATTCTAAGAGGCTGTCTAGTCGTGCTCGAAAAAGGTGAGTGTGGATGTCTAGACTTACATAGACCAGATTGGTACTGTTCATCATTAGTCACATAATCACGTGTGATCATGCTGATGGAAAGGGTCAGTATGTCCCATTTCTGTGGCGGAGCCTAGAGGTACGTTCTGTTTCCTCACTTCTTATATTGTTTCAGGGCAGCGAAGAGAAGGTTGGGCTCTGCTGAAACCCTGGAGACGCATAAGTTTCCTGGGGCCAAACCATTGCCTGGAAAGTTACCCAAAGGTCAGTGGACATAGGAGCTGTGTGCCACATGAGAAGTCCTCTGGGTCCTGGGTAGGGAAGGACTTGTTGAGCATTTCTGGAGTGAAAGGAGCAGCCAGAGGACATTTTTAGGGGTAGAAACTACAGGTTTCATCAGTGTATGGCTGCCATGAGTCCAGGATTGTTCAAACCCTTAGGTACCTCTGGAGGAGCTTTCCAGACACCTGGTAAGAAGGGAACCCAGTCCTTACTTCGTGCTTCTCAAGGCAAGAAGCGTCCAGCTCCAACCCATAGCAGTGAGGAGGACGAGGAGGAAGAAGACTCTGAAGAGGATGATGTGGTGAACCAGGGGGCCCTCTGGGGTTCTGAGGACAGTGATGCTGATATGATAGATGACTATGGTGTGGACTCTGACTCAGAGGACGATGATGAAGGTGAAGAGGTGAGGTTTATCTCTCTGGATGTTCAGGAAGGGATCCTTGCTTTTTAGTCTTTCCAGATCGTTGAAAACATCCCTCAGTGGCAAGGATAGAGGAGTAGAGAAAAGGGGTTTTAGTGTTCCATCACTGTTTTCCCGTCACTTGTGTCTTTGCTCAGTGCACATACAAGTATAGAAAAGCTGTGGAATAGAGCTTTTTTTTTAATGTTTTATTTATTTTTGATACAGAGAGAGACAGAGCATGAGAGGGGGAGGGGCAGAGAGAGAAGGAGACACAGAACCGGAAGCAGGCTCCAGGCTCTGAGCTAGCTGTCAGCAAAGAGCCTGACATGGGGCTCTAACCCATGAACGTGAGATCTGACCTGAGCCGAAGTCGGAGGCTTAACCGACTGAGCCACCCAGGCGCCCCAGAATAGAGCATTTTGAAATATGATACTGCTCAGTGGTGGTGAGGAGGTCAGGGGGATCCTTGAATGCCCGAGGTGAAGGGAATAGAAATGCATACACAATTTTTATAAAGCATTTGGTATCTGAGAACCTTAGGAATTTTCTTCCTTTTTTTTTCACTGAGGTTTAAGAAGTTATTTATGTAGGGCTGCCTGGCTAGCTTAGTTGGTAGAACATGCAACTCTTGATTGCAGGTCTGTAAGTTCGAGCCCCACATTGGGTGTAGAGATTACTTAAAAAAAATAAATAAAAAAAGTTGTGTCTGTATTACACAGTTAGTGTATGTTAAGAAAACTCAGGTGATACTGGGTTGCATAGGATGAAAAGAAAGTTCCCATTCACAGCCTTTCTCACAGTCTGCCTTTTCTCTACAAGAGTTACTGTTATGCGATTTGCAGACACCTTGTGGCCCATAATGCCCAAAACTCTGGAAACTGCCAAAATAAACAGTATCCTTCAGTAAATTATGGTTCATTTATATGCTAAATTAACATTTGGCTATTATTTGTATGAAAAAGCTGGTGATCTGTGAACGAATGAGAAAAGGCAGGAAACGTGTGAAAATGGATCGCGATTTCAACTATGTGAAAAATAGTATGTCTGGAAGAAATGTGGCAAAATGGATGCCCAAGGACAATTTTTGTCTTTTTTGTATACATATGGGGGTGTATTAACATTTAGAACTTTCAAGGGGAAGGGAATGATGCACCAAAGTAGACCAGTGTGATGAAAGGCTGTAGTCTGTTACTTTACTTTCAACAATGGTTGATATTGTGCCAATCTTACATTTGCTTCTTAGGAAACAAAGTACAGAGATGGGATACTATTTGGGAGGGTGAGAGGGCAGGCTTTGCATTACTAACCCCTTGTCTCTCTTTTCAGCTGCTGCCCATTGAGAGGGCTGCTCTGAAGCAAAAGGCCCAGGAAGCTGTTGCTGGGTGAGTTTTGGAAACTCTTAGGGTGGAGCCCAGCCAGCAGCTGGGATGAAGGAACCAAGGAAGGAGGAAGTGTCTGTTTTCATCTGCAAATCACTGTTTCTGGACCTGTTTGTAGGGGCCAGTGGAGTGAGGAAGAGACTGAGGAAGAGGAGGAAGCAGAGGAAGGGTCCCCTGAGTCAGGCCCCCAAAAGAATGATGAGACCGATGGGGGCCTGCAGATCAATGTGGATGAGGAAGAGCCCTTTGTGCTGCCCCCTGCTGGGGAGCTGGAGCAGGATATCCTTCCAGTGCAGGGTGAGGGGCAGGGAGAAGGTGCTTGAGAGAGGGGATTTCTAGGCCCTGGAACATCACGACAGTTCCTTAACACGTCCACATGCCCAGGCTCCAGACTTGCAGCGAATTCACAAGCGCATCCAAGATATAGTCGGAGTGCTGCGTGATTTTGGGACTCAGCGGGAGGAAGGTCGATCTCGTGCTGAATATCTGCACCGGCTTCAGAAGGACCTGGCCACTTACTATTCCTATGGAGACTTCCTGCTTGGCAAGCTCATGGACCTCTTCCCTCTGTCTGAGGTACTGAATCGGTAATCTAATGCCCTTCTACCTTTCCTTTCTTTTCTTCTGTATCTCACCCTGCATGAGGAAGGCAGTCAGCCTCCTTGCTCGCTCTTCTTCTGGCTGAGCTCCGTGGCCAGCCTGACTTGCTCCCTGCCACTTTGCTTTCTCAGCTTGTGGAGTTTTTAGAAGCTAATGAGGTACCTCGGCCCATCACACTCAGGACCAATACCTTGAAAACCCGGCGCCGTGACCTTGCTCAGGTGAGGGCTGGATTTTGAGATTTCTCTCAGGGAGGTGTTGATCTCTCTTTTTTAAATTTAATTTAGTTTTATTTTTTTAATGTTTATTTTTGAGAGAGACAGAGAGTGTGAGTGGGGGAGGGCAGAAGGAGAAGGGAGACACAGAATCTGAAGCAGGCCCCAAGCTCTGAGCTGTCAGCACAGAGCCCGAAGCGGGGCTCAAACCCACGAACCGTGAGATCCTGACCTGAGCTGAAGTCGGACGCTTAACCGACTGAGCCACCTAGGTGCCCCAGGGAGGTGTTGATTTCTAACCCCAGAGATCCTCTGTCTCGTTCTGAGGGAGTTGGGGGGGGTTGGGGGGGGGGGTCTTAGTACCTAAGCATTTCTTGGCATAGGCATGATACCAGAGGCAGACCCAGGCAGGCCTAGTGTCATGTTGGATTTATCTGACTCGCTCTGGGCCCAGGACCTCTGTGGAGGGGGAGACTCATCCCTTCAGCCTCTGTTCCCTGTGACAGGGTTGAGACACCTGCAACAGGAAAAAAAGTGCTGCCTCAGAACAAAATAGGAGTTATCTGCCTTTTAGATCATTGAAGAGTTGGTAAAACCGTGGTTCCTGCCTCTAGAAAAAGACATGACACACACGAACGAACAGTGTATTTTAAATCCTCACTTCCAAGGGATCAGGGAGCCCATGGGTAATGACCGCTGTTCTATGGTCAGTGGCGTGGCCCTACTCTATGCGTAGTCTTCTTCCTGGTGCGAAGGTAACCTACCTGATTATTGTCCTTAATGCGCTGTGATGTTACATTTTAGGGTGGCAGCAGGGGCTGAGGCTTCTGGAAAATCAGTTCAGTTCCAGGAAACAAAAGGACAGGAGCTGGCCGTCTGCTCCATTGGGCTGCAATTCAGACCTTGAGTTGGAGCCTCAGGCTCAGGGAAAGGACATCATAGGCTGATATGGGAGAGGCTGCACACTCAGTGAGTCTGTGATGATCCTGTTGTGACTACAAGCTCTGGAAGTTGTAGTGCCACAGACCTCAATAGAACCACGTTTTCATATTTCCACCTGTTCTCAGCATGTAGGAACCTACAAAGTTTTAAGATCTTCATTGTATCTGTAGGCGCTAATTAACCGTGGCATTAACCTGGATCCCCTGGGCAAGTGGTCAAAGACTGGACTGGTGGTATATGATTCCTCGGTGCCCATTGGTAAGTGCTCCCTGCCCAGTAGCGCTTCTGCCCCTGCCCTCATCGCAGCATTGACAGATGGGTGCCCTCCACAGGTGCTACCCCTGAGTACCTGGCTGGGCACTATATGCTTCAGGGAGCCTCGAGTATGCTGCCGGTCATGGCCTTGGCGCCCCAGGAACACGAGCGGATCTTGGACATGTGTTGTGCCCCTGGAGGAAAGACTAGCTACATCGGTATGAGAAGGGAAGGCAGGGGGTAGGAGACATCTGGCTCTCTGCTTTTGGAAGTAGATGGGGTGGCTGACTTGCTAGTGTGCAAAAAAAACATACATAAGCAACTAGCAGAGTGGTGAGGAGTATAGGCTCTGGAGTCGGCCTGGTCCAGCCCTGTGTGTGCCACTAACTACCCCTGTAACCTCAGGTAAGCCCCTGGTCTTCTCTTGTTATCTATATAATGGGGTAGTAACTGCCCTTGGCGTGGTGGTTATATCATACTTGGGTTGTTAGGACTGAGATACACTGTTAGAAGCCCTCGGTCAAGTGTTCAGTACATAACTAGTTATAACCACTTTATTTAGCTGTTAGCACCAAAAAGATGTTCAGTGAAAAGCACCACTCTGGCAGTCTTGTTGATCACAGGGTGCAGGTTGGGGAGGCCTGTACAGTAGATTGTGGTGGGGAGGTTCATTGGGAGCGAAGTTGCGTTGAAGTGGTACGACTTCACTTACGGGTCCTTGGGCAAGAGGGCAGCTGGCGGGTGTGGAGCAGAGGAGTGGGCTGGTGAGCACTGTGCCCTCCCTCCCCTCAGCCCAGCTGATGAAGAACACAGGTGTGATTCTTGCCAACGATGCCAATGCTGAGCGGCTCAAGAGTGTCGTGGGTAATCTGCACCGGTTGGGAGTCACCAACACCATTATCAGCCACTACGATGGGCGCCAGTTCCCCAAGGTGGGGTTCCCCTGTGTTTGTCTCTCAAGTCTTCCAGTTCACCTGCCCCCTTCCACCTCATGGCATTTAGACTTCCCCCTAGGAAATAATGGTGGTGCGGTATAGGCTGTCAAAGACAACTGATTGATCTGCCCCTTCTCCCCAGGTGGTGGGGGGCTTTGACCGAGTACTTTTGGATGCGCCCTGCAGTGGCACTGGGGTCATCTCCAAAGACCCAGCTGTGAAGACTAATAAGGTGAGGAGTTGGGGGGTGGGGTAAGGGTGAGAGTGAGGGCCGGCTCAGAGCTCTTAGCTGGGCCTTGCAGAGCTGGAATGGGAGGTGGAGGAGCACTGTGAGCAGTGAATAGGTCACCTCTTCTCCCGAGGCTGCCCTTTGAAATTCTGACACCCTTGCATCGGTCTCTCCTTGGGACAGGATGAGAAGGACATCCTGCGCTGTGCCCATCTTCAGAAGGAGTTGCTCCTGAGTGCTATTGACTCTGTTAATGCCACCTCCAAGACAGGCGGCTACCTTGTCTACTGCACCTGTTCCATCATGGTGAGGCCGTTGTTGCGGCAGACCAAGAGGGGCCAGGCTAGTGGGCTCTTTGCCCCTTAGAGCTCCCTTCAGCTCCAGCTCTCCTTTTCTGCCCATTTTTGTCTCCCGCACATATCTAGGTGGAGGAGAACGAGTGGGTGGTAGACTATGCCCTGAAGAAGAGGAATGTGCGGTTGGTGCCCACCGGTCTAGACTTTGGCCAGGAAGGTTTTACTCGCTTTCGAGAAAGGCGCTTCCACCCCACTCTGCGTTCTACCCGCCGCTTCTATCCTCACACCCACAATATGGATGGCTTCTTCATTGCCAAGTTCAAGAAGTTCTCTAATTCTATCCCCCAATCGCAAAGAGGTAAGCAGTCTGCCCTTTCTGCCCTTCATCACCACCTTTGCTCTCTCTACCTTTACAGAGGTGTGTGATGGCTGGGAAGGGAAGGATTTCTGCCTCCCTTATCCCAGCCTTTGCGTGCTTGGATGAGAAACCTTTATCATTTGTTAGAATTGTTCCTGAGCCTGGACCCCATTTGAGTATATGTTAAAGCATACGTGCAGACGGGGACTTTTTCCTTGACTCTGCCAAGTGGCTGCAGTCTTTCGGCACTAAATGCACTCCCAGTGCAGTTGTGGTTTCTTTTTCTTCTTGGCCGAGGGTTGCTTTCCTGGTAATAGACCCCTGCTGGTCCCGCACTGTCAGCACTGGGTTGGCACAAGACTCCTCAGAATTATCAGCAGTTCTCTGAGCCCATCACATTAATTGCAGATCTTCTCAGTCATCTTGAGTCCGGCCTCTCTGATCTCAGAGAGAAGGGTGGGGTTTTCTGGAACTAGCTGGATGGTTCTGCATGCTGGGATATAACTGCATTCTGGGATTTGCTAGGTGTAGTTAGAAGAGGGAGAGGCAGGTTTCTTGGAATATGAACCGTGACTTACTGAGTTGATTTTTTTGTTGTTTGCATATTTATTTAAGTGACCTCTACACCCAGCACGGAGCTTGAACTCATTACCCTGAAATCAGGAGTCACATGATCTACTGGCTGAGCCAGCCAGGTGCCCCAATTTTTTTTCTTTATAAATAATGTCCCCCACAAAAATCACATCTGAATGTTAACAGAAACCTTAAGAACTAGAAACATTTGCTATAATTTTTTTCACTGTAACTTTAAAAGTACCTATTTAATGTCATTTCTCATTTATTTCTTACTAGCTTGTTCCTTGTTGCTATGGGTGACTTATTTTCTTGCATCTCCTCAAAATCCACTTGAAAAAAAATGGTCTTTGATTTTAAAAAGCCCAGTGCTTCAGGTATATCCAGGATTCACCTCCTCCTCAGAGTGTCTTATTACCTCCTGTCCTCAAGGGGGCACAGCTTGGTGTGAAACCCTTTTTGCCTAAAGATGGGGAATGATCCTTTTCTAGTAATTTATTTTTTGATCCCTTTCTTTTTAATGCAAGGTTCCACTATGATTTGAGTAAAGGCCAGGTGATACTTAGTAATCTGAACGTAGGTAGTCTGCTCTTAGGTGCTATCCCAACTGTGTGGAACGCTTGGCCGACAGTCACCTGGCAGTTTCCTTTTCTCTCTCTCTCTCTCTCTCTTTTTTTTTTTTTAATATTTTTTATTTATTATTGAGACAGAGAGAAATAGAGCATGAGTGTGGGAAGGGCAGAGAGAGGGGGAGACACAGAATCCTAAGCAGGCTCCAGGCTCTGAGCTGTCAGGACAGAGCCCGATGCAGGGCTCGAACCCACAAACCGTGAGATCATGACCTGAGCCGAAGTTGGACGCTTAACCAACTGAGCCACCACCCAGGTGCCCCAGTTTCCTTATCTTAATACCACTACTTACTTGCTCCACTAATGATCAGGATCCAGTGACAAGGCCTGTTTTTTTCAACTATATGCTTTATTTTATATTATATTATATTATTTATTTTTTAAAATAGTTTATTAGTTAAAGTGGTTTCCATACAACACCCAGTGCTCTTCCCCACAAGTGCCCTCCTCCATTACCACCACCTCCCTTCCCCCCTCCCGCCTTTTCCTTCAACCCTCAGTTCATTTTCAGTATTCGATAGTCTCTCAAGTTTTGCATCACTCTCTCTCCCCAGCTCTCTTTCCCTCTTCCCCTCCCCCTGGTCCTCCATTAGGTTTCTCCTGTTCTGTTAGACCTATGAGTGCAAACATCCATATGTTTAATTTTAAACCAGGAAATTCTGCAGCTTCCACGCCTGCAAACCTAGAGTTGCCTGAGGTGAAAAGTCAGGTGACCCCCAAGCCTGAGGGCAGCAGCCAGCCTGCCAAGAAGGCCAGAGTGGCTGTGAAAGCAAAGCAGCAGTTGCAGAAACGGCAACATCCCAAGAAGGCCTCCTTCCAGAAGCGGAATGGCATCTCCAAAGGGACAGACTCAAGTTTGCTCACTGTGTCTTGCGACCCAAAGTCCCAAGCTGCTTCTAAGCTCCAGGATAGTAGTCAGCCAGCTCAAAAAGCTGAAGTGATCAAGGGACCACAGGTGCCTAGGAAACTAAAGCAACAGTCAGCCACGCCACCGGCTTCCAAGAAAGTTGCCTTCCGGAAGCAGAATGCTGCTAAGGGCACGGACACAGAAGCACCTGTGTTATCCCTCTCTAAGACCCAGACCACTCTCAAGCCTGAGGACTGTGATCAGCTCCTTGAAAACAGCCAAAGGGCTAAGAAGGTAAAGCAGAAGTTGCCAGAACAGCCTTTCAAGAAAGCTGCCTTCCAGGAGCAGAATGGCATCCCCAAGGGGCCTGAGACTTCCATTGTGTCCCCTCTTGGTTCCAGCCGGCCCCCACCAGCAAAGAGGAGAAAATCTCAGCACAGAGGCAGCAGCAATCTGTTGTCTTAGATGAATGATTGAAAGACTGGGGTGGCTGGTTGCTGTTATCACTGGGCTGGAACTCGTACCTCTGTGAGGTTGGCGTCCCCACTGTGCATATGAAATCTAATACACGTTTTATAATCTCGGCCACTGTGTGTTTTTTGAGGGGACTGGGTCCTGGCTTTGCTTCTTAAGGGTAGAGGTGGGAAGGTGGGACAGGTAACCCTCTGAAGAGAAGAAACTGGTAAAGCTAAGAAACTCGTTTCAGGCTCCTGGGTTTCCTTGGCCTCCCCAGTTCCCAGGGAAGGAGAGTCATGGAGTCAGAGCTTAGGGTGTTTGGGAAGAGAAGAGGAACAGGGGATGAGGATGGGCATCCCGCCACCAGAACCAAAGGAGTACCGAAGGGCCTGGATGTTTTGCATCTCTGCCACCCGGGCTAGATTGCAGGCATGGACACTGGGATCTGCCCAGCCTCAGACCCGGAAAGGTCCAGGTGCCAGCCTCCAACTGAACCTTTCATTGGCTTCCTCTCTGCCCTCCCCCGCCCCCCTGACCTCTGCCCCTCCCGTCGAGCCGTCTGATTGGTTGCCCCGTGTCCTCCTGGCGCCTCATTGGCTCTTCTCCCTTGCCCTCCATCCCTGCTCCTGTAGCGGTCTCCGTCTTCCAGCAGAAGACGCAGCCATGAATCCGTTATTCGGCCCCAACCTCTTCCTCCTACAGCAGGAGCAGCAGGGCCTGGCCGGGCCTCTGGGGGAACCCCTAGGAGGCGACCACTTCGCCGGGGGAGGAGACGTGTCCCCGGCGCCGCTCGCCCCGGCCGGCCCGGCTGCCTACTCGCCG
>NC_043709.1:97789494-97800637 GCF_006229205.1 Suricata suricatta
GATCATATGGTTTTTATTCTTTCTTTTGTTAATGTGATGAATCACATGTATGGATTTGCGAATATTGAACCAGCCTTGTAACCCAGGAATGAATCCCACTTGATCATGATGGATAATTATTTTTATATGCTGTTGAATTCAGTTTGCTAGTATCTTGTTGAGTATTTTTGCATCTGTATTCATTAAGGATATTGGTCTGTAGCTCTCTTTTTTGGCTGGGTCTCTGTCTGGCTTGGGTATCAAGGTGATGCTGGCTTCGTAGAATGAGTTTGAAAGTTTTCCTTCTATTTCTATTTTTTGAATAGTTTGACAAGAATGGGTATTAGCTCTCCTTTAAATGTCTGGTAGAATTCCCCTGGGAAGCCATCTGGCCCTGGGCTCTTATTCATTGGGAGATTTTTGATAATGGATTTGATTTCTTCACTGGTTATCAGTCTATTCATGCTTTCTATCTCTTCCCGTTTGAATTTTGGCAGTGCATGTGCATTTAGGAATTTGTCCATTTATTCTAGGTTGTCCAGTTTGTTGACACATAATTTTTCATAGTAATCTCTGATGATTGCTTGTATTTCTAAGGGATTGGTTGTAATAGATTCATTTTCACTCATGATTTTATCTATCTGGGTGCTCTCTCTTTTCTTTCTAAGGAGCCTGGCTAGAGGTTTATCAATTTTGTTTCTTTTTTCAAGGAACCAACTCTTGGTTTCATTGATATACTTGACTGTTTTTTGGATTCTATATTGTTTATTTCTGCCCTGATCTTTATTATTTCTTTTCTTCTGCTGGGTTTGGGGTGCTCTTACTGCTTCCCTTCTAGTTCCAGTAGGTACTCTGTTAGATTTTGAATTTGCACTTTTTCTAGTTTGTTAAAATTGGCCTGGATTGCAATATACTTTCCTCTTAGACTGCCTTTGCTGTGTCCCAGGATTTTGGATTGTGGTATTTTCGTTTCCATTTGTTTCCATATATTTTTAAATTTCTTCTCTAATTGCCTGATTAGCCCAATCATTCTTTAGTAGGGTGGTTGTTAACCTCCACATTTTTGGAGGTTTTCCAGACTTTTTCCTGTGGTTAATTTCAAGTTTTATAGCATTGTGATCTGAAAGTGTGCATGGTATGATCTCTATTCATTTATACTTATGGAGGGCTGCTTAATGCCCCAGTATGTGATCTATCTTGGAGAATGTGCTATGTGCACTGAAGAAGAAGGTGAATTTCCTAACTTCAGGATGCAGAGTTCTAAATATATCTATCAATTCCATCTGTTCCAATGTGTCATTCAGGTCCATTGTCTCTTTAGTGATTTTCTGTCTGGTTGATCTATCCATTGCTGCCTGTGGAGTATTAAAGTCCCCTGCAATTAGCACATTCTTATCAATAAGATTGTTTCTGGCTGTGATTAATTGTTTTATGTATTTGGGCGCTCCCGAATTTGGTGCATAGATATTTATAATTGTTAGCTCTTCCTGATAGAGAGACCCTGTAATTATTATATAATGTCCTTCTTCATCTCTTGTTACTGCCTTTACTTTAAAGTCCAGTTTGTCTGATATAAGTATGGCTACTCCGGCTTTCTTTTGGCTTCCAGTCACATGATAGATATTTCTCCATCTCTTTACTTTCAACTTCTTCATCGGTTTTAAGAATGTGTGGAATTTATTGTATGGATATACTATAATTAATTTAATCAGTCCCCTGTTTTAGACACTTAGGTTGTTTCCAATATTTGCTAATAAAAGATTTCAGTGAATATCTTGTATATGCATAATTTTATGTATGCAAGATATATTCCTAATAGTAGAATTGTTATATCAAATATCATATAACTTTATAATTTGGTATCCTAACAAATTGTCTTTCTTAAGTATTGTATCAGATAATACTATGATTAGTGATGCTTTGAGCCTGATTTCCTCAACAGAGAAGAGCATTGTGCTATCAAATCTTGGACTTTTATTAATCTGTTTGGTGAAAACTGCTTACTCACCATAATTTAATTTACATTTGATTCTATTGTTTACATTTCCTTTTTTGCGAACTCTTTGTTGATATTCTTTATTTGTATTTCTCTCTTTCATTGTCAGTGTTTTTCATATTAGTTTGTAAGAGTTCTTTATATACTAAGAGAATCTGTTTATAATGTGAATTGTATTTTCTTTTAGATGTTCAATTGTTTTTTGACTTTGCTTTTGTTGTTTTAGTTGTGTTTTTTTTTTTTTGCCATGTACAGGATTATAAACAGTGTAATCATGTATAATATCTGGATTTTGTTAACTTTCAAAAATCATGATAATAGTAGACATCTTGTATTTTTCCCATATCAATGGGGGAACTTAAGTATAACTCCATTAAATTTCAGGTTGGGCTTGGGACGAATGCAATTATATTTTTATCATACTAACGACTGATAAACCTATTATTGTTTTAGTATGTATTTTTCCTTTCATGTATGGTTGTTGAATGTATCAACTTGTTTAATTTCCTTACTTTTTCCTTTTTTTAATGTTTATTTTTGAGGGAGAGAGGAAGAGAGACAGAGTGCAAGCAGGATACGGGAAGAGGGAGAGAGGGAGACACAGATTCTGAAACAGGCTCCAGGCTCTGAGCTGTCACCAGAGTCTGACATAGGGTTTGAACTCACGAACTGTGAGATAATGACCTGAGCCAAAATTGGATGCTTAACCAACTAAGCCACAAGGCACCCCTCAACTTGTTTAATTTCTAAAGCAATGGGCATATAATTTTCAGACCACATTCTCTTTCTGAGATTTTGTCAATGTATCACTTTATAGAAAAAAAAAACTTGTCAGGTTCCATACATTTTGGTTCTGAAATTAGTTTAATAGCCTTAAATAGTATTTTATTTAATGACTTAATGGCAATTCTTTGGAATAAATAATCTTGATTTTTTTTCAGGTGAAATTGTTCAATAATAACTTTTAATTTTGTAAGGAAATTTTTATATGAAAATTTCTGGGTTTCACAGTTTTTAAATGTTTATTTTTGAGAGAGAGAGAGAGTCCAAGTGGCAGTGGACAGAGAGTGGAGGGATTGGGTTATCTCCTAACAGCAGCGAGCTGATGCAGGGACTTGAACTCACTAACTGTGAGATCACAACCTAACCAAAGTCAAACGCTCCACTGACTAAGCCATCCAGGCACCCCTACACAGTTTTTATATAATTGTATTTTAGTAGGAAACTATTTATGTCACTTGTATTTAAAATGTAGCTTGAAAGAGATGAACAGAATGTTTCTTAAAATTTTATTTATTCATCAATTACAATGGTATTTGCTCTTTTTTTGTGTTTTTCTAAAATTCTCATACCTTGATTTTCAAAGAATTTACTTTAAAACCAAACAAAAATAATCAGAAACTGTTTTTTCTGCTCTCTTATCCTAACCATTGTATTTATTTTTCTTTCTATCTTACTCTTGCTCCTTTTTTTCTTTTCTTCCTTTTTTTATTTCTTTTCTCTTTCTTTCCTTCCATCCTTCCTTATTTCCTCATCTTTCCCTTCCTCCCTTTCTCTGCTCTCTCCTCTCTCTTCTCTCCTCTTTCCTTTCCTTTCCTTTCCTCTTTTCCTGCTAGCTAAATACAACTCTCATGACCAGTTTTTGTAAGTAATTTGCTCATCTGCAATTATTTTTTTAAGAATGGCTAGTGGAAACTTCTTGCCTTCTTTCATGTGAAAAGCTAATTTTAACCTGTAAAGTTGAGAGACAACTTCACTGAGAACCTGTGGATGACCCTTTTCATGTTTAAGGCCCTTGTGGCCTTAAATCCTCCATTGTCTTCAGACACTGAAATGTTTTATGAATAAATCTGAGATAATCCAGATATGTTTTTCTCCTCAAGAAAAAAAATGCGATATGATCTTTTCATTGAGATACACAAAATATTCTGTTTTTATCTTCAAACTCTAAATACTTCCTTAGGATAAAACGTGGTGTGAACTATTCCACGTGAATTTGCCCTGATACATTATGTTCACTTTTAACATGTATATTCACATCTTTTTAATAATATTATCACATTTTAAAATGTTTATTCTGTTCTTGAGTTAGGTTTTTATTTTCTAACAGGGTAATACTCGATGACATAAATGTTGAATCTTCTTTGTATTACCACCATTTTTAAATTTTTTCTTTTCTTTTTAGTTTTAATCATTTTATTTTCATTTGTATAATTTTTCAATGATATCTGTAAAATTTCCTCACCTTGATTTTCACAAATTTTATTTTCCCACAAGCCCTTTCTCTTTATTTTCCTGTCTGTAAAAGGTTTTGTTTTCCTACTGCTATATCTGAAGTTCAGGATAGTTCATGTTTCATCTCTTACCTCCTTCATGGACCTTATTCCTTAAAATGACTGCAGCATTAAGTTTCTTTAACTTTCATTGCAAAATCTGATTAGAGTTTCTAATAAGTTGATTTGAGGGTTAAAAGTGAGATTAACCTGGGGATGACCTGACCTAACAACTTAAGTCTTTCATGAGTGGACTGGGATCTTCTTGGAGACAAATACTCTCCTTCTGATGTTGAAGAAGTAGGCTGTGCACTTGTGGGAGAACTCCATATCTAAGACATGACTCCAGCCTGGACGACTTCAGAGTAACTCATGGACTACCACCAGCAAGATCATGGGGAACTGAAGACTGCAGACTGCAGAGAATGAATTCAGCAAAACCTGAATATTCTTAGAAAAGGGCCCCAAGCCTCAAATGAGATTGTATCCCCAGCTGACGCCTGGTTTCAGATGGGTGTGATATAGCTAATTCCAGCCCACAGTCCTGATCAATGGAAGCTGTGACATAATAAGTTTGTGCTCTTCTAAGCTAAATTTGTGGAAATTTCTTATGCAGAAACAGAAAATTAATACAAGTGACATGCTCGTTCCATATATATTCCTCATTAGGTAAGGTACTTTGTTTTTCTGGATTGTCTTTCTAAATTCTTCCTGAAGGCCTTTCTTCTTTCTGAGATAACATGGGAATGTCCTGTTCTCTACTCATATGCTCACCTCAATTCTTTCTTGTATAGTCTTGAATCTTCTGCTCCTATGAACAAAACTGACTTCAGAACACCTACTACCATCTGGTATTTCCTACTACCACTTTCACTCCAGGGATTGCACACATTATCAATCACCATTCCTAAATTTTTACACCTTCAAGGGGTAGTCTTTTTCCATAGTTTAGTATTGTTGTCATACTGTTATAGCGACCACTAGTGAATCATATTGCCACACTCCATTTTCATTTCTTCATCTCATCCTTTGCAGTTGTTTTCTCATCTCTACTAATTTTAACTAACCTGAGGTGTCCTTAAAACTATACCTGGGGATGCCTGGGTGGCTCAGTTGGTTAGGGATAGGACTTCAGCTCAGGTAAGGGTCTTGAGGTTCGTGGGTTTGAGCCTTGTATTGGGCTCTCAGAGCCTGGAGCCTGCTTCAGATTCTGTGTCTCCTCTCTCTCTGCCCTTCCTGGACTTACACATATTATGTCTGTCTCTCTCTCTCTTGCAAAACTACATAAATTTAAAAAAAGTTTTAAAAAGAATATACCTGAATCCTAAATTAGTGCAAATTGGAGTTATCAGAAATTGCTCTCCTTTATCCTTTTTGCTTTTTCAGTAGTAGCCAGAAGAAGAGAAAGAGGCTGATGTAGACAGGTCATGCTGACAACCAATGATGAACATGTGTATTAATCACCAGTGATAAATAAGTTTGTTAACAATGATTTCAAGCGAGGGCAAAGACTCTGATATTTTATTGGTGCACATTATAGCATATAAATGTATCTATCCCAGTTCTAAAGCAGTGCTATTTTACAATAAACATATTTTCAACAACAGCCAGCTTATTGAAACATGTTTAAGTATATTCTGATATCCCTGTTGACCACACAGAGCAGGTTTCCCCATTTCCTCCCCTTTCCCTGTCCATCTACTACCCTTTGACCGCCTTGCAAACTGCTCTCTTTCCAGTCCTCAACTCTGCCCACCATCAGTTTTGTAGTTTTCTCAAAATTACCTGCTCCTTGTAGTTTTCTCTGCTTTCTGATGGGCTTCCTTGCATCCCCTGATGGTCCTCACTGCACATTTCCTTAACTCTTCACAATAGAGAACGGAAAAAAAAAGAATTATTCATAATGGTAGAGAGTGAGAAAGAAAAGTCCCAAAATATGTGTCTGTTAATGTGCTTCCCTGTCAAGCATATATTGGGTTTGTGTGCTCTATTTTATTAGGTTTGTGATTTTTCTATGTATGTCAACAAGGACTTGCTTTCTGAATAGCGTCTTCTAGATGTATATTCAATCTATACTCCTTTTAACTTTCCCTATGGCTCTAAGTATTTTCTTCTTTTTCTCTTTCCTATATTTGCTCCTTTTTCCTCCCACTTTTACCCTCATTTCCAGTTTCATAAGTAATTCCTCACACGTCTTTTGGTTTCTCACCCTTTCACCTCACAGTGCAAAATTACTCTTACTCCCCTCCCAGAAAATTACTTTCTCTTTCATCTTGTACCTTTGGCATTCATTTCCTGTGGGGTTTCATCACAAACAGCAGCAGGTGATGTTAACTGTTTAAAAGCTGTGCAGAAAAAAAATCATAGGCATCTGTTGCCATAGGTAAAGTATACACATTCATTTTAGGTGTAGCAAATTGTCATAAACAGATTTATATTAGTTTTCTGACTTGATAATTTACATTATGCAATATTAGCATGTTAAAAAGAGGAGGTAACCCCAAAATGCTAATTATTTTCTTTTGAGGGATTCTCAACTACACTGGTAAGAATCAAAATAGCCAGAGTATAACCTTGAAACTGATAAATTTTGTATCAAGCAACAAATATTCTAAGTATAATTCAAAATTTCCATTTGACATAGAAGTCCCTTTCTAAAAACCCTCTCAGTCTCCAAAATCCTTTTGACTGCTAAAGCAATGTCCTAACACTGCTGGTTTGAGTTTTTTATGGACCATTAAGTTGAGTGCAAAAGTCATAAATTATCTATAAAAGCTACCCAAATTATAGCTATCTGTGGTTTTTCGATAAAGGCCAAGAATGTGTTTTAAAAAATACACCCCATTGCATGGAAAACGGCCAACCATGGAAAATATGTCTACTATTCTACTTGTTTAAAATTCTGAGTCACTTAACTGTTGCCATCGAACTCCTCAACAAGAAAGTCTTCATTGATGCGGGTTTACAATAAATACTGTCAATATTCTTATTACTTGAGTTTAAAAGAGTATGCCATCTGAAGACGGTAAATCTCTGCCTCAATTTTTTTGCGTGTTTTGAGATGATCCCCAAAAAGTATTTATATATATATGAAAAAGCACAATTATTCTTTCAACTTCACAAAGTCATAAAACTCCAATCTACCTGAGCTAAATGAATACATCTGAATCTCATTAATATGCTTACCCAGAACATTCAAACATCAAAGACAGAAACATCTGTATTCTAAATCAGACTTCATTTTATTTAAGAAATAAAAATTATGCAGTTCTTTCCATTTTTGATGTCTACCAAATTTCCTGGATCTCTGTGCTTTATGACTCAGGCCCACAGCACTGTAAAGTCTGGAGACAGTAGATATCATTGATAGTAGCCTCTCTGTGCCAATTAGAACGAGAGATTGTAAGATTATCTGTTGTTTATACTGTATCCCACTTAAAACTGTTTTCCAGGCTGCACATTAATAGATAAATTAAAATAAAAAATTATGTAAATCTTAAAGTGCCATTTAGGGAGAATGTGATACTTACTTGCTTTTGATGATTTATAGAACCACGCTCAGAAAACAAAAATGTGGGTTTTGCTCCTAAGAATTACAGAAAACCATGATGACTCTGAATGTGAGAAGTGTAGCAGTTGTTTGCAAAGTTTGATTTCTCTGCAGCGATATATTTGTGTTTTCACACGTGGAATATTGCCCTGAGCACTGATCCATGCTTTCCTCATGACTATCACTGCACTCATTTGTCAGTAACTTTAGAACATTTATTTATTAACACATCAATTGACGATAAGAATAATGAGGAGGGTTTATGGCTACTAAACTGAAATCAGGACTTAGAGTAGAATGATTGTAATTTCTTTTCTGACTCAGTGTGTGTGTGTGTGTGTGTGTGTGTGTGGTGCACTCATTAACAATCATTGTGATTCATCCAAGTAGGTAATTGCATATATGAACTTATTATGTTTTTTAATAACTAACCTTTTACTTTCTGCTTAATCTTCAATTAAACTGATCCAGAAGCTAAAAGGGAGTAATGGGACTAAAAAGCTTTAATGTAAACAAAATCCTTACATTTGTTCATAGTAAATGTTTAATATAGAGAGTGGAGATAATTGTCTCGGTGAGTTTATATCTTAATTTTTTGATAGAAAAGTGTTTTAGAAGTACCCTGTAATATTATAAGCTAATCAAGTAAACCATATATTTTTTCCAGAAAACCCAAGGTTATTCCTACTGAATACTGACTTCCTATATCCAACTTTTGTTTTAAGAACTGTACTTAAATTATGTCACTTCTATGTTGGTAAGCATTTGACATGTATATCATCAAATATTGCCAGAGTTGAACATATAACAAATAATAGCAAGATCTCAGGAGGTTTATCATGTTCTTGAGGAAAAGAGAGAGAGAGAGAGCAAGAGAGAGATATCAAAGAGATATTTTTAAGAGAGAGAAATATATCAATATCAAAATTGAAGCCCCTCTATTATCTATCTATCTATCACCTATCTTTTCCCATTTAAATATTTAAGATACCCCCTTCTCTGGAGATACCAAGTTTTTATAACATAGAATTGGAGTTTTGTACTTGCTGTCTATATAATTTCAATAAAAAGTTGGAATTTTTAATTAGAAGCTTATTAATATCTACTATAAATAACACTATTCAACTTATTTTATAGAATGCCAAATTCTCCTTAACAGTTAAATATAGTTTACATAACATATAGTGACTATGTGGAAACTTTTCAGAAACAACTTTTTTGTAAATCCAGGACCTGTGGATTTCATATTTTGTTCAGAGTTCACATTTGGCCTGTTAGCTAATTTATCCATATAACCATACCATATACTTAGCACGTAAACACTTGCTAAATGTTTATTTAGGGATATTGAGAACAGAGGAATAAATCCTATATAAAAACAACTTAAGTACATAATTGGTCTTCTAGCTATTAGTGTGTATATGACAAACGTGTTTATAAAGTTGTGTATCTTCTTCACATTTGCTGGTGTCAAGTATAACAACAGCAACATACACACAAAAACCTAGAAAAGCCCAAAGACTTTGTGTAAGAAAATCTATAAATCCATATGTGAGCACGAACAGATATCTATTAAAAACGATGTACAAATATCATCTGATTGTAAGACACCGAACAAGGCGGAGGTAGCTCTCCAATACAATGATGTAAATGCCAATATACTGGGTTTAATATGCATTCCCACTAAAGAGATTCAATTTCCCCCTCAAATACAAATACTCTTACTTTGAAGAAGACAATTTATGTTCGTGTTCAAACTTTGATTATGAATAAGATAAACTCTTCATATTTTCAAAATCTTAGAAACATCCTTTCCCTGTATTATATGTTCTTTCAAATAACATTAGCAACTGACCTATGCTGAACTATTCTGCAACATTTTACTGCATGAAATCTACTATGAACTTGTTGTAACATATAAACCACCAAAGTTAATAATTAGAATCACTCTTTGGTCTTGTTCTATTTTCTCTCACTGAATGACCAGATGTGAATATTTTGGCCTCGTCGCTCTCCTTTTATATTTTTTCATCAGTTGGATCAATGTGAACGATTTGGTGTTGTTTACAGTGATCTCCCTTTTCTTCTTAAATCTGATCATTCTTGTTACATCCATACCACACAGTCTTTCTGTTTTTTATTTGTAATCAATCACTGTTTCTTAGTTTTAAGGGGATTTCACCTCCATAAAAGAAAGTAACATTTGCAAAGTATAAAAGACAAACAAAAACTCTTGCAATAAATGCTAACATAACCATATCACAATATATCACCCCTCAGATTTTGTTATGAGCAATCCTAACCCTGATGAAAACATACATTGAGCAGGCACCCTTAAATTTTGGTCTCACTTAATTGACTTACAAGCATACGGACTATAGACTTTTTAAATTAAATTACATTTTTACTGAAACTTGATTCAGACTTCTAGGGAATGTCAAGGACATCCTTGTGCAAACACAGACCCACTGGAAAAGCATTTGAAAACCTCTCCTTCCGGGGGAGCAGTGCAGTGCTGTTACAAGGAGATGAGTTTTCAGGGCTTGATTTGGTCTTAATTTGAACAATAGCCATGTACTGACCACGATTAGATACTCTCTGACTTTGGTTATAATTTGTAAGGTAGATATAGTTCTTCCCATCTTATAGAAGAGGAAACAGATTGAGACATGCTAGGTTATTGCCCGAAATCACAGTTACTAAGTGGTAGAATCAGGACTTGTACCAAATCTTACGAACTCTACTGACTCTAATGTGTCCAGGTTCTTTCTCCTCCCCTGCTCCTCCCTACCCATCACACTTGTGAGGGCTTTCTCATGCTTATAAAATAAAACAACACTTTATTATATAACTTTCAAATATGTCAGTTGTAAAGATTTAGAATTACATGTTTATATATGCAATCAATTATGCTATTTTCACAACATGAGGATTTATTACATATTGCTTTACAATATACTTTATCACAGCAACGTGGGTAAAGTTTTAAATGGTTTTGTAGTATTTCATTTTGCAGTGTATCATAATTTATTTAATAATCCCTGTATTAATAAACTGTTTTTCAAATTTCATCTATTTGCTTCCAAGTAATATTAGCAACAAAAAGGAAACTAACATTTTTTTCCATCCTCAAATGTTTGGTGTTGAAATCTTTTTAAAAAACACCATCTTTGTTCAAAAGATCTGTAAATGCCTGTGATAGACACAGTTAAAATTTGTATACAAAATACTTATAGAAAGAGAACTCCTAAATATAAATTAATAGAAATTGGTGGAAAGACAATTTCTTTATATAAAAGAGCAAATCTGTATATTTTATAGAGATATATCAAATATGTAAAATAT